>NC_045455.1:5940145-6147397 GCF_002776525.5 Piliocolobus tephrosceles | reverse complement strand
CTATGGAGTTCCTGTGCCTGATCAGGGAGTCACTTTTTTGAAGAGGCTATGGCAGAGTTGGAGAGGTTTCAGATTCATGTGATGAGCCGCCTGTGGTGGGAGCTTTGTACAGTCACGTACGGCAGGACCTTGACAGGCTGCAATGCAAGGGGAAAAGTGAGCCCTCCAGCAGGACGGCTGCGAAGCCTGACACCACAGTGTGCACTTCTGGCACGGAGGCCTCTTGCGTCTTTACGCTTGCCAATGTGTTCAGCCCCATATGAGCACAAATAATTATGCTGGATTAGCAATAAGTAACCTTTTTAGAAATGTTTTTCAAATGAAAACAAAAGTTCAAAAGATTGGGACGCAGGGTTTCCTGAAGGGGGATAGAATCCCTTCCTTATAGTTACATGTATCGCTCCAGAGAGCGCAAAGTAAAATGGAGCAGCTTAAGAGGATGCTATGCTTGCTGTTTTTTCTGAGTTTGCTAAGTCCTATGCATGGAACAACTTTGGGAAGCTAAAAAGGAAACTTAGGGTGTAAAGCTTCGGGTGTCCATCTCAGGCAGTAATTCAAACCCATTTATATCACCTTGCAAGGGAACATTAATACCTCAGATCCCCCATCAATGCTTCCATCAAGACCATTCAGATGTTCTGAAAGGCGTCAGACTCATTTACACTTTCTAGCTGAAGTTATTACCAAAGATAAGGGAGTGCTGAAAGGTTCAAAATTCAGAGTCTTTGCATTTGGAAAAGAGGACTTTCAACCACTCAAGAGCAGTGCTCCCTGGTTTCAGACAGGTGTAACATTCACCGGGGGGAAACGTCTGCGCATGTTTGGTTTCCCTGTGCCATATAATCGTCTTTAACCCTCCCTGCAAAGGCTTCATCAGTGCTTAATGCTGAATACAAGAGAGAGGACGGCCTGATTAGCTTTCCCTCCCAATCTCATTTTCAGTTCATCCAGGGTTACAGCTTCATGTGGGAGAGAATGTCTGCACTTACATTTACAGACAAATTGGTTGGGCCACCTGCTTCCTCTCCGCTGTCCATGTAGGCAGGTGACACACTTACAAATCTTTACAGGGCATTACGCTGAAAATACTTCCTTCCCCAAAGTGTATGATACGCAGTGTCCAGCTTAGCTGGAGACAGGAGATGTGACTATATTTAAATACAGGATTTTTCATTACATGAAGCGTCTTTAACGTCTGATAAGGTTATCACACAGCTGTTAACATGCCTCCCCGGAGAGGGTCATAAATGTTGAATTTGGTAGGAAAAGCGCTCAGACACCAACTCTTGTTACTGACAGCAGTGGTAGAGGAGTGGAAGTATGAAGAGAAACACATCTTTACACCTTTTTTGGTTGTTATTTTGATGGCGGGGAGGTGGCGGATTCTGTAAAGGGAAGCCAGCCCAGGATACTTTGAATAAAAATACTGAACTTGGGAAAAACAAAATCATTGACTCTCAGAGTTGGGAGTAAACGTAAAGATCAAATCTTCCAACTGCATACCCATGCTAACACCTGCTACAGTGTGCTTAGCAGGTAGATATTTCAACTGTCCTCAAAGCTCACCCACATCACTCGCATATCCCATGTCAATGCTTCCTCTCTTTGACCTAGGTTCTTTACCTTGTGCCATTAAGATTTTCCTTTACCCTTCACTCATTAATTCTATTTGCATCCAATGAGAATAAACAAGAGTAAAATCTCTCTTCTAGCTGACAAACATTTCGATATTTGAAGCAGTCTGTCTAGCATCAATCCAACAGGTTTTTAATCTACAAGTTCCCCAAGTGTAGTGCCCCAACCAGCAGCATGCATGTCACCTATGGACGTATCAGAAATGCAAATTCTCAAGTCCCAGCACATACCCACGGAATCAGAAATTCTCGGGGTGGAACCCAGCAAGCTCTGGTTTCACCCGTCCTCCAGGTGATCCTGATGCACACTGAGGGCCAGTGAGCTGGAAAGTCAGTAAAAGCAAAAGAGGAGAAGTTGAGAAACCTGTGGGATGCGGAATCAGAATGTGTTCATTAAGGTGTCTCAGAGATGTTAGGTAAAAAGCTATGTCCAGTGCTCAGGGAACCGCAGTTCTATAATCAAGAGGTGAAAAAAAAAAGATGCATCAGTCTTAATCTACACAGAAAAAGACTAATTTTCAAAAAGAAAAGAAAAAAAAAAAAAAGGTTTTTACCTTCTGAAAGCCAGGAGTGGGGAAAGTAATGCAGAGCCCTCAGTGCCTTCTTTCTGTTTCTCCCCATCCCAAATCCCCAATCTTAGCCTCCGTTTATCCTTTCCTGACCTTAGTTACTGAAGCAGCCATAATCAGGGCACAGCGATGACTGGGATATAATGTATCTAGATCTGCTTCAACCTTTCTTCTTTCTTCCCCAAGTAATTTTTAGCTCTTTCTTTTTTCAGATCCCCAATTCCCTAGTCCACAGTGCTGCTAACTAAGCTTACTCACTCTCAATTAGACCCAGCCCTCCACCTGCTGTTGTTCCAGCTTATGAAATTGGCTTTCGTTTTTGGTTCCTAAATTCTGGCAAGGAACCAGATTGGAAACCAGGTGTCTCTTCAGCAAATGTGTATCCCTCATCCTGAGGCAAGAACCCTGCTGCTGTAAACATGTGTCCTGGATGGCACTGTCTCCCTGCCTGACCCCTTCTAGAGTCTTTCCCACTCTAGATTTCTGACCTTGATGTTCTTTCTCTCTGTTATGACCCTATTGCTCTGTCTCAGAAGCTCAGTTGCAATGCTTTATGCAATTCCAGATAGATTGTCGTGGACGTACGGGCAGCAGTCCCTAAAAGTCAGAATCCTCATCATATCATCACAGTCAGCAACTGCACCAAATCAGTTCCCATGGAACCTGCCTCATTAAAGGAAGAAGACTCTCATCCCACTTCCTCCCCACCTACCTAGTGGCTACCACACCTGTGATTATCCTAGTGAACTGTGTCCCCAGATATTTTTTCCTGGGGAGAAAAATCTGCTCAGTTTGACTTGAGCAAAGACAAAAAATAATAGGTAGATTTTGTGGACTAGATGAGGAAAAGGCATTTCTTGAGAGGAGTATTTAGAGTTTTAAATGAGCACCAAACAAAGAGTTGTGTGAAACTGGTGAACAGCTGCCCCATGTAGTTGAAAGAACACAGACTTTGAAACCAGTGTGATGTAGAGCCAGTTCTGGGTTTCAGTGAACTTACTCAACAAATACTTATTTCACCCCTACTCTGAACCAGGCCCTGCACTTTCTAATATGGTAGTTAATAGCTACTTGTAGCTATTCAAGCTTGAACAGGTTGAAATTAAATAACATTAAAAATTCATTTCCTTGGTCACCTTAGCCACATTTCAAGCACTTAATAGCCACATGTGTCCAGGGGCTACTGCATTGGACCAGACAGATACAGAACACGCCCTTCATCTCAGAAGATTATTTTGCACAATGCTAGGTGCTAAACCTTTGGTGGTTTTGCATAAGCATTTGATCTTAAATTCTTCATCTAAATAGAAGCATAGTTTCAACTGCTTGTATTTGAATTAAATGAGATAATTTACATAGAGTGCCTGGGTCCCTAGTAGATACTCTGTAAATGGTTATTACCATAATTACTTATATTCTGTTCATCAAAAAGATTCTTCAATCACCATTTTATTTCCATGTGATGGTCATTCTGTAACTAATTAAAATCTGCTGAATCTCACAGAGGTTACCAATTACCTCATTGTTTTCTAGTTAGCAAGGTTTCTGAATTTTCTAGTATTTAATCTTGTTGACCACTAGCAGTTCTTTGAAATATTCTCTTAGCTGTCTCAACAAGGCCTTTCCTGTTTGCCCATTGCTCCCATCACTGCCCCCATGTAATCTCTCTAAAGTCTCCTGTTTTTACTAATCTCTCATAAATATTCACCATTCTTCCTTCTACAGTTGTCTTTTTTTTTTCTAGTGACGCAATAGTCACTGGAACATCTATAGTAGATGTCCAAGCAGAACTCAGAATAAACAACTACAATGAACCCACGGATCTTCTCTCACTTCCAGCTCCTAATCACTGTGCCTGTCCTCTGAATATCCCATTGCTCATAATGGTATGCTATCTTGGGATCCAGGCTTGGGAGTCTGCATTCTACCCTCAAAGTCATATTCTGCTCTTTTCCTTTTTTCCCCAACATTGATCCCCATGCTTCTGTTTCATTTAACCCTTCATTGCTTCTAACCCAAATAATACCATAAGTCTAATGGGGTGCTCCTGGGCTCCCTTTGCCGAAATTCATTGCAAATATGACTGCATGGCTGATTTTCCTGAAGACAATGTCAATCATGTTTCTCTTTTCTTCCTCAACAATCACCGTTCCCTTTGCTCATTTTTCTCTCTTTGCTTGGAATTCCCTCCCCATCTGCACTCACTATGTCGCCACCCCAATATACTTCCATCTTTCTGGCTTCTCTTATTTGTCACCACCTCCACGGAGCCTCTCCTGCCCACCTGCAACTAGACAATACTTTATTCCATAGCATTTTGGTGGTTTCCACTCTATGAACTTGCCACTCATTAAATGTGTACACGACTTATCTGCCTTATTTAATCTCTTTAAAGACAATAATGTGCACTATTCCATTTTATAATAGGCATAGTTGGCTGGGCACAGTGGCTCATGCCTGTAATCCCAGCGCTGTGGGAGGCTAAGGCAAGCAGATCATGAGGTCAGGTGTTCGAGACCAGCCTGGACATATGGTGAAACCCAGTCTCTACTGAAAAAAATACAAAAATCAGCCAGGCGTGGTGGTGCACACCTGTAGTCCCAGCTACTTGGGAGGCTGAGGTAAGAGAATCGCTTGAAGCCAAGAGGTAGAGGTCGCAGTGAGCCAAGATTGTGTCACTGAACTGCAGCATGGGTGACAGAGTGAGACTGTGTCTCCAAAAAAAAAAAGCATATTTCCCAGAATAATACACAGTGAGTATTGTCTGAAATCCAGTAACATGTGCAGAATTAAGTTTTTAAGTTCTGCATTTGACCACCTAAACTATTGAAGCAGCCAATTAGCCAAATCAAATAAATAAAACAAAAGGAACTTAGCTAGGGGACCAGATAGAATTTGTTATTTTCATGAGCATTACCCAGCTACCTGCATTGTAGCTCTAATCCACATCCTTTTAATGACAGATCACTTTAGAGCAAAATCAAGCTGAGCTGAAGGTAGTGATTACTCCTTCCTTCTGGATAAACACAGGTTGAAACACATCTGTTTACGCCAAAGGTTGCATATATGCATGTTTATCCATGCTGGCAGGATGATCCAGCACATTCTATTTGTGCACAGCCGCATCTGATCTGAAGACTGGGCTAACAAAAACATTATTGGTAAATCCATCTGTATCCATATGAGTGTCAAGGATCTCTGTGGACATCGTGGATATCACACAAATGGTATATTGGAACCTGAGAACTGAGTTATTTACTCCAAAACAGACAGTAGTTTAAAACTGGTTGTCATCAGATCTCAATGAAGACACACACACACACGTAATGAAATAATCACGACTCTCATTTATGGAACAGACATGAAGAACAGGATTGTGAGTGCTCTGTGTATCATGCACCAAATTATATGAAATTAAGTTAATACATGTGAAAATGATACCAGTTCCTAGGGGACACTGTACAAAAACAACAGTAAGCTGGTCCCGCATCATCTTCTGCCAGCACCCAGCAACAAGGAAAATCCAGTCCTCACAGTCCAGCCCCTCCACTGTGACAGTCCTTCCAGAACACAACTGTTGCTCATTTTGATATGTAAGCTGTGCAGGGAGGCAGAGTCAATACCTACAGATGGATTTTCAATGCTAAGCTACATTTTTGAATGGAGCAGGTAAAATTATTTCAAGTTCTATATGTTTCTGAAACAATATGCAGACTACAGCTCTCTCCACGGTGTAGTGCAAATCTCGCTTTCGCTCTCTCTCCACGTGACCCCATGCTGCAGTAAATTGCAGGCAGCCTCATCAATCCCCTTTGACGGGATTTCCCTCTTTCGGGACCTGCCCAGAATGAACACTGACTGTTTTTCCAGTAGAATCCAAACACCTAATTCCCAGGGAGGGATGGACGCTGGGGAGATCCCCCATTTGCATTTCTACTTCTCATTATAATGATCGTACTGCCTAGCGATGTCAAGCAGAATATAGAAAATCCTCTCTGTTCTCTCCTGGAGGAGAGGGAACTGCAGCGGGGTGAAGAGATCTGGTGATTTCTGATGTCTGAACATCACAACACATCCATTTTAAAACTTTTTTGAACGAGGCTTTTGGCATGCTCTGTTTATTCACACGCGCTCACTAGTGATAAATAAGAAACATCATTGAGGGTTTCCCTCCCTTGCCTTTGAGTTTAAGACGATTATAAACTTAAGACAAAGCATTCAGCAAGTTAGGAAACAGAGACATCGTGGTAGAATTCTGTGCAGAAAATGACCTAAATCCAGAGAGGAGGAGGGAGGGAGAGAAAGGGGAGCATGTTAAAAGTTCAGTAAATCTACCTTAGAACACATGGCCTTATCATAAAGCAAAAAGCAGTATGCGTCGCTCATATCCTTTCTGTATTCAGAATCCAAATTAAAGAAAACAAGGAGAGACCTAAGTTTCTCCCTTCTTCAAGGGAGAAAACCTGAGAACCTAGATCATTTTCACATGTGTTCACTTCATTTCATATAACTTGGTGCATGATACACAGAGCAGTCACAATCCTTGATATCTATTCCAGAAATGAGTGTTATAATTATTTTATCACCAAGAAAATTGGATGATCTGATGGTTCATGTCACTGAAAATGAGGAGCCTCAGGTACATCCTTCACTGCTCTGGCCACCTTGTCTTGGGTGTTCTGGGCACAGGAACGGAAGCAGGGCCATCCTGACTGGGAGTGGCACAGGAGTGCAGCCTCTCCTGCCAGTGCCTCCCTGGCGGGCCCCTAGCAACACTATCATGCTCCTTCTGAAAACAGTTGCCTACATCTCTCCTAGGACAGTGTGGGAGAAAGGCTTTGGATCCAGAGAGACCTTAAGTCAAACCTGGGCCTATCTCATTGGGGCACCTTCCACCCCTCATTTCCATCTGTAAAATAGAAGTAATCAAACGTGACTTCAGAGTTGCCGTAAGAATCACAGATGCTGCAGAGAAAGCACTCAGCCCAGTCAGGTCAGATTGTCACCACAAGGATGGGTGTCAGTGCGCACCTTCCCCCTCACCTGGGGCCCATGTGTAAGGCATTACTGTACATGACGTCTCTAAGCGCAACGCCCGGTGCAGACCCTAAACAGAAGCTATCATGATTATTCCACAATTTAGAATTAGAAAATGTAGAATTTTCTATGTATTATCAGAATTTTTCAAAACTGAAAAAGTATCTTAAAAGCCATCTAGTTAGAATTTACACCCAAATCTTGAATTCCTTGAGATATATCCTGATTAATTATTGCCTTCATTCATCACATTTAGTCAGCAGCTTGGACTCCAAGAAGCTGGTAAACTGAGCATGCGATTCCTGGGTTACATGTTTATGATCACCCAGTACCAGAATCCCTTGCTGCTTTTGTGGTTCCTGACTTCTCCAGATATCTTTTGCCCTGAGATTCCCATTTCTAGATGTGTTGGTATGGTCTACACTCTAAAAACTCTGAGTTCTATTTTTAGATATTTGACCTGGCTTGCACTGTACATTTAAGACTTGGCAAGCTCAAAGACTGAGTACCCAGTCTAAATTGTGTTCCTATAATTTTCTTACATAACTTAAGTCTTATCACCCAATTCATACACACATGCACATACAGTATACACACACATTTTTATTCAATAATTATGTGCTGAATGAATGAGAGCATGTGACATTTAAAGAGAGTTTTAAACCAAGTACAAAAGATTATTATACTGAACTTGGGGGGGCTAAAAACAAGAAAAATAAGAAAAATTGATCAGGAGAGAATATTGCAGTCCAATGCATACTGTATACTGAAACAAGAAGTGTTTGTGTCAACATATGACTTAGGGCAATAGGGCCCAATAAACTTTTTTAAGGACCTCTTAAAGCTCACATGCAAATGAAGTAGACTTGTGGAGAAGGAAGAAAATAAAAGGTCCAGCTCAGGTTTAAGAAGGTTGGATAAATCACGGAGTGAAATTGTTGTCTCGCTTACAACTTTTATCTAATTTTTTCTATTTAGATAAATCATTTCATCCTGTTTATCTAATTTTAATATGAGAAACTGTACAAAGAGCCCAAATATCCTTATATATTGTTACATTTAACAACGTTCTTTAATTTTTCATGCAAACATTTGATTTTTACATTGATAAAGATATGTTCAAAGTTAAATTTTAAGCTAAATAATTTAAGTTAAAATAAGGGATTCATCTTTTCATAGGAGAAAGATGGTTGCAAATTAATTTGCAAAGACATAATACTGCTTACAAAGAACACAATCACAGAAAATTAAAGATGATAATAGGAAGCTTGTTTCTTTTTTTTAATGAATAAACTGAAGACTATTTTTTTTTACCCCCAATTTCCAAACTCTTCTGCATCAGTTGCTCTTCCCTTTTAAGATCTGTTTTTGGCAAGGTTTCAAATTTTGCTCTTTATTAATTCTTCAATTTTATTGTTCCTGGTTTGAAATTCATGCCTGCTTCACAATGTTAACTATACATTGCTAAAGTTTTACCTAACACAAAAAAAAGATTAAAAAGAAATCACAGTCTAGAAGAAAAATACATAATCCTGATTTTTATCTTACTTCTTTTTAACGTTGTAACATGTCTTGATAAAACCCAGAATATAATCATTCACTTATGAAATGATTTTTCTCCTCAGTTTGTCCCCTTGAAGATTTTGACTGAAATGAAAAACAATGTACACAACATTCATATTCCATCCCTCCCTCCCTCCCTTCCTTCCTTCCTTCCTTTTACTTTGTTTTCGAGACAGGGTCTCACTCTGTAGCCCAGGCTTGAGTACAGTGGCATGATCTCGGGTCACTGCAGCCTTGACCTCCCAGGCTCAAGCAATTTTCCCACCTTAGCCTCCTGAGTAACTGGGACTACAGACACGCACTACCAAGCCCATCAAATTTTTGCAGTTTTTGCTTTTTTTTTTTTTTTTTTGTAGAGATGGAGTGTCACCATGTTGCCCAGGTTGGTCTCAAACTCCTGAGCCCAAATGATCCACCCACCTTGGCATCCCAAAGCTCTGGAATTACAGGCATGAACCACCATACCCAGCCTAAACCTGTATTTTCTAAGAAGCCAATTTCTAGCTCTATAAACAATGAATATAACTCAGAAGTTCGTTTCACTGATACTTCTCATTCTATTTTTTTTTAGCTTCCAATAACTCACTCTTAAGAAGTTAACCAGAGATGGAAGTTGATAGATAATTTATTGATAAATATTTTGTGTTTGTCTTACTTCTGGATGAAAATAAGAATAAATCCAATTGACTGTTGTTTCACAATTTTAAATTTTTAAAAGAAACATTTCCTCAACCTCATGACAATCAGATTTATTTTTGTATAAAATACAACTCACTTAATAACTTAAGACAAATCCTTCAAACTGCTTCCTCTGTATTTCTCTCTTTAGAGAAACTTTTGTGTTTGGGATCAGTTTTATAAACACATTGGTTTTGTGGACTACATTTTAACCTCCTAAACTTTTTTTTAATTTCTAATTGCCCAGCAATTATAAGAATATCTATGATGTGCTATGAATTATGAGGAAAAAAATGTAATTTTTATTCTTGCCAAGATGGACAATTGCTAAGAGTAGAAAAAGTGAAGTAGGGCTGGGCGCAGTGGCTCACACTTGTAATCCCAACACTTTGGGAGACCAAGGCAGGCAGATCACCGGAGGTCAGGAGTTCGAGACCAGCCTGGCCAACATATAGTGAAACCCTGTTTCCACTAAAAAATACAAAAATTAGTTGGGTGCGGTGGTGCACACCTGTAATCCCAGCTACTTGGGAAGCTGAGGCAGGAGAGTTGCTTGAACCAGGGAAGTGGAGGTTGCAGTGAGTCAAGATCATGCTACTGCACTCTAGCCTAGGTGACAGAGCAAGACTCCGTCTCTCAAAAAAAAAAAAAAAAAAAAAGTGAACTGAACTTCCTTAGTTCCACTCACTGACACATTGCAGGCCTAGAACTGTGATTGTGTTCGGTAGACAAAAAATAACGCAGTGGATACACTTTTTGTTTAGCCTGCTAGTAGTGGCCATAAAGTTCCAGATTACAAGGAAATTCAACCGTTTTGGTTGTGTAATTTTTTCTTCATATTGCTGAGTATCCCAAGAAAAACCCATTCAGCCGGATGTTTCTTTGATCGTAAAGACTTTGGTGTTGAAGAAAGAGCAGTGACAATCGAGTAGACATTTTTGCCTTTCTGTGACCACCTGGTGGACCCATGCACCTACTAAGTGGGGTGGATGGGTGTGTTTGCATGTGGCCGCATCTCTGTCTCTCTCTCCCTATGACCTATTTCTCTGTCATCTAGGGCTTACTGCCAGTTATTCAGTCTTAGTGATAATTAATACAAAGACACAAAGATTGACAATTTTCAATTCATTCTATTAGTTTTTCTTCATCTTTATCTTTTTGATGTGCAAAAATGCAACTCTCTTATGTTTTTTATTTTACCAATAATGATAAGAGAAACGGATCCTTTCATATTTCCTATGTCAGCCAGAAACAAGGTGATGTGGGACTCACATTTCAGCATCTTTTCTCATCTTTCTTCTTAATCTGTGATGGAATATTTATGTCCTTGGAGCCAAGTAAATTATATTATGCTGTCTCACAAAACCAAATAAAAATTCCTCTTATTTGAATAAACCAAGTTCACACCAGACACATGATACTAAGGTGTTCAAATTCAACATGAAGCTATGTGACGTAAAGAAAGGCTCTTGCCCTCATGTATGTACAGACAATTTTAAAGTTTTGTGAAAGTACTGCCTCTTATATGTATCTGGATCCTATGCTATGTAAAGCCAAATTTTTTTTTTTTTTTTTTTGAGACAGAGTCTCACTCTGTCACCCAGACTAGAGTGCAGTGGTGCTATCACTGCTCACTGCAACCTCCACCTCCCAGGTTCAAGTGATTCTCCTACCTCAGCCCCCTGAGTAGCTAGGACTACAAGGCACATGCCACCACTCGCGGCTAATTTTTGTATTTTCAATAGAGATGAGGTTTTACCATATTGGCCAGGATGGTCTCAAACTCCTGATCTCCTAATCTGCCCTCCTTGGCCTCCCAAAGTGCTGAGATTACAGACGTGAGCCACCACGCCCAGCCCCTGGCAAATTCTTATGAATGTATCCTATGTGGCTGTGGCTCCCTCAAAAAATAGATTAAAAATCCAAAGGTTTAGACTTTAGTCAAAACAGACACCCAGGCATAGCCCCATTTCTTCCTCAGATTCTCTAGAACTATCAAACATAGCAGGCGGAGCATAACATTGACAAGAAAAGAAAAAAAAAAGATCCCTCAATCATACAAGAGACTGCCTATGGTAGTAAAGGATATGGCATATTTAAGGCACAGACTTGAGACCAATGTGTCTTTTGCTAAAAGAGAAGCCCAAGGCACAGCTTGCCATGAAAAAAAAATGTGATAACACCCATAAAGAAACAAACTAAAATAATCTTGTAAGAATGTCATCTGAAAACATTAAAATGAGTAAGATACATTATTTCCCTATATCTATGTGACACTCTTTGAGTTATTTCCAAAAAGTCTCCAGGAAGAAATTCTGATTGTGGCGGCACTTCTCATGAGAGTTCCATAGGCTGAGGATTTTCAGAACTTAGGAGCTGCTGTTCACCCCTCTAGGACCTGCCTTGCATTCTACCACATACTCTGTGGACAATAGGGAAAGATAAAAGGCTTCCTTGAGTCCAGCAGTGAATCTCTACTACAGTCCTTGCTTTTGGCATCAGTTCCTGTAATTTCATCAACTTCTAAACCTGAAGAAAACCTAGGCAATACCATTCAAGACATAGGCATCGGCAAAGACTTCATGACTAAAACACCAAAAGCAATTGCAAAAAAAGCCAAAATTGACAAATGGAATCTAATTAAACTAAAGAGCTTCTGCACAGCAAAAGAAACTATCATCAGAGTGAACAGGCAACCCACAAAATGGGAGAAAAATTTTGCAATCTATCCATCTGACAAAGGTCTAATATCCAGAATCTATGAGTAACTTAAACATATTTGCAAGAAAAAAACAGACAACCCCATCCAAAAGTGGGCAAAGGATATGAACAGACACTTCTTAAAAGAAGACATTTATGTGGCCAACAAAGGTATGAAAGGAAAGAAGTTCAACATCACTAGTCATTAGAGAAATGAGAATCAAAACCACAACGAGATACCATCTCACGCCAGTTAGAATGGTGATCATTAAAAAGTCAAGAAACAACAGATGCTGGAGAGGATGTGGAGAAATATAAATGCTTTTACACTGTTGGTGGGAGTGTAAATTAGTTCAACTATTGTGGACGACAGTGTAGCAATTCTTCAGGAATCTAAAACCAGAAATACCATTTGACCCAGCAATCCCATTACTGGGTATATAACCAAAGGATTATAAATCATTCTATAAAGACACATGCCCACGTATGTTTATTGCAGCACTATTTACAATAGCAAAGACTTGGAACCAACCCAAATGCCCATCAATGATAGACTGGATAAAGAAAATATGGCACATATACACCATGGAATACTACGCAGCCATAAAAAAAGAATGAGTTCATGTCCATTGCAGGGACATGGATGAAGCTGAAAACCATCATTCTCAGCAAATTAACCCAGGAACGGAAAACCAAACACCACATGTTCTCACTCATACTTGGGAGTTGAACAATGAAAACACATGGACACAGGGAGGGGAACATCACACACCGGGGCCTGTCAGGGGCTTGGGGCCAAGGGGAGGGAGAGCATTAGGAGAAATACCTAATGCATGTGGGGCTTAAAACCTAGATGACAGGTTGATGGGTGCACCAAACCACCATGGCGCACGTATACCTATGTAACAAACCCACACGTTCTGCACATGTATCCCAGAACTTAAAGTAAAATTAAAAAATAAATAAAAAAGAAAACTAATGCAGCCTTGAGGAGACAGCAGAAGAGACTTTCCTCTTTGAACTATACAACCTGGTTTGAAATGGAGAAAATGTTCTCTTCTTCAGAGGCCAGCATAGCTGAGATGTCAAGTTTAAGGGTAAGATAAAGGCTCATGGCCAATAGGTCAAAAAGACATCTGCTGAACAAGCTACAACAAGAGAGAAAGATAAGGCCATGCAATTCTTGGAAGATATTTTGACTTTCTTGAGACTAAGACATTCCCCATACTTGATGTATTTGTTCATCACAGCAGAGAATGGCAATTTAAATAACGTTTTGGGGGATGCAGCAAATAACCTTTGAGGAGAAAGCATTCACTCTTTGGACTGCCAGCTACACACTGAATTTGATCAAGTTGGCAAACTACAGCCCCATGTCGGAATGCATCTGATTTTGTACAGCAATAATCTAGGAATATTTTTTATTTAAAAAAATTGTGTAAAAATATACTTATAAACAAACATAAAGAACAATATGTGAAACAAGCAAAACAATGTCTGCAAAACCTAAAACATTTACCATCTGACAATTTACAGAAAATGTGCCAATTGCTGACCTAATACAAAATTTGCCCTATTAAAAGTCTCCTTTTCTGCTTCCTCCCTTAGCTCTAAATTCTGTAATAGGATGCTCTTCTTTGTTGTGACATTTTAGGGTGCCACTGAAAAAAAATAGTAAATGTGAAAATGTAATGTATAAGTTGCTATTAAAATCTTAGGTATAGATGCTTTGCTGTTGTTGTTGTTGTTGTTGTTGTTGTTGTTGTTGTTGAGATAGAGTCTTGCTCTGTCACCCAGGCTGGAGGGCAGTGGCGCGAACTCAGCTCACGGCAACCTCCGCCTCCCAGGTTCAAGCGATTCTCCTGCCTCAGCCTCCTGAGTAGCTGAGATTACAGGTGCCCACCACTATGCCCAGCTAACTTTTTGTATTTTTAGTAGAAATGGGATTTCACCATCTTGGTCAGGCTGATTTCGAACTCCTGATCTCAGGTAATCCACCTGCCTCAGCCTCCCAAAGTGTTGCAATTACAGGCATGAGCCACGGCGCCCGACCCTTTGATGCATTTTTAATTTAAAAAATTGTCTGAAATGAATGCTAACTCAGAAGGTGTAGCTGCCGTGACCACATACAGTTAGTTATTTACTAGATGGACCTTGATAGACATATGTCTAGAAGAAACGACTTGGTCTACCAAAAATATCTACCATTGCATTGAGTGTCTACTCTATGCAATGTAGTAAAAAATAGTACATATTCTAGATATATAGAACTCTTGGCCAATATAATAAAAGTCACTTCTGTTGATTGTCAATAACATAATCTATCTCTATAATATCTCTTCTCTAAGTCTGCTACAAAATTTGCTACAGGGAAGACCTGTCTGTACCAAGAAAAATGAAAGAGCATATCTACAAAATAGGCTTCTAAATACAGAACTCCTGTCAAGAATTATTACATTATTTTTAGTATTGCTACTCTGCTCTAAATAAAGTGATTTCTTTTCCCAGAATTATTGAAAATATTGCAGAGATATGAATGCATTTCCCACACTTTGCAGATCACAGTGGGATTCAGGCTCAGTCAATACTCTGCTGTCTAACAACCTAGTCATATCCTCTGTAATGCAAAAATTATACAGGACTCTGCTTCCCAAATTGGTTTCCATTTTTCTGGTGACTGACATGAGTGGCTTCATTAAAAAAAAATCTAAGCACAATGTAAATTAAACTTGAGACTTTAATTTAATGCTTTCCCTGTACTTCTGTGTTCATCGATTTAATTTATTGGCTGGAATTGAAATGACTCTATAATAGTTCCTAATGTTCCAACTTAATACTTGCTTTTCTAAGAAGACATTCAGTATTGCATTGTATTCAGCTAAGATAGCTCAGAAACAATTTTTGCTTCACATGGAAGTCATTTTTGATGTACTTTTCAATAAAAAAAAGTCACACTTCTTTCATGTCTTTGGGGTACCTGCTATGACTGCATCAACTCAGGCAACCATCTCCAAATGAATCACCACCGTTTACCTTTTATTATCATTGAGTGAGTACCACAGTCTCAGATAAGTGCTAGTGATACTTCAGGAACAATGCGACATACTTCTGTCTGACAGCATATGCCGAAATCCCTGGCTTGAGTCTGTACCCCATTAAAGACAACATAGCATATAAGCACTGAAAATTACCCCTAGGTTTTCAGCTCAGACAAGGGATGAAGTGCTCAGCATTACACTCCATCTGGGTGCTACGGGAATGTCGATCTCTGAGAGAGATTTGCCTGCAGAAGATGTTGAGTGAGCATGAAAGCTGTTCAGACAGTATAAATTACAGGAATGAGGATTGCTAGAGCATTAGAGCATTATGCAATGTTGTTTTTGCTGTGGTCCTTCTTAGGCAGCTAGTATGCTGATTAGCTTTCCAGAAAACAAGATGTGGAAGGAATCTTTGCACAAAAGCGTGGAAAGCATCTCGTATCTTCACAAAGAGATGATTGAAATGTTATCTTTGTGTTCTAAAAGGAAATTTTACTTCAAGTTAACATGGCAAAAATATCCCTTTTTACTGTCAACAGTAGCCTTTGTATATATGTTCATTCACAATAAAACATTATACTTTGGGGTAATAACTGAGGAAAATGTACTTGAGAATCCACAATTAATTATTTTTTAACTTTTATTTTAGGTTCAGGAGTACATGTGCAGGTTTGTTATACAGGTAAACTTGTATCACAGGGGTTTGTTGTACAGATTATTTTGTCACCCAGTATTAAGCCTAGTACCCAATAGTTATTATTTTCTGTTCCTCTCCCTCCCATCCACCCCTGACCTTCAAGTAGGTCCCACTGTGTGTTATTCCCCTCTATGTGTCCATGTCCATGTTCTCATCATGGACACGTATCTCATCACTTATCTCCTACTTATAAGTGAAAACAGGCAGTATTTGGTTTTCTGTTCCTGCATTAGTTTGCTAAGGATGATGGTCTCCAGCTCCATCCATGTTCCTGCCAAGGACATGATCTCATTCTTTTTTATGACTGCATAGTATTCCATGGTGTATATGTACCACATTTTCTTTGTCCAGCCTGCCATTGATGGTCATTTAGGTTGATCCCATGTCTTTGCTCTTGGAGAATCCACACACTAATTTATGCTACAATAAATTTTAAATATTCTTAAAAATCTTTCTCTGCTTCTTCCTTTGTCCTACAGAATTCTCCATAGAACTACCCTAGATTTAGAACTATAGGAATTTATATGATGAAGAGCAAGCAAACAAAAGTGGAATTGAGAATTGTTGGGGCCCTGCTATTGTAAACTGACTTAGTCCACGTAAGTTATTAACTTCTCACATATTATCACCCTCATTTCTAGGAATCTTTGACTCTCTCTCAACCCCCTGGGCAGCAACTTTGCTTATTCTTTTTCATGAAGTTTCTCTGGATTTCATTCACTTGAAATCTTAATACTTACTATATATACTATGTATAATATATACTATACACTACATCATCTATATCCTATATACCATATATATGCTATACTCTATAATATGCATACATATATATATAAAAAAAATATACCCATGGTATCATCTATTACCTATACATACACATATATGGTTTGCAAGCATTTCAGTTCCATTTTACTTGATGTCTACATGGTGTGCAAGTGTACACAGTGGTTTTTCATTTGCTGGAAGTGCAACATGAGAACATGAAAAAATGCATTAGCTACTGAAAGCCAAACTGTCTAGTCTAAGAACAGTCATGTTGTCCTGGACTTAGAGGTGGCAGTACCTGTGTCGTCCTCTCTATGCAAGCACTAGGGCCGTCTTCCAATGGCTGCTGAGTATTTCTCATTTCTTCAGAAGTTGTATGGGAATAACCACATGGTTATTCACCCACATATCTAGGGCATATGTGTCATGAAAGTGCAAGCAACTTCTCTTAGGTATTATACAGGACTAGAGAAGATAGGTGAATCTGCAAATCTCAATAGTGAGATTTGTAGGGTTCTCTTATATTTTACCTACTTTCATTGCTATGATAAAAAAGCATGCAGAGTAACATAAATCTTATTTCAAAGTATACAAAGACATATAATATATGCAACAGGTCCTAATCATTGAATCTATCCTTCATTTTTCACTCTCCGTCCATAAAGACACATAGGGACAAACGTGTGTAGCTCACCCATCTGGTAAAAAGAAACTTGACTTTTTTAAAGTAATGATTTTAAGAAAAAGTTCAGAAAAAGGTAAGGGGTTTGGGGTGAGGGCACCACTGTGGGTAAACATATTGTGCTAATTTCATGGATTAATATAAAGAATGTATGAAATAAATCGGCACCCTGGAGAAGAAGGGACCCTTGGATTAAAAGAATCTTCACTAAAATCCTGTAAATATATTGGACATTTCTTTAGGTTAATAAGTTCTTCTATTAGGATAAAACAATGCCAGTAGCACTGATCCATTATTAACATTTTAGTATTTATGCCTTATGCCAACTTAAACTGTCTAGTCTCAGCCTAGCAACCTAGGGAGAAGTGAGAGGCTCCAGCAGTGACAGCAACACATTGCAAAACCGCTTTCTTTTTCTTGTCCTAAGCAGACCCCACCTAAGTCTTCTCTGGACACTCCAGGATCACCATCATCAAGAGAGTAAATTCACACTGTAACAATTGTGAGGGCCCCTGTGTTATTCAGAATGGCTTAAATCTTGTTTTTCTTCTTTTTGAATTTCTACAGGCAGTGACAGCATTTTGGCCATATGGAAGATTTCAACAGCTTACAACAGTAGTTTTTAATCTAGATGTATCTTTAAAAAACAAAATTATACAAATAGTCAAAGAGAGTAATACATCATATATCTACTACAGTTCTCTAAAAAATTGGAGGCATTTATTAGTATTAGTGTAAAATAAGGAAGTTATTTTTATTCATTTCTAATCTACATAATGAAAATAAACCAAAGACAGAAATAACTAGTAGGAGTATCTCATGGCATTAAAAGCCACTAGGGTCATTAGTGAATCTTAATTTATTTAGATATCTTTAGATATTATGTGATAGCAGAAGTTGTTGCTAGGATAAAATTTATATCTATTTCCTGGAAGAGGAAAGCATAAGAACAGAAGAGATACTCACGCATTGCTTAAGAAGGAGGATATGAACTGGGAAATGGGACATTTTGTCATTGTGTAAACATCATAATTTAGTTACACGAACCTAAATGGTACAGCCTACTACATACCTAGGCAGTGTCGTATAGCCTGTTGCAAACCTGTACAGTATGCTACTGTACTGAATATGGTAGGCAATTGTAAAACAGTGGTATTTGTGTATAGAGACTTATCTAAACATGGAAAAAGTAATGTGTTGCACTATGGTGTTATGACGGCTATGATATCACCAAGAATAGGAATTTTTAGCTCAGCTCCATTATAATCTTATGGGAGCACCATTGTATATGCAGTCTTTCCCTGACCAAAATGTCATGGCGGGGCACAGGACCATCTATGATAATGAATCTGGTCTTGTCGCCACATCACTTAATTATGCACCTCATGCAGCGGTGACAGCCAATGGATTCTACAATGTAACTTTGGGAAAGGTCATCACTAGGGACCATCTGCTATGTTGCACTGAGGCAAGAGAAAATCTATGGGTATTTTTCCTTTAAAAAAAAAAAAACCCACAGTGGAATTAAGGAAAGAACCCAGAGTTAGATGCAGAGTCATGAGAACATACTTACTTTCCTCCTGCAATACCAGGAGTCTTTTTGTAAATAAGTCCTCCGAAGAGCTATTATTTTTAAAGCCATGGTACATAGTAGAATCTGTGGCATAATAGAAACAAGTTTTGTCTCTAGAAAGATGCATTTTCAAATCCCTGTTCTTTCTGATAAAAGATGGGTGACTTGAATAAGATGTCTGAGCCTCAGTTTTCTTATTCATAAACTACAGATAATGCTTATTTCATGTGAATATTGTGAAGATGAAATAAGATAGCATACATAATGGGTTCCCATTAAGAAGGATGACGATGAGACAGTATACGCACCATATACTAAGAATTTGTATGAGTAATATTGTATTAGATCCCCCAAATGAGTTCTCCTTTGCTCTCCTTTCTCCACTGTACTCCAGGCCGATGTTTAGACATTGCTATGAATCCCCTTCTATATGTGGAAGTAAATTGGTGGCTAACCAGTGAACTACACTCCACTGAGGAATGTATGGGATCAAAGACTACTGCTCTTGGGAAGGAAAAATAGAGCTGCAGATTGGAGAGCCTGCCTTCCCACCAAGAATACAATATTCCACCAGGAAACCTCGTGGGCTGAGAGCCCAGAAACACTAGATAAAGACTTGATCTAAATCCAATTGCATGGGCCTGTGGTGAAAAATAGTAACCCAGACCACACAGTCACTTCAGAGTCCCAGGGAAGAGGATAGTGATCATAAATTTCTGTTTTGTTAAGTTGTACTCCACGTATGACAACTAAACCTGGGTAGCAAAGGCATACGGAAGCCAATAGCCTTTGTGACAGACTAAATGACGAGTATTTCCAAATTCCAGGTGATCAGGAATATAACATGGTTGGATGAGTAAAATAATTAATTTGCAGAGAACGGTCAAATGTTTTCAGCCAGGATTTGAGTTTTGGCAGCTTGCCTGTTTTGGCTGGCTTTAGAATGCTGACTAGCTCTCTTTATCCAGGAAGGTACTATAACATCCGAAAAAGCTCACCTGTAAATTCCCCCATCTGCGCACACATATGTTTAATTTCTCTTTTCTCTTAGATTAAGTAGGAAGAGGTGTAAGTGGAAAGAAGTAAACAGAAATGTGATATCTGTCCTAAAACAGACCCCTTAAGGAGCCATGATCAGAAAAGAAGTTTTTTGACTGAAATACCTCATCACTTTAGTAAAAACAGCAAATATTGTACAAATAGTTGCTGTCTTAAAGATTTGAATTTACATTATTAACAGATAAAGATAGTTGCCTCTATTTTGGCATCCCTTTACCCACCAACTGTTCTTGGTGTAGGAGTAATGGGGAAATACCACAAGCCTTAGCCTGCAAATTATATCATCACAGCTAATAAGACACTTAAGGCAGTGTTACCAAAGAATGAGAATTGTGCATTCTTGAGCTTCTATCTCTTTTTTTGGTAACTTTTCTCTGCTCTGAGTTATATGCTTCTCTTATGGCATTTGCCTCATTTTATCTTGTCTGATGTTATTTTATGTTAATTTCATATTCCTTGCTAGGCTATAAAGACTTTGAGGACTTAAACAATAGACATGTGCTGACTGGATCAACGTTACCACGATGTGACTTACAGCCCAATAAAATGTAACAAAACCAAGACGGTATTTTCAAGGCTTCTCTGACAATTTCACCAAGATGCATATGCGCTCACACACACAGACACACAGAGACACACACACACACACACACACATGCATACCTAATAAGCTGTATCTAAACAGCCGTACTGTGTTTGTTAGAAATGTGGTCACTTCTGTAACAGAATGCAGTGGCGGCGGCAGCATTTCTTAGGTTGCATAATGCTTCCTTGTTGGAGTTTGCTTGTGGAATTGTTCGTGCAGGCTGACTATGCCCTTGTTGCTGCTGCTGCTGTCAGTAGGTTTCCCTGAAAATAAGATGCTGCAACTCAGTAGGTGGGAATAAATCAGCACAAATAAGCAGTACACGTACTCATTCCTTTGTGCTTAAAATACTTAGTTATGAATCTCTGTGAAACCTACATACTGTTAGTTCTCTAAAGAACTCCAAACTATAGAGCACAGCACCAAATTCTATTTGACACTCCCACTGTTCAATTTGGGTGTTATATTAGCACTCAAATGTTTGGGGGTTTAAATGGTCTCTTCTTTTCAGCTCAATCCTGCTGCCTACAAATTCTAGTCATTTAAGCTAGTGCTTTTAGTTAACAAGTTACGGAAAAAGCCAGAGTGAATCAAAGACTCATAGCTAATTTGGGGTGTGCAGAGGCACTGATAGAGGAGAAAAAGAAAGGCTAAGACAGAAGTGCCAAAGTAGAAAGCATCAGCCTCCTTCTCCAACATTTGAAGCAAAAACAAAACGAAAGCAGTGCTACCATGTTAACATTGTTTTTCCTAGACTAACTTGGCAGGGGATTCCCACACAGCGAGGAAACCTTAATGGCCTGCCAACCATTGGAGCAGTGCTGCCTTTCTAATTACACATATTTCCATGAATTATAACTGGGTGTTTTATCTGTTCAACCAATTTGGAAGACAGCTGAGAACCACATCAACTTTTCCATGTTCTTCTTTGATTCTGAATATTAAAACAACATTATTAAGTCTTAGTAAATGACATTATTAATCGCTGCATGAGTATAGGATACAGAAACACCAGTGTCTTCTTAGTAGCCATTATATAATTTCCAGTTTTTTTATGATTATTATTAATGATCTCAGGAGACCATTTCACAGCAGTTGGTGGTTGCTCTTTCTACAGTCTAGCTAACAATAAACAAAATCCCTAGGTCAAAAGTGATGAATATTTATAAGGTTATTAAGCCAAATTATTTTAAATAGTTTTATTAACATTCCAATGTGATGTGGAATTCCTATTCACTGAATCCTAAATGGCATCAGATATTCTCATTTAAAAACTAACTGATTTTTAAAACAAATTGATGGGAAAATTGGAAGATCACTCGTTAGTAGAATGCACATTACTTTGGAAATGATAGGTGATTATTTCCCATGTTTATTAGCCATTTATATTTTCCACATTACAATTATTTTTTCTTAATCCAAAAAAATGGCTTGGGTTCCTGGAAAAAGGAGTCAAAATTGAATGTAAATTGTATGTAGTTTCACCGCATACTTTTGCATAACTAACTTTCTGAGAAGCTCAAGGGATGAGAATAGAAACAAATTTCCTAATTATTTGTACATTTACTTCTGTATTTTGTTTGAGCACATCAGTTAGCTATAAACTGTTGAAAAATGACCCACTGTATTGCAGAGTACCCTGCTGTCTGGGGTTCTGTATGCTTAATAAAAACAATTTCCTTCTTCCACTTTAATATGGAGTCAGAGTCATCTTTCCTAAGAATAGAAAATTCATCCACGTACAATTCGGGCAGAAGGGTATTAAAACATGTGAAATCGCTTGGAAAATACATAATTTCTCAGAGTCACAAACACAAGCATAAAAAAAGCAGCAAAGATGGGTCTAATTCAGTCAGTTTGATACTAAGACACAACACTAAACACAGCTCTTTGCAATCAGCACTATTTTACTGCAGGAGGACAGTGAAATGAAACGTAAGTCACCATTGGTCACTTATCATCCGTCTCATTTAACTGTTTGTTTCTAAGAATAACTGTGACATTTTGGGGAGTGCCCATTAAAATTATTATTAGCATATCCAGTTCATTTATGTCTTGCCAGAAAAGGAGGTGACTGAAAACACTTTCTAGAACGTTCCCCAGTTGATATTGATTCATGCCTATGAGAAGTTTCTTCTGCATAAGAGGTCACCACTTCCTGTTCTAAGTGGCATTTACACATTCTGTGGACTCATGGTCTTAAATCCATTAGTTCAACTGAACAATAACTATGTTAGTCTCATAAGGTTCTAATCTTAAGCCTGAACTTCACCAAGTAACCCATTTTCTCCCTGTTCCCTTGACCCCAAACACTTTCTCATTCTTCTGTCAATGTGGGTCAAATAATTAATAACCTGAGAATAAACAAAGAAATAACTACAATATCACTTTGTGTAATAAAAGTAGATTATATAAAAACTTTCCCCCTATATTCTTAGAATGGGTCAATAAAAGGAGAGTTAGAAATGAAATCAGTACATTCTCAAAAGAGTTTGGTAAAATTTTCTTGAAATGGAGTCTAGCTCTGTTGCCCAGGCTGGAATGCAGTGGGGTGATCTCGGCTCACTGCAACCTCTGCCTCCTGGAGTCAAGTGATTCTGCCTCAGCCTCCCGAGTAGCTGGGACTACAGGTGCCCGCCACCACGACTGGCTCATTTTCGTATTTTCAGTAGACACGGGGTTTCACCTTGCTGGCCAGGCTGGTCTCGAACTCCTGACCTCGTGATCCACTCACCTCAGCCTCCCAAAGTGCTGTTATTACAAGCGTGAGCCACCACGCCCAGTCGAGTTCAGTATAATTTTCAAATAGAAAACTGAAATTCAATTTTATAATCAAAGAGCATGTTTGCTGGAAGTCATCATTCTCAGCAAACTAATACAGGGACAGAAAACCAAACACCGCATCATTCCAATCATAAGTGGGGGTTGAACAGTGAAAACACATGTACACAGGGAGGGAAACATCACACACCAGGGCCTGTCAGGTGGTCGGGGGTAAGGGGAGGGAGAGTGTAAAGACAAATATCTAAGGCATGTGGGGCTTAAAACCTAGATGATGGGTTGATGGGTGCAGCAAACCACCATGGCACATGTATGCCTATGTAACAAACCTGCACGTTCTACACATGTATCCCACAACTTAAAGCAAAATTATATATATTTTTACATATTCATATGTAATATATAAATATAAATACATAATAAATAAGATAAACTATTACATATTATATATGTATAAATTCATATATAATATATAACATATATTATATATTATACATATGTATACATAAAATCTGGCTGTGGAGTTTTTGATCTATACATTGAAAAAATTGTCTCACCTACTGATACTGACCCTCACTGATTCATCAGGAACAAATACATAGACAATGACTAATGCCATGGACAAATACATGGACTAATGCCATCCCAAATATACAAAGTATAATGTGCTATTTATTAGGCCCTCGAGAAACTGAACTCTATAGTGGAGGAGTCCCCAACCCCCAGGTCCATTAGGAAAGGGGCCACACAGCAGGAGGTGAGCAGTGGGTGAGCAAGCGAAATTTCAACTGTATTTCCAGCTGCTTCCCAGTGCTCACATTGCCACCTGAGCTCTGCATCCTGTCACATCAGTGGCAGCATTAGATGCTTATAGGAGAGCAAACCCTACTGTAAACTGCGCGTGTGAGGGTTCTAGGTTCTGTGCTACTTATGAGAATCTAATGCCTGATGATCTATCACTGTCTTCCATGCCCCCCAGATGGGACCATCTAGTTACAGAAAAACAAGCTCAGGGCTTGCACTGATTCTACATTATGGTGAGATATATTATATTATGGTGTAATAATAATAGAAATAAAGTGCACAATAAATGTAATGCACTTGAATCATCCTGAAACCATCCCTCTCCCCCAGTCTGTGGAAAAACTGTCCACAAAACTGGTCCCTGGTGCCAAAGGTTGGAAATTGCTGCTATAGTGCATTGAAATCAGTATAATTCAATATGGACACTGCACAATTTATATTTGAGAAATGTTTTTATTAATCTCAAGTAAAAAATTATATTTATAGGAATATATAGAAAACTAGGCATTTTCCTATTGGAAATGACAAATACAGAATGGGGCCACCTTATTATGAACAGAAATAAAACCACAGAAAATGTAATAGAATCAGAAGAGATACAGCCTGTGAGGCATCTGTTGATAATATTTTATCTGTCCTCTTTATCTTTGGAGATTAGAAGATAAAAATTGCAAATTATTATTTTTGCTTTGGGGGACTTAGTATGGAAATACTTAAAAATCAACTAAATATAATTTACACCGAATTTCTTGAAATTACACAGCACCTATTATTAGATTATTCATCACAATCTTTCAGACTCACAGGCAAAGGATGATAAAATAAACACATGTAATAGAAAACTAAAAGTGTTTACCTATTAATTTCAGTCATTTTTCCATAAATCAAATTATTAGTAAGCTAGGCCACTTCTAGATATTACTGAATGTGCTCACTTTGTTTCTATGATCATTTTATAAATGGGCATCACTTTGCATGCTTCACTGGCTCGAGAACGGTTTGCCAAATTGGTGGACTACTTTGCCAATCCTTGCTAGCTTTTTCAGAGATCAGAACATGAAAATCCTGCTGGAATCTCCATTGGAAGGAGTAAAATATATGCTTTGGAATATGTACAAGAGAAGGGTAAGCTATTTCTGTTGGTTAAAGGAGGACAGCAATGAAGGCAGTGAAGAACATCTTTAAATATCATTAAATTCAACAGCTAGGGGGCAGTGATCATGATGTTTATTCATTCATGTATTCATTTATTCAATGTACATCACTGTGGTCCCACAACATACCAGGCATCACATGGATTCCCCTGTTTGGTATCAGTAGCATTTTGTGAATTATAATACAACAAAATAAAATCGGCATTAAGACAACTTATTTGTGAGAATACGTCTGGGCTCATCAAGAGCACATTCGACACAAAATTCTGAGGCCTATTATTGACATTTCATTCTGGTGCTAATTGGATTCTGGAATTCCACTAACTATGGAGACCTTCTCTGAGTGTTGTTTCCCCAAATAACAACGTAGCAAACAGTATTTTCTACCCCAGTTCAGCTTCCCCTAGGATAAATATTTGCCAAAGCAAACAATGATCAATGAAACAATCAATTTATTGTTAATTTATGTATTGTCTTGTGGATAAAGTAAAGATACAAAAAGGATAAATGCTTTCATTATTAATAAGAGATACCTATTGAATACTTACCTTACCCCATTTACTGTCTTTTGTAGGAGCAATTAGGTGAGAAAGCTTGAATGATAACAGGTATTTAATAAATGATGACAGGTATTTAATGAATGATGACAGGGTCCCTGAGATAATGATGGTCCTATAAACAGGAGTAGAAATATCTCGCAATAATACAAGGGAACTTTTAGCACTTCTGAAACACTGCATTTAGGAATTGGCATACTGTCCAGTTGGAACTGACAGGTGCAGGACGAACAAGCAACTCAGGAGCCAGGTCCAGGAGCCAGCTCCGGGACCCAGATGGTACAATTAAGAGGGACTGAATGAGAAACTGGCTGAGATAATTTGGCTCATGAGACCTCTGAAGGAGAGAAGTTAAAGCCAAAGGTAACCCAAGACCTGAAAATGGGTTATTCTCTAGTTTATCAATGAGCAAGGAAAAACAGAGCAAGTTTCCAGAAAGACAGGGACGTGGATAGCTGTGGCTACCAGCTTGAGATAAGGAACAGTTCTCAACTTCATCACTACCGAACTTTAGTCTTATGTGGTGAATAATAACAATAACAATAGTAAATTAAAAATTGATACCAGAGATATCTGTTACGTATGTTTACAATGTGGTTTCTTTAAGTAAACAGCAGGAGAAGTGGATGGGAAGTCAGTCTCCCCTCACTCAGCGGGATGCGGTGCCTTAGCCTTTGGAAAACGTGCGGGTCACGTGGCTAGCTCCTGCAATCGCCTTTCCCTTTGATGGATCGCTTCCACCCTGGCTGTTCATGTGCTGGCTCTTTCTTATTCCAGAGGTCTCACCTCAAGCATCATTTCCTGTAGACCAACCAACCTACCTAGAGTAAACATCTCTCTGTTCAAGTTTCTTACGGTTTGGCTGTGTCCTCACTCAAATGTCATCTTGAATTGCAGTTCTCATAATCCTCATGTATCCTGGGAAGGACCCAGTAGGAGGTAATTGAATCATGGGGGTGGTTACCCCCGTACTGTTCTAGTAATCCTGAGTGAGTTCTCACGAGATCTGATTGCTTTATAAGGGGCTTCCCCCGCTTTTACTCAGCACTTCACCTTCCTGCCGCCATGAGAAGAAGGATGGGTTTACTTCCCCTTCCACCATGATTGTAAGTTTCCTGAGGCTTCCCCCATCCCTACAGAAATGTGAGTCAATCAAACCTCTTTACTTTATAAATTACCCAGTGTCAGATAAGTCTTTATTAGCAGTGTGAGAATGGACTAACATAAGGTTATTCCCCTGCTTATTTCCTTCAATGATTGCAGACCTTTTCTCACTAGAGTGTGGTAAGCTCTATGTGAGCAGATGCCAAGTCCATTTTGTTCATGGGTTATACTCATAACTCCCAGCAGAGGGTCTGGCACCCAATAGCCACTAGAGTTAAATGAACAAATAAATGAATAAATGACACCATGGTAAGAATTGTGGATGCTATGGAGAATGTAGAGATAAATCCTCAAGTCTTTGGCCTGGAGGAATATGGCAGTCTTATCCCACACCAATTTCCTCAGCACACAAATTTCTCAAGCACACCAAGTGGCTCTCTGCCTGAGCATGTCTGGTGACTGTTGGACATGCTCAGTCTGTGCTGGCTAGACTGGGAGGCCTGGGAGTACTGTGACAGGGAGTGCCCCTCAAATAGTACCAGAGGGAATTCAGCATGTCGATATCCCAACTTCTTCCCTAGCTGGGAGGCTAGGAGGTCTTACATAGATTCCCAAAGGGATTGAGTCTCAAGTTTCCAGGGCATTAACTTGCCCCTCAACACACATCCTTTCCTTGCCTGTCTCCTTCCTTTCCCACAGTCCTGTATAAGTGTATAAGTGATTCATAAGATCAGTTCCCAAACAGAAACCATGTTTCAGTCTCAACTTTCAGATGAATCAGCCTGTGACAAGAAACTTCACTTTCTGGTAAGAAACGGCACGCTTATATCCTCCAGCATAATGTTAAAGGTATTAAGGGCCATAGCAGAGAATAGTGTTAAAAGTAATAAAGGGAATAAGAATGGAAGCACAGAGCAAGGGCTGTGGAAGCTCAGGAGAAGAACTGTACCTACAGGAATCCGTTAGGGATGATATTTAAAGAAAAACAGAAACATGCATTATATATACAACACCTTCCCAAGTCAGTTGCTACAGTTTACACCTCACTTGGGTTAAGTTGAGAGAGAAGATTTGGAGATAGCCATGAAGCAATTCCTAACAGGAGGAGTATTCCTCACAGAGTAAACAGTAAAGCAGATTTGCATACAGAACACAGTGAGTGCTTCTGTTTGCCTATGCCGTATGCCTTGCAAAGAGGCTTAGTAAGAGGATGGGTTATACAGGAACTGTGAAGCTAGACACAGGGTATGCTGCTTGTCCAACCAGGAACTGTGATTATTTTGCATAGGCAATAGGGAGTCTCAATGATTCCTTTAAAGGTAAACAGCATAATCAGAAAGTGCCTTAGAAAAATTGATCCTTTAATGAGGTAAAATAGATTAGAATTGGGAAAGGGGGTTGTGAAATCCTTGTAGAAGGCTAGTCCAGTGGTCTAGGTAACAAATAATGACACCCAGACAGACTTAAGAGTACAGCAGTCGGGATGAAAAAGAAAAGACAGAGGTATATATTAGATTCAGCCTGGCTGACTGTGAGGC
Organism: Piliocolobus tephrosceles; assembly: GCF_002776525.5. Lineage (NCBI taxonomy): Eukaryota > Metazoa > Chordata > Mammalia > Primates > Cercopithecidae > Piliocolobus > Piliocolobus tephrosceles. The sequence continues at coordinate 6,118,875 of NC_045455.1, read as the reverse complement.
AAGAAAGAGACTATAAAAATCCAGCACAGAAAGTACAGCAGACAGAGAGACCTTTGAGTCAGACAGACTTGGGCTTAATCCAGTGTGAGATCTTGCAAGCTGTTTAAGCCCTCTGAGACGCAAGAATTTTCATTTGCAAGAAAGGGAAGAAGACATAGCCCACAGGCTTGTGATGCTTGAAACAGATAATGCATTTAAAGTCCAGCAGAGTGCCTTGAGAATTTTAAGTGTACAAATAATTGATGGTGGTTACTGTCATTGTTGTTAAAGGATAAATAAGTAAGCAAAGTCTTTTTAAAAAATGATATCCCTAAGCCCAAAACTTAGCCAAAGGTATTTATATATTAAAATAAAGAATTGACCAGTTGGAAGATGTATGCGGTTTCTCAGCCTGGAACTAACCATTATAGAAAGATGACAAAAGACAGATAGGTGCAGCCCCATAGCGGAGTCCAGCACCTGAGTCTATAGAAATCATGTGATTTATGCTCCTTCCTCTTCTTTGACATGACCTCAAAACAACCTTGAATTATATAATTTGATTTCCCATGAAGGTCTGTCTACAAGGACGCAAGATGCTGGCCATGCCAGCGTAAGAAATGTGCTTTCTATGAGAGTGATGTTTTTATTGAAACATAAAAAATTCTTATTTTAAATTTATATGGGTTTTTTGACATGGTATAACATAATTATACTCTCAATATTAAGATAAATTCAGCAGTGAAAACCTTAACATGAAACTCTAGGTTAAAAAGAACCAAAAACATCTGTTTATTTATATATTTCATTCATCTCGCTGTGACTGTCACACAGTGGTCTTTGACAGTCCTGAATATGTGATTCTACCACACAGGTGTTTCATTCTACTCCATTGATATTCACAATCAGTATCAACATCAAAGTTAGAACTATTATCAGCTTGAATAAAAGGTCCTTAGCAAACACGACAGAATAGATATTCCAGTCCACCGTGAGGAAGGTCTGTAGCACTAATACCTAGAAGGGACATAAACAAGTTTCAACTGCAACTAAATTTAAACAAAATGGAAACAAAATAGCCCAGATATTTTTATTTTTTTAAATAACTTTGAAGCCCCCGTAGAAAGTGACACAAAACAAGACTGAAGGTGAATCTCATTACAGAAGAAAAGCACTGGATCAAGAGTTAAGAACCAAGAAGGGGGACTGGTCTCTTGTCTTTCCAGTACTAGCTGTGAGGTATGAGTCAAATTATAGACACCCCCAGCTCAGTTTCAAAAAATTTTCTTAAGATTGTTGGATTAAATGATTACAAATGTCTTTAGCAGTTCTAGTATGCTGCCTGAAACTGCTGTTACTCCTCAGTCAACACAAATTTGATCCCATCACTCACTCTTTTTATTTCATAATAGGGTTTACACAGATAAATGATAAAAAATAAAACATTTACAGTGACCTATGTTTATTTTTCTGTTGTAAAGATTCGAATCAAGGAGTTCTTCTTCTTGTACGTGGTAGCAATATTTATTTGTTTATTAATAAAATTATTATTAAATAAATTTATAAAAATAAAATTTTATTAATAAAATTATTATTAATAAATTTATTAATAAAATAATTTATTAATGCCGGCAAGGTAGAGCAATACCATAGATCCAGGGTGATCTGGGTTGGCTGTGCCCCCACCCAAATGTCCCTTAATCCCCGCATGTTGCGGAAGGGACCTTCTGGGACCTCATCATGCTGTTCTCACAATAGTGAGTGAGTCCTCATGAGATCTGATCATCTTATAAGAGGCCTTTCCCCCTTTGCTCAACAATTATAATACAACAAAATAAAATCAGCATTAAGACAACTCATTTGTGAGAATACGTCTGGGCTCATCAAGAGCACATTTGACATAAAATTCTGAGACCTATTATTGACATTTCATTCTGGTGCTAATTGGATTCTGGAATTCCACTAACCATGGAGACTTTCTCTGAGTGTTGTTTCTCCAAATAGCAAAAAGTATTTTCCACCCTAATTCAGCTTCCCCTGGGAGAAATATTCGCCAAAGCAAACAATGATTGATGAAACAATCAACTTGTTGTTAATTTATGTATTGTTTTGTGGATAAAATGAAGATATAAAAATATCTTCTTGGCTCAAGCCTGTAATCCCAGCACTTTGGGAGGCCGAGACGGGCGGATCACGAGGTCAGGAGATCGAGACCATCCTGGCTAACACGGTGAAACCCCGTCTCTACTAAAAATACAAAAACTAGCCGGGCGAGATGGCAGGCGCCTGTAGTCTCAGCTACTGGGGAGGCTGAGGCAGGAGAATGGCGTAAACCCGGGAGGCGGAGCTTGCAGTGAGCTGAGATCCGGCCACTGCACTCCAGTCCCGGCGACAGAGCAAGACTCCGCCTCAAAAAAAAAAAAAAGAAAAAAGAAAAAAAATATCTTCTGTCACCTTGTGAAGAAGGACACACTGGCTTCCTCTTCAACAACCATGACTGTAAGTTTCCTGAGGCCTCCCCAGCCATGTAGAACTGTGTGTCAATTAAACTTCTTTAGAAATTACCTAGTCTCAGGTATTTCTTCATAGCAGTGTGAGAATAAATTAATACACAGGGTTTAACCCAAGATGCTTAATAAATATCAATAACTGAACCTATATATATATTCTGTTGGAGAAAAATAAAATCAGGCTTCTTTTCAATACATTGTGGAAAACATTCCATTGCCAAACATGATTTTTCACCGTTTAGTACTCTGTTTTAGCATAGGCACTTTTGAGATCAATTGTCCTTTAATTCATTCACAACTTTATATTAGCATATAATCTGTAACATTTATATTAAATAGGAATTTTACTATCAAGAAACATCTGTATTCTTCAGCAGTTATTTTCTGCATCTTTGCTGGAGATGCACTAAATGTAGAAGCTTGTTTTCAGTGTTAACAGGAAAGGAACACTTGGTTTGACAACACTTTTAAAAGGGCCTTCAGCTGACTATAAATCAATGCACGTATTTCTGGGCCCTCTTTTCTATTTCAAGAACATATAACAGAGAAAGGACAGTCTTTTCAATAGATGGTGTCGGGAAAACTGAATATCCACCTGCAGAAGAATGAAATTAGGTCTGTATCTCACTCCATATACAAAAATGTACTCAAAATGGAATCGAGACACACATGTAAGACCTGAAGCTGTAAAACTCTTAGAGAAGAAGACACAGGGAGAAAGCTTTCTGGCACCGGTGTGGCCAGTGATTTTTTTAGACATTACTGCAAAAGCACTGGCAAAAAAAGCAAAAGTAGACAAATGAAATTGCATCAAACAATGAGACACTGGAATAGAATACCAGTGATGGAGCCCAATATGCATGTATGTTATTGAACATAGCCTGGCATTGTACATTCTTGAGCAATTTTAATTTCACTGCCAATTTTCTGAGAAGGCCAAACGTGGTGGCTTTAAGATAGGATCTTGGTATATGTCCACAGACTTTTGGATCAAATGTAGTAGTCATGATAGCCCTTTAGCTACATTTATTAGAATAAAATTGTTTTCTATCTCAGAAGTATACCCAAATCAAGGACAGCCATGAAGAATGAAAATTTAATTCTCCATTCAAGCTGATTATTATGAAATATATGAATGCTTGAAGAAAAAGCTGCATTTCTCTCTCCAGCTCATTAAAGTATAATTGACTAATAAAAATTATACATATTTACAGTGTACCATGTGATATTTTGATATATATACAATATATTTTATTGTATATCTCATATACAACATATATAATATACAATATATTGTATATATTATATTTACAATATATTTTGATATATATTACAAAATGATTAAAACAAGTTAATTAACTTATATGTCACCTAAAGTAAATATAATTTTTGTGGTAAGAATATTTATGATCTATTCCCTTAAAAATTTTAAAGTAAGCCGGGCACGGTGGCTCACGCCTGTAATCCCAGCACTTTGGGAGGCCAAGGCAGGTGGATCACTTGGGGTCAGGAGTACAAGACCAGCCTGGCCAACATGGTGAAACCTCGTCTCTACTAAAATACAAAACAAAAATTAACTGGGCGTGGTGGTGCACTAAGCTACTCGGGAGGCTTAGGAGGGAGAATCCATTGAACTAGGGAGGCAGAGGTTGCAGTGAGCCGAGATCATGCCACTGTACTCCAGTCTGGGAGTGAGACTACTTCTCAAAAAAAAAAAAAAAAAAAAAAATTTTAACTATATGCTATATTATCATTAACCACTATCAATCACCATGCTGTACAATAGATCACCAGAACTTACTCATCCCGTCTGAAATATTTTCTCCCATTGCCTAGATTGTCTCTTCCCTCTATTGATTATTTCCTTTGCCGTGCAGAAGGTTTTTGGTTTGAAAATTGGATTCAGGCTGGCAAAACTTGCATCTAACCAAATCAATATATCTCTAAATATTATTCTACTAAAAGATTAATATTCCTAAGTCAAATTATTAAATTTTATTGTTTACTGAATAAGTGTCATGAGATTCAGAGACTACAACATAAATAGACAATCAGATCGCATCGAACAATGAGACAACGGAATAGAATGACAGTGCCGGAGCCCATGTGCCGGTATGTTATTGAACACAGCCTGGCATCGTGCATTCTTGGGCAACTTTAATTTCACTGCCAATTTACAACATGGCTATCATTTCCATCTTGAGCCCTGTTTCCTTGCATTTCTTCACAGCATTATTTGCTATTCCCTGATGGGGATTTACAGTTTCTCCCTTATCCCCACGTGTTCGCAAGTTTTCTTCTCCATCTCTATCTGTAAAAGCCTGCCATCTTGTAGGACGAACTTCAAATGGCGCTTCCTTTGGGATGCTCAAACTTTGCACCAGCAGGGATCCTACTTCCGCTAGGGTTCTCATCCAGTAGTTAAGAAATGTACATCCATCCTTTAGTTTTACTTAATTCTAAGCATGGTGGTCTTACCTCCCTCTGTCTCCGATCGTCTCAAATACCTACCTCAGTAAATATTTTTACAACCGACTCATACTTTTGCAAAATGGTCAAACTCTGGTGTAAATCTAATGTTTGAAAGGGAGTCTTGGGAACTAGTGGAGAATCACATGGCCACGCTCGATAGTCTATGTGTATTACATCTTTCACTTTTGTTAGATATAGATAAGTAAATTCTGTCATGTAACAGTCCTCTTTTCTAGAAAATAAGTCTTTGATAAAGAATTGTATTTACTCAAGAAAGGATCTGGGTTTTTTTTTTTAATCCAAGGGCTCACAATTAAAATGTATAAGACTCCCTGAGATTGTAAACACACACACACACGCACATACACACACGCACAACTTAAGGTAAAATATTTCATACTAAATTTAATTATTTCTGATTTGTCTCCTGTATGCAATCAAGAATATATAGTGTAATCTTATGTCTCACCAAATATTTTCCCCATTCTGATTACTAATGAGGAACGTCTTAAGTAAACTATTTATAACTGAAAAAGCCTATGTTATTTCTGTAACTAAGGTTTTTCCTTCTAATATAATGACAAAATTCAATCCCAACTACAATAATCTAGCTACCCCTCCTCAGCACAGTGAAAAGAATCCTCAGTTTCCCTCTTTCTCATCAGGAATCAAATGGGATGTTATACGCTGAATCACTCCAACAAGAGTAAAAAGAACAAGAAAATGAAAAGCATGGAACTCCTACTAATTAATAGTCAATCTGCTTTCTCAGTAGGCAATTTTATATTCTTTATTAATTTAAGTTTTATAAAAATAACTCAATTGCAGTTTGCAGCTTATAAGACAGAAAATTCACTTTTCTTGAATGTTTCTTATGAGCAAATTGTTGCTTTGCAGTTCCACACAAATCACCTTGCTTAATATAAGGAGAAAACAAATCTCAAAATAATAATAAATGAACTAGTACCACACTGGCATTGACCTGTTTTGCTACATGTATGGTATATATTAATGAACACGATTATTCTCCATGAGGTCAGATTATTAAATTCCATGCATGCCTATTACTGCCGAGTCTCCTGTGTCCAAACCACAACTGCTTGAACAAGGTAAACTCTCAATAAATATTTATGAACTTACCTGACAATTAATTAGTACCCATTAGTCAACAATAAATTTTGAATCAGTAGCACTGAGCATCCTCTGGTATTTAATGTAATGTCTTGAATATTTAATTGAAGCTAGTGATAAAAATTAAATATGTTTAGCATATGGAAATGCAGGTACTACACTGGGATAGGGATTTCACACACGCTGGTTGATTAATTATATTATTTGGGTTTTACCCTCAAAGGATGAGTCTGAAAATGGGAGAAAGAATGACAGAAGGAATTGTAGGAAGCTAAAGCTGGAAAAGGCCACTTAGCCGTGGGCAATGGGCACCAGATAGCCTGAGAACACACACAATACACGTGAGGAATGCTGAGAGGTCCTGACGCTGGTAATGTTGGAATAAAAGTGATCAAAATAATGAGTCACATAACTATCATTATGCTTCCCCAGTTATGATCCATAGAATGCTATTCCTGAAAGATGTTCCCTGGGAAATGGGTGATGAACTAAAATCAATTTAGGAAATGACTCAGAGTATAATGTCTATAATTGTGTGTGTGTGTGTGTGTGTGTGTCTGTGTGTCACATATTAAAACACTGAGAAACCTTTCTAACTTTAACTTTGTGAAACACATATTTTTGAAACTTCTGCATTTTAAGGCAGTTTTTTCTTAGTAAAATGCAAAGGAGCTAGAGAAAAATTTAAATTTTGTGAAAATCCACTGTCAAGTTCACTTTTATGAAGAAAACAGTAACTGTCTCCTTCCATGTGAATCACCACAGCAGCCCTGCCTAACAAATGCAGTGCAACCCATATAGACAAGTTTAAATGTTCCAGGGCCATATTAGAAAAGTAAAAACAAAGCAGGTGAACTTAATTTTAACACTGTGTTTTATTTAAACCAGCCGATCCAAAATCTATCATTTAGCATATAACCAATATAAAAACTATCCTTGAGATATTTTACATACTATAATATACTATACTATGTAGTATATATAATATGCTATATACTATTTTACATACTACAATATACTGTAGTTTTTCATAGTATATATTCAAAATCTTGTTTTTTACACCTACAGATGATCTTAATCCGATGCTAAAGTTTCAAGGTCTAAGGTTGTTGCGGGAAGTCAGGGACCCCGAATGGAGGGACCGACTGAAGCCGCGGCAGAAGAACATAAATTGTGAAGATTTCATGGACATTTATTAGTTCCCCAAATTAATACTTTTATAATTTCTTCCACCTGTCTTTACTGTAATCTCTGAACATAAATTGTGAAGATTTCGTGGACACTTATCACCTCCCCAATGAATATCCTTGTGTTTTCCTATGCCTGTCTTTACTTTAATCTCTTAATCCCTTCATCTTTGTAAACTGAGAAGGATGAATGTTGCCTCAGGACCCTGTGATTGTATCAACTGCACAAATTGTTTGTAGAGCATGTGTGTTTGAACAATATGAAATCTGGGCATCTTAAAAAAAAGAACAGGATAACAGCGATGTTCAGGTAACAATAGAGGTAACTTTGAACTGGCCGCCGGTGAGCCGGATGGAACAGAGCTATATTCCTCCTCTTTCATAAGCAAATAGGAGAAATATCGCTGAATTCTTTTTCTCAGCAAGGAACATCCCTGAGAAAGAGAATGCGCCCTGAGGGTAGGCCTATAGATGGCCCCTTTTTAAGGCGTCCCGTCTTTTATGGTTGAAGCCTGAGGGATGAAACAAGCCCTGTTCTCCTGTAGCGCTCCCAGGCTTATTAGGTGGAGGAAAAATCCCGCCTAATAAATCGTGGTCAGACAGGTTATCTGCTCTCACCTCTGCTTCCTGATAAGATGTTATCAATGACAATGCGTGCCCGAAACGTCATTAGCAATTTTAATTTCTCCTTGACCGGTGGTCCTGTGATCTCACCCTGCCTCCAATAAAATATCATTTTATTATCTTGTGAAGTATGTGATCTCTGTGACCCACACCCTATTCCTGCACTCCCTCCCCTTTTTGAAAATCGCTAATAAAAACTTGCTGGTTTTATGGCTTGGGGAACATCACGGATCCTGCTCACATGTGATGTCTCCCCTGGACACCCAGCTTTAAATTTCTCTCTTTTGCTCTTTCCCTTTATTTCTCAACCCAGCCGAGACACTTAGGAAATAGAAAAGAATCCACGTTAAACATCGGGAGCAGGTTCTCCCGATAAAGGTAAATATAGTCCCAGCAAATCAATAAAGTAAACTTGATATGAAATTATTTTTTATTGTATCAGCTTGGTTTTTTTGTTGCAGTGTTTTTTGCTGTTTTGTTTTGTTCTGTTTGTTTGTTTGTTTTTGACGATGTCTCACTCTGTCTCCCAGGCTGCAATGCAGTGGCAAGATCTGGGCTCACTGCAACCTCCACCTCCCGTGTTCAAGTGATTCTCCTGCCTCAGCCTCCCAAGTAGCTGGGACTACAGGTGTACCCAACAGTGCCCGGCTAATTTTTGTATTTTTAGTAGAGACAGGTTTCAGCAGGCTGGTCTCGATCTCCTGACCTCGCGATCCACCCACCTCAGCCTCCCAAAGTGTTTTTAAATTTTCAATGATGAAAATTAGATGCAATAATTTAAGAAGCCTTTCCTCGGCCTCACTAACCTCAAACCCAGTGCACAATCACCACCTGCCCAGTGGCTGCCACACAGGGACACGCAGACCAAGAGACTCAGTGTGTCCCCTGCACCGCTGGAGAGCCAGCTCCACACAGGACATGGTCCCTGACTCTGGAACACGGAATACGGCCTTCCAGCTGTCAAAGCAGGGGTCTATCTTGGTGTTGCCTACAGTAACCATGGGAAATGAGGTCTCAGAAAATACAGGAAGATATTTAATTGACATTTAACTCATATTCAACTGAGCTGCATAACCATTTTTAAATCCACATATATTATCACTTTCCTGAAATGTTATATCTGGATGTGTTTTGGAATGAAAGTGAATCATATAAAAGCATGCATTTAGATTTTTGAAAGAAAGAAAAAGAAAAAACAGAAAAATTATCATTGATGTTGGATTTTATTAACATGAAAAAAAAAGAAAACAAAGAAGAGCAACAAATGAAACAAACCCACAAATCACAATGTGATAGTAACAGGTAACAGTACACTACAGTCACGTAATCCAAAATTCTAGTGAAGAGCAGCAGATGCTAAATGGTATTCTCTTACATGTTACTATAAAAATAAAATACCGAAAATTAGAAAATAAACTTCTTGAATGAAATGTTTTAGCTATAAAACTAAGAGATGTTAAGTTTGAAATAACTGAATTTTTCATGTGCTCTGTAAAGCACACTAACCTCCAACTGCCCTCCGCGACACCGTCCCGCCCCCTCCCAGCCCAAATAAAACACAACATAGAAAGCTTCATTTAAAGATTCCTTTCTGGTGTACACAAATGAAAGTTTGACAGGTGGAAACCTTAATTTGGAAGCCTCTTGACTGAGTGATAAAACAGGCCAGAAATTGATTCATCTCTTTCAACTACAAAACGGAGTGCAATGTGCTATTAAGCATATTAAAGCAAAAATTTCATTTCCTCCAGTGCAAACTAAGGAGGAAACGCTGCTTTTCCAGAAAATTATCTATTTTGTAGGTATAAGAGGTTTCAGCTGAGTGACCTTCCTTACCGTTTTTGGAGTGAGTAAATTATTGTAAGGTTCACAGCAAAACATCCAAATGTGTTCCAGTGATATTTCACATAGCTTTGCACACGGTAGAGGTAAACAGAAGTCGCATTTCTGCACTTATGGAAACCTTTCTGTGTTAAAAATAATGGGAAGCTGATCTTGAAGAATATTTGTGCCTTGTAAAGTGTTAGAGAATATCATTTAGGTAAAATAGTTACAGCTACATGATGTCAAACAGCTGGTGTTCGGACTAAACACAAGTAACTAATTGGCTTGACTATTTTTCTTCAAAAACTTTCATCAATTAAAAAGTTAGGTCAACTCACTGCATACATGCACAATTTACTGAACTAAAGAAATTAATTATTCCTTAAAACAGACCTAATTAATGTTAATGGACTTTTCTACTGCATATATATAAATATATATTACCTGCCCTATGGCATTGAGCATGTACAAATTGAAGCCCTAAGATACTATTGTAAAATAAAGCCTGTAAAATAACATCTGAAATGCTAAATCATGATGAGGAATGTAACACAGAAATTTATACAGCTTATATTCTGTAACTGACTGCTTACCCTAAAGTAGACTTACAAGAAACCCAAGCCTAGTTAATGTTTTACTATTGACTACTAGCAACATATATGTGCACACACACACATATTACAGGTATTCATAATATAAAATAATATCAAAACAAATTCATGTCTTCAAGGTGCTTAGAATTTTACCTCTGCTTATATTAATAAAATATACATTTTACATATTGCAAAGCATATTCATTTTTAATATTCTATTAAATTTCAAATTTAGAAAACCACTATTATATGTAGGAATGATTGTATCATTTTTATTTGGTACACATGAAACAAAAAATATTAAATAATTTAAAAGTAGTAACATATTGGCATGTCAGATGCCTTGCCTACCTGTTGAATGATGTATCTATTACAAAAACTACACAATACTATCTTCCTTTCTTCTACAATAGATTGCCAATTCATTGAATTTTCTGTCTTTCACCATTGTATTGGCCAACATTTATATTTTGGCTATCACATAAGTATTATGGTTTAATAAGATAAAAACATTCTTTATTGAGACTCAGAATTCCTTTTTAAAATTTTAAAATATTTAATTGACAAATGATGATTGTATACATACAAGGTATACAACAAGAAAATTTGATATATATACATACTATAATAAATATCATAATTAAATTAATTAACACATTCATCACCACCCATGATGTTCACAGACAAATAAATGGATAGAAAAAAATATGGTGTGGGTGTGTGTGTAACGGAATAATGGAATACTATTCAGCAATTTTAAAAAGGGAGGAAATGCTGTCATTGAAGATGAATTTGCAGGGCATTATAAGTGAAACAAGTTGGGCACAGAAGGACAAATACTACATTATTTCACTTATATAGGAAATCTTAAAAAGTTTCTTCGGAAAGTCAATCTAGTTTATTTCTAATCCTTTCCAAAGAGACTATAGACTCTTGATACTTTGTTCACAGTAAACTCATCACCTTTTAAATAAATGCTCAGCACAAGAAGGAAACTCAAGTAAGTTATTGTATAATTGGACATTAGATAATTGGCGAAGGCCAGGACATATGTAACCTATTTGTGCTTTTCAAATAGTGAATCTACAATTATACATATAAAAAGCAGAAAGGAATAGAAAAAGAACCATGCTTTTGATCACTCTCCTCCACATTAGTACCATGGAAAAATTCCAAGTAGACTTGTGTTACAGACTTTGTTGTTATGAATTATTTTATTCCCAACACGGATGTTTAGTAACATAAATGCATGCACCGTGTCTTTGAAAACCAGGGTCATGAGTGTCTTACACAGAAGAAAGGAGAATGGTTACAGAGCAATTAGAGGCATGTCCCTGCCTTACTCTGTAAGGCTCCTTGCAGTGCTGGGTTTGGCCATTGGCCATTGGCCATTGGCCCTTTGCTTTTGATATCTGTCCACTCATCCACAGGCCTTTCCTACTATCTTGAAAGATTTCAAACTTCTTCAAGTGATGACTTTTCTAAGTGTTTATAGTCAATTTTCTCACTTTTAACTGGTTTATGATGAGAGGTTCTCTCATTAATTTTGCAATAAGGCTTCAATCCACACAGGTTTTCTGGGACTACAATGAATTTTTTCCCTGGCTCTTTCTGACTCTAAATTACTTGTTAAATTTCTTGGCAGTAAAAGAACAAATCTTCTTTGTTTTTGTTGTTGTTGTACTAATGTAAATAGTGTGTTTGGCCATAGCAAAACCAAGGCGGCCTTTTTTTTTTTTAATCTTCAAGGATGATGACAAAATGCAAAGCGATGTTTGCAAAACCTCAACCTGGGAGAACTTTCTTAAAGTACATAAAACTCATTTGGTTTTTATTCATGTCAAGGCAAAAAGAAATGAAATAGTACAGATAAACAGAATCCTTTCTGCATGGGATTTTATGCAATTTTCCTCACTTTTTTTGAAAGGCTGAAGACATTGAAAGTAAACTTTATAGGTATACGTCATTATTTTTAAAGTTCTCAACGGAATGCAATACTGGGCCAAAACTGAAAAGATGAAGTTGGACAAGGATCTGTATAAAGTGTAGCTTTTAGGTGCAAAAAGTTAATGGTACAAATAAAGCCATGATGCAACAGGACTGGGAGTTTGCCTTTGGCCTCAGATGGGAAGAGAGTGATAACACAGACCAGCAGCAGAGACTGCATCGGAGGGTGCTGAGCTCAATTCTTATCCCACATGCTAGAAAGAGGTACTGAGAAAACAGAGGTCACACAGAAGATGCTTCCAAATGTTGGGCAGCTGAAAATAAAGAGATTTTTTCTCAACCATGGGGAATAAAAGAGAAAAATAAGGACTATATTCTGCTCAGGTGTGCTGGGTGTGACACAAATAAGTTGTCAAACAGGAACTCTTTTATTCTGAGATTAACTTTCTTCCTACTTTTAAGTAAAATGTATATTTGCACTTATTCAGGAAAGATGAGATTAGTTAAATGGTAGTGATGTCTTTAATGCAACTCGACAAATCTTTCATTTGATTTGATTTTAGTGGTCCATTAAATTCAAAAGCCAAAAGGGGCATACTAGGTTACCTAAAAATTGTATATTTGTACATTGTAAACACGTACACACCCACACACACACACCATATATGGAACATCTGAACAATCTGAGCACATGTACCTTAGAAAAATTCCGAAGAGAAGTATGATAATTATCTGCAAAGATCTCAGTGGAAGGAACGAATGTGTTTTTGCTGTGGGGCAAGGTGGGCAAACACATAGATCACTAGGTGCTTTTTTGTTTTCTTTAAAAATAACTTTCCAAAATCTGTCTTGAAGAGTTGAATAAAACTGTCAGTACACGAGTGTAAAGAAAACCTGAATGAAAACCCGAAAGGAAGTAGACAGCATTCCTGTCCTTCATATGAAAGTTGGACAAAATGATTACCTATGAGGTTTTCACTGTAAGACCACATGATTTTGCAGTTAACAAGCTTAAAAAGTGTCTTTCCGCATTTGTCTTCTGAATTCACTTAAATACTTTCATCCACTAACATTGACAAGAACAAAGCCTTCACATACCCACACTGTTAGAAAGGAGAGAAGAAATGGTAGATCCTGTGGATGGGGTAAGTACAGTTTTATTCTTCAATGTTTAAAACTTTTTTCATGTTTTCCTGGAATTTATTTTTTTAAGCATTTCAGTTGTCATAGTTAAGGTTTTCTGGTAAATTGTATGTGGTAGTAATCATGTGCCTCCTTCAGTAACTGTGTAATACAATTGCAAACCTAAGCTCTAAAATTGTCGATAAATTGAGAAAAACTGCAAAGGCATAAGGAGTTAAAACCTTCAAAAGTACAAAAACAATTGTTTTTTGTTTTTTGTTTTTTTGCTTGTTGCCAGATTACTTTGCTATGGGCTCAGTTTAGAGTCCATGTTGCTCCTCACACAGCCCTGTCTATGGCTCCATTTTATCTTCTAAACGAAATTTAAAGTTTTAGTTTAGCATTTGACATGTAGAAGGCCCATCTTCAGATTATCTCCACTCGCCCACCACTTCGCTCTAGCTGCACTTCTCCTCTATTTCTTCTTCATGCCTCTTAGTTTTTGGTGTTCTTACCTTTGCTCACACAGCTTCTTCCATTTCAAATGCTTTTGCTTGTCTCTACTTGGTGGAGTACCATGCATCTTCAAGGTTCAGTTACATAGGAGTTTATCCAAAATGTCTTTTTCATGAGTCCATCTCAAACTAATCAGAAGCTCTCTGGTTGCATTTTCAAGCCAAAATTATTTCTGTTCAATTTATTTTACATACTAGATTCTAAAGGCCCAGAAGGCAGGAACTGTTATTTATTTATCTTTGCAACTGTCACAACTCCTGTAATGAACATATGTTGATAGACAAAACAATCAGAGCTGCTCAAAATTAATTCTACATATGTTTGGTTGCACATGCTTCACACACATATGTACATACATGCAGAGGAAAAGCTACAATCTACCGCAGACTTGGAGGCAACCCAAAATTTCAACTGGCATCGTTTGTCTCATAACAGAAAATCTTGAACACTATAACCAGGAGCCCTGTCACTTCAGGAGTGAAGAAAAGTAGATTCAGCAAGCTCATTTGCTCTCATATTTCCATACAATCATATGACAGTCCTTTAGATTTCTACACGAAATACAGATGTGATAACTAATGACACAGAGGTCACTAAAGAGAAAGAACCAACTTCAACTGATATCTAAGCTCGGTATATTCGCAGCATCTAATGAGGTCTTGCTTGCTAGGTTACTAAAGACGTTGTGTCTAATGTTCGTTATATTTTGTTTGTGTGAGTCCTACATGCAGTCTCCATCTGGTAGGGAAGAGAAGCTAGAAGACAGAATCTTTTAAGAAAATTACTAAATTATTATTTCTAAGGGGCTCTCACATCCCAAAGATAACGGCAATGTTTCAAAACCAAATGCTAATTGACATCTATAGGGGAAGATGTCTTTTTATAATTCAGACCTTGACTCAGTAGTCAGAGTGACACCTGAATTCTAGATTTTTAACAGGCTCCCCTGGTGATGCCAATGTAGCTGGTGCACAAACAACAGCTCAAAGAGCAAGGATGCAGGGTAGAAACTGGTACTTGAATCAATCACATCTAAATATTAAATAAGTTTAATGGCTATATATATACACACATAAAGCATAAATACACAAATGCATGTAAAACACAAATACATAAATCATGGCAGAGACTTTACATTTTAACATAAACATTAGTCTGGGTAGCACTGACACAGCTTTTGCATTGTTACAACTGTCATTTTAAAATTTTTATCCTTTATTAAACATGCATGCTAAATACCTCCATGGATTTGTCACCACTTAAATGATCCCTTATGGCCCCCAAACCATGAACACCAACTTTGCTAAGCATGTCACAGGTCGGAGGCCGTCCTCCTACGGAGGTGCAAAAAAGAGGGTGTGTGCTCAGTGAAGGCAACAATTAACCCTCAGAACCAGGACCTACGCTTTCCCTTTCACACAATAAACAAGGACAGAAGACATACTGCATTGAAAAATTAATTGTTTGGTCACATAGAAAGGTTTAACGATATGATTTTGTTGTAATGACATTAGATACACTCATGGATTCCTGGGTGCATTATTGTTATAAGTCCATATTAAAGGCTACAAATTAACGTGTGTACTGACTCCCAGTGTTCTTCATTGTAAATATGAGCTCAAAGATACTTTGTGAAAGAAAAAAAATTATATGCAGGTGTGACTCCGGACTAAAGACTTGTGTTAACACATACAAACCTTGCTCATACAAGCTTCTGATGAGATGCAAGAAATGGCCCATGCCCTTAAACAAGGAACAAGGCAGTGATTGAGGTAGTATGTACTGATGTGCAGCAAATAAACACAGGAAGGTGTGAAAACGGTATGATAAATCTGGCAAAGTGAGGTCAACTCTATACTAACATAAGGAAGGAAGACATCCCATAAATGTTACCGGGCTGGGATGGAGAGGGGGAGATTTGTGGAAAGAATGGACATTATTTTGGAGAAACAGCAATTTTGGAGAGACGAAGAGTGACATTACGGAGAGTTTCACATTCCAGTTAACAACACTGGCCCTCTTTTTTTTTTTTTTTTTTTTCAGTCAACAGGTACTATCGAAAGTCTATGTGAATGATAAGGGGCTAGAAATCTATACAAATGCAGGACCCAACTAAGAAAAAGTAAACAGTTTGATAGACAGTAAGGAGCCTTGGTGAATATAAACAGTGGTACAGATCATGAATCCCAAAATATCTATTTCAATTATTTTGAAAAACTTAGGTGAATATCTGGTTATGTGTATACACACACATACACACATACTTTCTCCTTGTGTAACTGATTAAATTCTTGGGTTTTGTCACTGAAGCACAGATCTGCCCTAAGACCTTAAGAAAAACTCTTAGAGTTTTATTGGCTAACCAGTAATATAAAGCATCTATCAAATGAATCCACTTAACTAATTTGAAGTTTATTCAGTCTGGATATCTAGATTTAAATAATTTGAACATTTCTGTCGAATCATCTTGAGGTTTGTAATTATATCATCCTTGATGTTACTGATAACAAATAATCAATAAGCTTTTATTTTGAACATTATAAATTGTATTACGTTATTTTCCACTATCAATTGTTCAGGGGCTGATGGGAGAGACAGATTATCTCTTTATTTGGCTATTTCTTTTATATAATCCAACTGATGGTGGCATCTCTCAAACACCACCCTGCAAAAATGACAAGAGAAAAGTAACATCAAAATATATCTCCTCTATTCTGTTACTGAGGCAATGCATGGAAAATGTCCAATGGAGAAACTAATTAGAAACATCAAAAAAACTGTGATTGCATTTTGACTTCAAGTGTACCTGCTTATCTCTACTACTCCTCCATACACGACTCTTTCTATATAAGTGTGGGCGTTACGCTAACCACACTGAAAATTTCCGGAATAAATGTTTATCCATGTATGTATTCCCGCTCACTCATAAATCTCAAATCAGCAAAGCTATAAAGCAATTCATTTTTAATTTTTATATATTAATAAAACCACATGCATTATCGTATTACAGCTCACTTGCCGGGTCCATAAAAGGCTAGTATAGGCCAGGCGCGGTGGCTCACGCCTGTAACCCCAGCACTTTGGGAGGCCGAGGCGGGCAGATCACAAGGTCAGGAGATCAAGACCATCCTGGCTAACGTGGTGAAACCCCGTCTCTACTAAAAATACAAAAAATTAGCCAGACGCGGTGGTGGGTGCCTGTAGTCCCAGCTACTGGGGAGGCTGAGGCAGGAGAATGGTGTGAACCCGGGAGGCAGAGCTGGCAGTGAGCCGAGATCTTGCCACTGCACTCCAGCTCGGGAGACAGAGCAAGACTCCGTTTCAAAAAGAAAAACAAGAAAAGCATGTATAGTTGCCATACTTTTGGCTTTTCCACAAAATACAAATCTGAAATAAGTTCTTATGCACAATGGATAAAATGTTTAGGTACAGAATTGTTTTATTCAGAATCTCAATACAGGTTTTATGAGAACGCACCAACCTAAAGAACAAGACCACTGAAATCCTGCCTCCAAATTGTAAGACTTTCTGAAGCCAAGCTAGATGATCTAGGCTGAAAGAGTATGACGATGACGCTACAATCAATTCTAGTTGCCTGGCCAGGAACCACCAAGGTCACAGGGTAGTGATGTATAAGGTGCTTGCAGATTTTGTAATAGACTTCTGTCCTCATGTATCCAAGAGTCAATGGGTTAAGAAGAAATGGCAAACAGTAGAGTCAGGAGAAATACCACCCACTGTGTTTTAAGGATATTCCAGTATCTTAGTAGAAATGGGTTCATTTGTGTCTCTGATTTTTTTTTTTGAATAGACATTTCTTTTTTTTTTTTCTTTTTTATTATACTTTAAGTTCTAGGGTACATGTGCACAATGTGCAGATTTGTTACATATGTATACATGTGCAATGTTGGTGTGCTGCACTCGTTAACTTGTCATTTACATTAGGTATATTTCCTAATGCTATCCCTCCCCATCCCCCAACCCAACAGCAGGCCCTGGTGTGTGATGTTGCCCTTCCTGTGTCCAACTGTTCTCACTGTTCAATTCCCACCTATGAGTGAGAATATGCAGTGTTTGGTTTTCTGTTCTTATGATAGTTTGCTGAGAATGATGGTTTCCAGCTGCATCCACGTCCCTGCAAAGGACATGAACTCATCATTTTTCATGGCTGCATAGTATTCTACCGTGTATATGTGCCACATTTTCTTAATCCAGTCTGTCATTGATGGACATTTGGGTTGGTTCCAAGTATTTGCTATTGTGAATAGTGCCGCAATAAACATACGTGTGCATGTGTCTTTATAGTAGCATGATTTATAATCCTTTGGGTATATACCCCGTAATGGGATGGCTGGGTCAAATGATATTTCTAGTTCTAGATCCTTGAGGAATTGCCACACTGTCTTCCACAATGGTTGGACTAGTTTACAGTCCCACCAACAGTGTACAAGTGTTCCTATTTCTCCACATCCTCTCCAGCACCTGTTGTTTCCTGACTTTTTAATGATTGTCATTCTAACTGGTATGAGATGGTATCTCATTGTGGTTTTGATTTGCATTTCTCTGATGGCCAGTGATGATGAGCATTTTTTCATGTGTCTGTTGGCTGCATAACTGTCGTCTTTTGAGAAGTGTCTGTTCATATCCTTTGCCCACTTTTTGATGAGGTTGCTTTTTTCTTATAAATTTGTTTGAGTTCTTTGTAGGTTCTGGATATTTGGCCTTTGTCGGTTGAGTAGATTGCAAAATTTTTCTCCCATTCTGTAGGTTGCCTGTTCACTCTGATGGTAGTTTCTTTGGCTGTTTTTGGTTTTAGAGACGGAGTCTTGCTCTGTCACCCAGGCTAGAGTGCAGTGGCGCGATCTCAGCTCACTGCAACCTCTGCCTCCCGGGTTCAAGCGATTATTCTGCCTTAGCCTCCTGAGTAGCTGGGACTACAGGCACATGCCACCACCCCTGGATAATTTTTTGTATTTTTAGTAGAGGTGCAGTTTCACCATGTTCGCCAGGATGGTCTCCATCTCCTGACTTCATGATCTACCACCTCGGCTTCCCAAAGTGCTGGGATTACAGGTGTGAGCCACCACGCCCTGCCTTGTGTCTCTGATATCTTGCACATGCATCTGGTCCTCCTGGGTGCAGACCCATATCCCACCTAGTCCAAGATACCGACTGGTTTTTTAGTGCCTGTCAGGTTTGGTGCTAATTCCAATCTTCAGCATTCACAGAACCCATCAGACATCAATCTGTGTTCCCCCCTTACCTGTTCAGTGTCTCTCTCCATCCTCTCTGTTTGGAGCCTCAATTAGCTATCTTCAAAAGGTATTTACTTTGATTTTTATTTTTTCTGGGACTTAGTTAATTGAAACTACTGATCTCTTCCCAAAGAATCTGTCATTCTTACCAAATGTTTTTCCCCCCATTCTCCAGCTGTGTCATGCTGGGAATGAAAAGCCCATCAAGACAGCACCATGTTCTTTAGGGTACGTGAAACCGGAGCAGGTTATGAGAATAACTTTGTTGTCACATTCAACATTCAACAGTGTGACATATCTATCTAGTAATAATCTGTAATTCTACCAAAATACCAAATTATTTTTCATTCCCATATACAGCCATTCCTGGCTAAGGTAGGAATATAAAGTGAATGCAATCAACATAAAATTCAAGCAAACCTTAGCAAGTTATGCCAGCCTTTGCTGCCCAAGTTCAGGACATTTTGTGAAATATGTATAGAGTTATTTCATCAGGGTAGATTTCTCCTTTTTTTCCGAGGAATATGTTTGATTTTCACATGTATATATGCACATAGTAAATGGAACTCTGGACACCTATGGAGGAGAAATAATTCATCCTCCATGGATCAAAGAAGGGGAAGATTTTAAAATCAACATGATGCTTATTGTGAGAGAGAAAAGAAAGGACAGACAACACAAGGAGGAACATCAGTAGAAGGAAAGCAGCACCCCCCCGCCCCGATAAGCCCGGGAAAGTCTCGATTGATGTCTGCTATTCTAACTCAGCTGAACTTCCCCCTTCCACTCTCAAAAAGGTCTTGGTTAGATGACGAATTATATTTTCACAGAACAAGTAATCTGGAAATCTAATTGCTAGTTCTTAAGTGGGTCCTAACTACTCTTCCTTTCAGCAAGTCACTGAAGCTCTTTGTAAAATCGGAATTGTAGTATCTTATCGGTTATGAAACAAAAATGATATCAATGATATGACCACGTGTTAAAGTTTTAAAAATTACTCAAATACCATGCATGTTTTCATAATTCTAGCAAGGTGTTAGCATTCGGTAACAAGTTGTGTTTTCCTCTGAAATTTGTGCTCTTCTTCCATAGCTTGTATCAATTATACCCCATTTCCTTGGCAGCCATTATAACATGTCTTTGACCTAAGTTTTTGCAGTAGTAGTTGAGTCTGACTTGCTCTAATTAAGGCAGCCGAAAGAGAAGAAAGGAGCTAATGGTTACTGAAGATCTACTTCGTTCGAAGCATGAAGTACCACACTAGGCACAGATGACGACAGTAATGGCTGTCATTTGTTGAGTTTTCACTAATAGACTTCTGTCTTCTTGTGGCCAAGAGTTAATGGATTAAGAAAAAATGGCAAACACTGGCAGGGTGCAGTAGCTCATGCTTGTAATCCCAGTACTTTGGGAGGCCAAGGAGGGTGGATCACCAGGTCAGGAGATGGAGACCATCCTGGCCAACACAGTGAAACCCCGTCTCTACTAAAAATGCAAAACAATTAGCCGGGCATGGTGGCGGGCGCCTGTAGTCCCAGCTCCTCGGGAGGCTCAGGAGGCTCCCAGGATGCGGAGCTTGCAGTGAGCGGAGATCGAGTCACTGCACTCCAGCCTGGCAACAGAGTGAGAATCCATCTCAAAAAAAAAAGACAAGAAAAAAGAAAAAAAAAGCAAACAGCAGTGTTGTGAAAAATACCTGCACCTGTCTTTTAAGGATATTCCTGTATCTTAGAAAAAGTGGGTCCACTTGTGTCTCTGATTTCTTGCACATGAGTCTGGTTTTCATGAGTCCAGACCGGTATTCCACCTAGTCCAAGAGGACTGACTAGTTTTGTTAGTGCCTGTCAGATTTGGTGCTAATCCTAGCCTTAATTGCAATTAGGAATTAGCCTAATTCCAGTTAGGCATTGTGCTAAGCAGCCTGCGGTAGATTGAAACATTGAATGCTGATCAGCCATCTTTGAAATGAAATCACTCATGATAAGTAAGGAAGTGGGGTTCCAACACATCAAACAATATTTCATAACAGGACTTCAAATTCAAAGCACCTGGTTCCAACAACGGTTCTGTTCCTTATGAACTGTGTCACCTTGGACAAATCACTTAATATCCCTGTCCTCCTTACACATCTGACAATGGACATAATCATAGTACCTACTGCAAAGAGTTGTTACGAGGATTAAATGAATTAATATAGGGATTTAAATATGCCTACTCCATAACAAGTGCTAAGTAAATGTCAGTGATGGCTGCTACTAGCACTGCTATTATTGCTGCAATAAATATTTTTACTGTCATCATCATTATTATGATCTTTGTGTATCCAAGGGCACACCACTTATAAGTGACAAAATAAGATTCAAATCTAGGTATTTTGAGCACTGACCTAGTTATTCAGGCAGTAAGTACTTATTTGGTGTGTGCTATGGTGCCAGGAATGAAATGATGAGCAAGACTGGGAGTCCTTTACGTGTAGCTATTAGTTTGGGTTTCAAAGGCTCACATTCTATCAGAAAAAAAGAAGTAATAGTTAATTTTTGTGATGGTTGGAAATAACAAGGTGTTGTGTAAGAGCACATATTGGGTATACCTCTCCCACTCTAGGAACACCTTTTAAGTCTATATCTGAAAGGTGAGTTATACCTATGTAACAAACCGACACATTGTGCACATGTACCCTAGAAGTTAAAGTATAATTAAAAAAATAAAATTAAAAAAAAGAAAGAAAATAATCACACAAGGGGTCATGGGAGAGCATCCCAGGCAATGGGAAGGAGGTGAGTGAAGATCTATGACAGGAACTAGGAAGACAACGTGTATGGAGGTAAGCCGTAAGGCAGGTTTTGAAATGAGTTAGAGAAAATCAAACAGGAGAGCAAGAGTCAGAATGCAATGGTGGTTGCATGGGCTGGAGGGAGGAAACAGAGAGTCATCGTTCAAGGGGTACAGGGTCTCAGTTTTGCAAGATGAAAAAGTTATAGAGATCTGTTGCATAACAGCATGAATACACTGAACACTAGGAGCAGTACATTTAACAACGGATAAGATGGTAACTTTTATGTTTTGTCTTCCTTACCATTATTTTTTAATACATTAAAAAAGAAAGAGAGTCTTATAAATTGTGTTAAGAAGTTTTGATTTTATCTGGCAAGTGATAAGAAATAATTAGAAGCTTTTTAGAGAAGGAACTGACACAACCAAAATAGTTACAGAATTTCTACCCTTTGGACACTAGCTTTTGCGGAGGCTGCAAGGAATAGTAATGCACACATCTGTTTGATACCTTTTTTTTTTCTAGTGGGCCACAAATTTAAGCTGAAAGAAAAATAAATTCATCATTTTTCTGGCATTAAACAAACTTTTTGAAGCCATTTTATATAGTTTGTAAAATCTTTTAAAGTAAACATAATACACTAGAAATCACAAAAATGAGAAAATCAATATCCCCACAAGTAAAGGATATCCAGTTAAAGTGCTCGTCACCCTCCCCCTCCCCAAGAATTAGTCACCAATCAAACCTTAATGGATAAAAATAGCGACTCCATTAAATTAAATATCACTAGATGCTATTCTCCATATAATGTCCACTTACAGCCTTAAAATGGTTATTTAGTTGTCCTGTTATTATTATCTTCAGACTAAATCACTAGTTCTCAAATTATGTACTTTCAGAACATCTGGGATCTATACTGTTGTGTTTCATATTAAAATTCAAAAAAAAAAAAAAAAAACAGGCAAGCCTTTCCAGTTCACTGGAGATAAATATAGTAGATAACACTATTTCCACATTAAATGCCCTTCAAAAAATTTTCTTGAAACTTTGGGGCCTGCTTTTGCTTGTCTTATACAAACAACATTAATGAAAAAGCAGCATATAGATATTACTAGTAAACCTGAAAATAGCTGATGACTTCTGTCACTGACTTGTGTACCCATGGTTACAGGGATACACAATGCAAATATATGATATATCTATTAGTAAAATGTTTACTGTTTTGTAACACTGAATTAATACATCAATATTATACAAAGTTATACCGAGGCAGGACTACCAGGTACACAATGATCTGGATGAGATTTCCAACCATTGGCCTAGGGGTCTACTGTACCTAATCACAAGCTGTCCTATGCTGTGTCACCCTAACCTAAGTGTGTCACCTCCTGTTTTCTTCCTGTCACTTTGCATTTTATGTCTAAATTGATTTAATAGTCTTGATCATTTGATCTACTTATTTTGGTCTGAGAGACTTTCTATTCAATGGCCTCTGGGAAAGTCAACCAGGCATAGAGGTATCAAAATACCAAGAAAATTTATCACTGGTCACTCTTTTATTTTCTCCCACTTCTTACAACTAGGGTGAAAACATTATGGAAACTGGGCATGTTTGAAGAGGAAATGGAAAGGCAACATATTTAGATACTGCAATATATTTAGGCCAAAGCTTATTACTTATTTCAAAATTAAGTACTTGATGTTTGTATATATGATGTTGCATAATGTTATAACATTAGATACTGCAACACGTTTAGGCCAAATTTTATTACTTATTTCAAAATTAAGTAGGTGATATGTTTGTATACATGATATTGCATAATATAACATAATACATATGTTGTATGTGTATATATTATATATGTGTGTATATATGTGTGTGTATATGTAACATGCATACATTTGTGTGTGTGTGTGTGTGTGTGTATGTATGTAGACAGAGAAAGAAAGGAAGACTTTGGCCTCAATACATCAATATCTGGTAAAGTATGCTAATGAAGGACTTTGTCTTATCCAGGTGACACTATGGTAAGAAAAATCGTTGAAAGGAATACTGAATACATCTGCCTTTGTAAAACCAGCACGTACAAATTCCTGGGACTACATCAAGATGACCGTTCTGTGTTGTCAAGCATGGAAAGCATAATGGTTAATATTGAGAAGTGTCTCCTGTCATAAAACTATTCATCAGATGACCATGATCTGTATGATTGGTGCAAACACTGCCAGATGTCCAGCGATGAATTGGGATTCACTTTGCTGGAGTTTACATTTTTTCAGCAAGATATTCTTTGTGCTTAAGTCAACTACGTGATCTCAAGTCAAGCTCTGCAGATGGCCGCATTCAATTAATAAGTTTCCAGACATTGAGCTGAAAGAATCAACTCAGATTTTAAAGTAATTTATCTCACTACGTGAGTTACTTTATGCATGGAGGACATCCAGTCCCTGCTTTTCAAGTCACTGCAATTACAGCATCCTTGCGAAGTCCTCTCTAAAACAAGAGCTGCTCCTCACCCACGGAAAGAGACGTCTAGTAGATATATTTGTCACTTCTCTGAATGATCGTTACAACTGAATGGAAAGAAAATATGTTGCTAGGATTAGAATATCCCAGGAATCCCCCCCATCACACACACAGCAGCTCAGCCACAGAGATACTGAAATCTCACCACTTTCTTCATTTTTCAGCTTTGTTGTGTTAATTGCAATTTACAGATTTTTCATTGCACCACAAATGTTCAACAAGCCATAAATACCCAATTCAAAGAGCTGGGTCTCATCAGAATCTGTTCTGAATGAATCCAGTCCAACAGGGTTTCTAATTTTCTCTTTAAAATATTTATGCAACAAGAAAACTCCAAGGCTCACTAAGAGGTTAATGTACATAGGACAATTTTATAGAGTTATATAAGTAACAGCATATGGAAGTGCCATTTTATCTTGATTATCATGATATTATATAGCTCAGCACATAATCCTGCAAGCCTACTTACATAGTATTTGCTTATTTCATTCTGATAAAGTGTGGATGTACATAATTGTATATGTATACACTTATCTATTCAGTGATAGATTTAAAAGTGAAATTGCTTTCATCTTTAATGAAACCATTTAGTAAACAGGATCCCTGCCCACCCATCCTTTATATTTGTAATAAATAGAAATAGAGAACTTGTTTGCATCATTTATGAAACCTGGTCTCACTGAATAGTTCTGAAATATTGCCTTAGTTTATTTAAGCTACTAAATAAATATTTAAAGTAATAAAGGTTACCTAGATTTTGAAGATTCTGAAGGGAATAAAGTATTTAGAAAACACCTACTATTAAACCTTAATAAATATTTGAAGAACATGTCTATGACAAATCACATCCTTTAGGGTGTAATC
Organism: Piliocolobus tephrosceles; assembly: GCF_002776525.5. Taxonomy (NCBI): domain Eukaryota; kingdom Metazoa; phylum Chordata; class Mammalia; order Primates; family Cercopithecidae; genus Piliocolobus; species Piliocolobus tephrosceles. The sequence goes on along the minus strand of NC_045455.1, from coordinate 6,093,551 downwards.
AACTAGCTTTTTAAAATTCCTCCTTATCTAGGTCACATTGCTCTCTTTTTAATAAAAATAGCTATGTTTTAGCTGTTTCTGCTCCTTTGTTCACTGTAAAAATAATAAGCATAAAGAACAAAAAATCATCTATAATAGCTCCATCGAAGGCAACCACTGTTTACATTTGATGATTGCCTTTCATATCGAGTTAGGAGGTGAATGTAATTACAGATATATGTGCAGCAATAATGAGGACTTGCTAGAGCCCCATTAGCCTGAGAAGCTTAGCACGTCTCTCTGAGGACAGTTCTTGTAAGATAAATCTGTACCATCCCTAGTGATCAAGTAAATACAATAGATATAATTCATTTTAGACAGCAATCTAAAGTCAGCAGGGACTTAGCAGCTGTGTGAGAAATGCTGCTTTGCAAAAGAATAAATAGCCGATAACAATGTGCTCAGAGAAACATTTTTTTAATCAAATGAATATCAGACAAAAAAAACACACACAGGATTAGGTCACTAGAAATTAATTTCCTTTCAAGGGAAATTTTACTACAAGATTGATTTAAATGCAGAGCTGTTCATAATCATGGTGATGGGGGAGAAGTTATTGAAGTCTGTAGTGAATTTAGCGTCTCAACTATCTGCTGGGTTAATGGTCAATACATATTTAAGCAGATGCGCTAAGTGTCAAATAGGATATTTTAGAATGGATTTCAACCTATGAGAGAATTTATATCTATGTATGTAAAACATTTTTTAAAATCATTAAAGCAACATCCAGACAGCAAATTCAATTTAAAATACAAGACAAATTTTATTAAAACAAATTCCATGCAAGAAAATTTCTAACTTTTAGATCATCATAGTGAATTTACAGTAGTTCACAGAAAGGCAGAGACTGTGGACTCCTGCTTCAGTCTTTGTTTTAATGGCATCTGACCCACAAGAAGAAAGCTACAGAAGTAAAACCAATTGTATTCATATTCTCATATTTAAAAAAAGCCTAAAAACTATTCAAAGTGATTTGTTTATAACTTTATGTTATATTATGGCTAAAGGAAGCAGGGAACTGACAACAGAAAGACTTAGACATGTGGAAGAAAAACAACCAAACAAGGGTAAGACAGAGTCAGAGAGAAAAACCTAATAGAAGAGGAAAAAAAATATAGAAAAGGAAAGATGGATTTACATGCAGAAAAAGACAAGGACACACCTCATGGTGTGTTTACCTCACAAAGAAACAAAACAAATGTTTCATATGCCGAAAAACCGGTAAATCATTAACAACATTGAAATCCACAACATGTGACCTTCTATGAGTTTTTTCTAAAGTTAAAGTCACATTGTGCTTTGTGACTGGATGTATAATTGGCTTGTCACTTCCTGTCACTTGCCTCCAGGGCCAGATGAAATGAAGTCAAGGACTCAGGATTCCCTCCTGCTGCTGAATGTCCAAGTGTAATTGGCAGCAAAGACCGACTGTCCCCTGCTTCGCATTCTACTGCAGCAACTGGTTACTCAACGCAATCCCACTGTCCTAAAATGCTCTAGAATGTCTTACAAGGATTTCAGCTGTTGGCTCACGTCAGAATAGTTTAGGTCACAGGTGTATACCTTATGAGAAGAATCTTAGAACTGCGATAGTATCCTAAAGTTAGGGGAAAGGTTTCAAATGTATCCTGTGTTTTCATGTGATAGTATAAAAGTTACAGGTATGCTGCTAAAGGTCATTTTTCCCCAGTATATTTCATTAAAGTATCACAATTAAGAAACTCTGGGAAAATTATGATGACACTCTGGTTTGACTTTATGGTCCATTATTTTTTATAAACTTGCCCTTTTTATAATAGACTATTTCTCTCTTTATATATGATAGCATACCCTGCTCTAGTATACACTTCAGGCCGTTGCTAAATCTTTAAAGAGCGTTTTTCTCATTTTCATGTTTTATATGATAAGAGACACAATTAAAGAGTGGGGAGAGATGGATGAAGTAGAGACACGGTGAGGAAGTAAGGACTACCTGGAATGTTCCCCAGGCAGTCAATCCACAGATTCCTCCTCAGAACCCGTTTCTGATGAAGGGGGAGAACAAAGCTGGGGTTAGATTGATGGTGTGAATGCAAATCTCAGCGCCCTCACTTAAGAGTCTTATGTCCTTTGGCCTGTTACTTCAATTGTCTGAGCCTCGGCTTCCTTAATTAAAAATGGAATCCATGATACTCCACTGATCCAATGCCTCATAGGATTATTATGAGCATGAAAGGAGACAATACATGTACAAGGCTTTGAGCAGTATCTGGCATATAACAAGCACCCAATAAATGGATAGTAATTTGTTTCTAAAATTATGGCTCTGATATGCTAAATACTGTATAATTGTGGCAAGTTATTTCAATACTGTAATCCTTCAATTTTCTTTTACAAAATAAAAATAAACATATTTCCTGGAAGTGAGACTCATTATAAGGATTAGAAATAATATTTGAAAATATTCTAATATGATGGGACACAATAAATTGGTTAATAATCCATAATAGCTTTTATAAAAATTTAGAATGTGAACCACATCTTGAGACTCATTTTTTTCTACTAATTGAGATTTCCCAAAAGCATTTATAAAGAACAGGATGAACAATTGGAATCATTCTCGGAATAACTTTCCCTTCATCTTTAACATCTGATAAGGAAATGGAAGAAAATGGACTAAAACATTTTTGCAAGTAAGGGCACACAAAGTAATACTACCGATAACATTAATGAACGGCAGCAATTGACTGGCAGATATGGCAATTTCTTCAGAGTTTAGAAATAAATACAGGTTTTCATCCTAAAAAACTGTTCTATTAACCCTTATATAATCCGCCAGTCCCTGATTAAATCACTAGCTGTGGAAAGTTTTGCTGGCTGAGCCTAAAGTATAATGGGTTACCATCACCACCTAGAGAATTCCATCAATATAGATCCTCCCAATACCTCAAACTCAAAATTCACTTTTGTTTTTTATAATAACGATAATCTCCAACATTAGCCAAAGTTATCTAAGACGTTCTTTTGATTACTTCTGCTGTTTGGAGCTACCTAAAATTCAGAGGTAGTTTAGTTCTCCTGGAAAGCGTAGATGAGGGGCAAAAGGTCAAGTCTTAACTGTCAACTCTTTTGCATGCCTAAAACTTTTAAATGTCAAAAAAAAAATTTAATATTATTTATGCATAGCAAATTATTCATAGAATATAGAAATGTAACTAGTTCATTATTAAATAAGAGCTCTATGTTTTAAGGAAAGATACAGTTCATAAGTATCTACAACCGGGCTTTCACTTCTGAAATAGACTTCAAGTATCATGGTTTCAAAAGTAAGTAATATGAACTTTCTTATCCAGTGATCCTTCTAATCAGTCTCAAGTCATTGTCCAAATATGTTTCTCCAAAATACAGGGTTTACTAACAGCCTTTTGAGAGTTGCCTATTGTGATCAAGAAGACATGTTAATGGCCTAGGTGAATTCCCAATTGGCTCACTGTAAATGTTCATCTGATGGCTTTGTTCTCATTGACTTCGTACTAGTCGATTAAATCTTTAATGACCTGACTTACATTTTTCTCTTGCCCTCTGAAATAACTTGCTGATTTCCTTTTTCTCTGTGTTCTTTGATTCTGGCAATCTTTTGGTTGCATTATTCCTTTTGCCTAAATAGTCTTTGGCCTTTAGCAGACCTTGTGAGTTTCTTGTATTTTTCCTTCCTAGGAATGAGGGAGTGTGGGTGTCGCTCCTTAAATAAAATCACTGACATGTTTCCTCAAAGGGGCATAAAACAATTTCAAATTGTATGTCAAATTATCTATCTATCTATCTATCTATCTATCTATCTATCTATCTATCTATCTATGTATCTATCCTATCTTGCAAGTTAAATTTGCATTATATTAAGGACTAGATTAAAAAAAAAAAAAACTTACCAAAATGTAAAATTAACAGAACTTTTAAATTTTATTTTCTGGATGTTTCCAAATCCTAAACTTATATATTGGTTGAGATGTTATTTTAATATCGTGTGTGTGTGTGTGTGTGTGTGTGAGTATATGATAATTACCTGAAATCTGATTTTTAAAACATGTTTTACAATTGAAAACATACATAAATTATAGAAGGTCTATAATTATGATCATAATCAATACATAACATACTTAATGGCAATCAACTGGATTGCATGTCATTTTATACATACACATATATAAAATATTAATTTTGCTTTCCTTAACAGCATAAATGTATATATGTGCATATTATAAACATATGTGATACAATATATAAAATCTATAATATGTAATATAGTATAATATATAATATAGATTAGTGTCAGAGGCGTTCGAACCAGAGCGTTCCCTTTTTGAGTGAGGGCTGGGAAAATGAGGCTAGGAGTTGCTGGGCTGCATTTCCAGAAAGGCATTCCTACCTTGTAGATGTTTACTGTTAAGGGAACAAATTAATAATGTTTACTAAATAGACCCAGACTTGGAAGTGTCCAGATATCCTGATATCTGGAGAACAAAAGCATTTTTTTTTTTTTTTTTTTTTTTTTGAGACAGAGTCTCACTCTGCTCTGTCTCCAGGCTGGAGTACAGTGGCGTGATCTCGGCTCACTGCAACCACCTTCCAGGTTCAAGTGATTCTCCTGCCTCAGCCTCCAAAGTAGCTGGGACTACAGGCACGTGCCACCACTCCCAGCTAATTTTTGTATTTTTAGTAGAGACAGGATTTCACCACGTTGGCCAGGATGGTCTCAATCTCCTGACCTCGTGATCCTCCCACCTCAGCCTCCCGAAGTGCTGGGATTATAAGCATGAGAACAAAGACATTTCTAATTTTGCTTTAAAAATGATAATACTGATTCTTGCAAAATGTAGTAATTAAGAAAATTAATCCTTTATCACAAATCCTTGAAGCAGAGCACATTTCCCCATATATACAAGTACTGTATCTAGGGTGGACGCGTTCCTCCTCTTACTTTCAGGAATTCCTACTCTGTCTATGGAGTAGCTACACTTTTGCTACTTTACTTTCTTAATAAACTTGTTTTTACTTTGCACTGCGGACTAGACCTGAATTCCTTCTTGCACGAGATCCAAGAACCTTCTCTTGGGGTCCGGATAGGTACCCCTTTCCTATACCAGTAGTAGTGAAAATTTTTTAAAATATTGAGGTAAGTGGACCATTTGTCTGATCTGTTATGCATTATTACAGAGTTTCCATATTTAATGTGAAGAAACAAAATCCTGTCCTGGCACAAGCAATACAGTATGTCTCTATTTGTTTGAGATAAGTTAAATGTAAAACATAAATTCAGGGAGGTATTTCAGGAGTTATATAAATGCTATGTGAAAAAACAAAGTCCCTAATTAACAACGTATGCAATATATCAGTAAAAGCTAAATTAGCCATTTTGAGATTTGCAGTGTCATTTACTGCAGGCTTTTCTAAAATGTGTTCAATGAGAAAAGAAATTCTGGGGTGAAATATTTGTGGAAAACACTGTAAACTATATCCTTTCTTGGGTCATGGCCTTGACTATTAGCCTGTTAGAAGCCTATTAAAAGCTCTGAGAAGCTTAGGTTCCTATGTGAGAAAAACACTTACCAAAATTCTCTGAAAGCAGTTTTCCATGGAACAATTCTTTTTAATGCCACATTTTAAAATTCTGTATAAAATCTCTACCATATGTGATGGTTTCCCATTAAAAAATAATGTTTAAATTGTATGCAATATAAAATGTCAGGATAGATCTTTATTATCTATCACATTTAAAAAGAGGGTTTTCTTACATTTCATATTTGTTTAATATGAAGATTAAATGAGTACAGCGTACCTGGGTATGCATAAGCAAGGTAACATGAATAATTTACAGCTCCTTTAAGAAGCTCAATGTCATTAAGAAGATGAGACAAAGTACTAGTAAGGTAAGCAGTATATTGGCCATGTGTTTGTAGAAGCTATTTGACTATACTGTGGTTTTCATTCACAGAGTTTGACATATTTTACCTTGACCATATTCCAGTTTGATGGATTACTTTCAATTTTCTCATCAGAAACATGAACTGAAGCAAAGACAGCACTAGCAAATGTGAAACTATCTTGATATACATGATAAATCATACTTCAGAGTTATAAATCATACTCAGAATAAACAAACTCAAAAATAGTGCCAAAAAGACTAATGTCTTCGTTTAAAGCTAACATATGGCTAGACCTCAATTTATTATAGTACAATCTTGTAATTACTTTGCCATGGGTTAAATAAGCTAAAATTCTGATAAAATAATTTCAAGGATTTTCTTATTATTGTCCTAATTATATTCCTGTATTTTGAATAATTTTTCTAAAACCAAGTATTATTCTACGAAGATCTCTTATTTTTAACAAGACTACGAGTGTTTAGGCTTTGATTTCCTCATCATTTAAAAATATGAGTGTCACTCTTTTGTATAAGTGTACAGTCAACCATATTGTAAAGATCATGTTGTGTTTTTGATCCTGCTAAAGACAGATTTCTCCTTAAATTATCAACTTCAAGTATTTTAAACTATTAGTTAAATTAAGTCAGCCTGTTGTGCTTCTATTCATCAAACATTAAGTGTCTACTGTGCTCCAGAAACTAAGCTAGAAATTTTACTTTTTCATGAAGACGAGACGAACAGTTACTTCAATCATTTCTCTCAATATTTCCAATGGATTTAAGAAGGCTGATATACGGCAGCAGTAACCCTGTGTCAATTTAAATATGTATATTTGTATTTATGTGCATAGGTGTGCTACAGAGCTCCATTTCTGCATATCATGCTATACATTTTTCTCAATGGTTTAGAATGGTTTAGTGTCTGCTCTAACAGATTCAAGGAATTTATAAATCAACTAGGGAAATGAAGCCACAGGCAACACCACTGGATTCCAAAATCAACTTGAATATGATTTTGTTACGGTATTACTTTCCAATTTAGGACAAAATCCTAAGAAACTACATTCAGCAATTTTACAGTTAGATAGTATATGTTCCTTTATCTTTTCCTGGCTACATTAACTATGTTGGCCAAATTAAAACCTCTCTGAGACTAAATTGTTCATTAGTGAAATGGAGGTCAATATATTTCTTACCTAACGCCAGCATATAACTTTGGTTACTACATTCTCTGTAGTTCCATAATTCCTCCAGCAGCCATTTATCGAATTCCTATAATATGCAAGGCTTCAGTGCTAGGTAGTGGGGATGGAGAACTGGAGAAAATAGCCCTTTTTTGTTCTTATGGAGTCTCTGGGAATGGATCACTATTAAATTAGCCATGCTATGAAGGAGCTGAAACCCTTCTTTAAAAAGCAGCCTTAAATCTCAGCTCTTGTGGTTCTTCCTTCCTCTCTGCCGAGTCAGGAGGGCTCTTTCTTCCCTGATATCTCTATATTATGCACATGTGTCTTAGAGACCACATCATGCCACAGTTATAGATGTAAGTGCCTATGCTTCCCAATGAACTGTGAATTTCACTGAGATCAGAAACACAAAGCTAGACTCTAAGCTAAACAACATTTTAGATGCTTTCACATTTTATTTCATTTATTCTTTACAACAATATGGAAAAGTATTATGTTCCCCACTCAAAGATAAGGCAACTGAGGTTTGGATAAGCTGAATAATATCTCTGAGGTTAGTTAGGAAATGACCAAGCTAGGCTGTCAGAGCAGGTTAACTTTTATGCACCTGGCCTAACAGCCAAACGGTGATATTGTCGTCCTAAAGTGTCCTAAAATCACCCTAAAGTGAAAGTTGACCTTGTTTTTCTCTCGTGTCAACTGTACAACTTGCTGGCTTCAGCAGCAAGAGGGAAAGAGGACGTGGCATGGCCATCAGCTGTAGCTTTTGAAAGCAGTCAGGAGAGAACAAAACAAATGTACAAACTGAGCTAAATCTGGAACATTTTTAAAATCATTACTATCATTAGACACATTGATTTGGCAGAGGCAGAGGCAATAGAGGGCAGTGATGAATTGTCTCAGCTATGCAGTCAGACAGGCTAGGTTCTAGTCCTGCTCCATCTCTCATCAGCTGGGTAAGTTTCCTTGGGTACATTTTTTTAACGTCTAGGTACCTTGGTTTCCTCATCTGTGAAAAGCGATTAGTTGTTGAACCTATCTCAAAGCGTGACAATGAGAAGTAAAGGAAAAAATATACACAAATTGTTTCTGGCATATGGAAAGCTCTCAGTAATAATATCATTCTTAACACATAAAGAACAGGTCACGGATTTATACCAGCATGACAACGCGATGAACACTATCACTAAACAAGAGGATAGTCTGACTGATGAACTCTTAAACTGCACCATATGCATACTTATTAATTCATCTATTACATTAATTTCACAAGCATGTATTGAATACCTGCTGTGTGCTAGGAATCATGATAGATCTTATGAGCACAAAGTTGAGTAGGAAACAATTTCCTTAAGAACATGACAGATTTTAGGATGTACAAAAATGTAAATACATACTTAAAATACACATGACATGTGCTTTGATACAAATGCTGCAATATAAATTAATACCAGTTTTAGTGGTGGCTTAATAAAAATACTGAACATTGGCCGAACATGTTGGCTCATGCTTGCAATCCCAAAACTTTGGGAGGCCCAGGCAGGAGGATCGCTTGAGGCCAGGAATTGAAGACCAGCCTGGGCAATGTAAGAGGACCCTATCTGTACAAAAAAAAAAATATCTAAAAAATGAGCCAGGCGTGGTGGCTCATGCCTGTAGTCCCAGCTGCTTGGAGACTGAGGCGAGAAGATCGCTTGTGCCCAGGAGGTTGACGCTTCAGTTACCTGTGATCCTGTCCCTGCACTCCAGCCTGAGTGATGGAGCAAGAACCTGTCTCAAACAAACAAATGAACAAAAAACTGCTAACATTTACTGATATTTCTATATCTGGCAATTTTCCCAAAACTTCACATAAAGTATCCTGCATGGCTGTCGCAGCATCCTTATGAGGAAGATTTTATTATTGTACCCATTTTATAGGTAAGAAAATTATGTTTAGAAAAAGTTTAAGATTTGCCCCAGACAGACAACCTGGAGGTGTTTCAGTCAGAAGTTTGCCTCTTGAGCTTTATCAGCCAATAGCTAAGAAGTATAAAGGGAGATACACCTGTTGATATAATCTGGATATTTGTCCCCACTCAAATCTCACGTTGAATTGTAATCTGCAATGCTGGAGGGCCAGCCTGGTGGGAGGTGTTTGGATCATGGGGGCAGATCTCTCACGCCTTGCTGCTCTCTTTATGATAGTGAGTGAGTTCTCACAAGATCTGCTCGTTTAGAAGTGTGTGACACCTTGCCCGCAACTCTCTCTCTTGCTCCTGCATTCGTCATGTAAAGTGTCTGCTCCAGCTTCTGCCATAATTGTAAGCTTCCTGAGGCCTCCCCACAAGCTGATGCTGGAGCTATGCTTCTCCACAGCCTGCAGAACAGTGAGTCAATTAAACCCTTTTTCTTTACCCAGCCTCAGGTATTTCTTTGTAGCAATGCAAGAACGGCCTAATACATGCATCAATGCCTTTAAGAACAGAAATTTAATTTTATGTAAATTATAGGAAAGGGAGACAGTGGCAGTCATTGAAACTTGAGGGAAAAAAACTTTAAAAGGCTCCTTTACGTATGTTTATGGAATATATATGTTTAACAAAAGGTAAACATATTTTTACATCGTATTCCCAGAAATGTTCTTCCTTTGACTCTGTGACATTGTTCTTTCTGCCTTGTTCAAATTCTCTGCTGATTCATTTGCTGATGAATTAAAAACATAATTTAATAAGAGAGATTCAAATTGCACATTTTACTTTTTAAATAATTGCTTCAAATCCTGAGATGAGGGAGACCTGGGTAAATGAAATAACGTGTGAAAACACCTAGGAATTCTGGGGTGACTGTTTATTTAACAGGAGTGAACAGAGACACTTGGCTGCCAAAACTCCCCTGCAAACTGAGGCTGCATGAATGGAATCACAGGACTCAGAACAAAGGAAACGTCTGTCTTCCTCTATCCCTTGGTGTAAAGGAATGTATTTGGTGCATCATGCTTAAATCCGGTCACCATGTTTTAAGAAGGAACTTAATTAGAGTGTGCCCAGAGGAGGAAAACCAGAAGAGTGGAACATCTAATGTGATACTGTGTGAGGAGTGGTTAAAGAAACTGGGAATACTGAAGTTGAACTGAATTCTTAAAGGGGGTATGATCACTGCATTCACATTTTAAAGACCTGTATGTTGAACCGGAATTGGAACAGACATGACTCTTGATGGCAGAGCTAAAGTCAATGGCTGGCAGTTTGTTGAAGGCAGATTGCAGGCTAGGATTAAAACAGGAGTGGTTTTTTCCTCTGTTTGTTTGTTTGTTTGTTTGTTTTTGTGTTTGTTTTGTTTTGTCTTGTTTGAGTAAACTGCCTATGTTTAGAAGGGCCTAAGCACAAGTTTTCAGTGTGGACAGGAGATGGAGGCCATAAACCTTAGGGTTTCTCCCTATTCAAAGGCCCCATGACTCAGTTTCCATGCTGAACCCTCTTTCTTCTCTCCCCTCTCATTCAACAGGTCAGTAAGGGCTCCCTCAATCACCTGCTGTTAATCTATGATTCTCTGAAAACAGCCTGTGGCTCTCAACATCAGTTCTCACTATCCAACTATCACCTCCAAAACCTGTATGTATTAGCCATAAAGTCTCAGATTTTTGCCAGGATCAATTATTTTTATTAAAAAAGTATTACTATTTGACTGTTCTTAACCTTACCTTCTTTACAGTCAATAGTCAAGTTCTGCTGCTTCTTTCTTTTATAGGTCAAGATTTATAAGAAGCTAATTATTTCATATTTGGAATATTTTGGCTGAATTACTGTACAGAGATGAAATATTTTTGCAGCTTTATGCTTGTCTCATGCATAAATTTCACTGACTTTTCATTTTTCTGCTATGTATTATGATGATCTAGATAAGGGATGGATGTGTTTGCACTTGCATTCTTATAAAATTAATTCTAATATCCTAGTTTGTGGTTTCCTCTCAGGCCATTGTAATCCTGCCAAAGTTTGCTTAGAACCAGAAAGGGCTACCTCTAATATCACCTTCATGACTGCATGTGGAAAGGCATCATCACATCTTTAAGTCATTTTCTTTCCATATTTCCTTGAAGGAGTATCCAGTTCAGATCCTATACATTATCATCTCTGAATCACATTTATGATGATATTGCTTCCAAATTGGATCCAGTGGCTTTCAAACATTCCCGTATTTCCATGTGCCTTACAATGCTTACAATGAGTAGGGTGAAGGCGACTCACCTCCTATTCCTCCACTTGAAATGCTCTCCACTGTTCACATTCCCTTGGAGCCAACCCATTCTAGCTGACAAAGGTGCATTGATTCCTAGCTTGCCAAGCCCTCATTCTGTGCTCTGCCTTTTAAACTAAGTTTGACACTGAATTTTCACACATTAAGCTGAGATCTCTACACAGTTGGATGAGTTAATTAATCCTTTGAAGCTTCCCATTGAATCCCTTCTTTTACCCCTCTTATCTCCACCTTCTCCTAAAACCTCAGGAAACATATTTTTACTTATTGAACCAGATACAAACAACTCAATATTCCCTTTTCATTTCATGCTTGGAACCCTGAACTTGGACAGTCTCTGCTGTAAATGTTAAAGTATGCTTCCTCGTCTTAAGCCATTTGGAAAACAAAATTGCATTTTTAAAAGTTAGTATGGAATGTTTATCTTCATACAAATGTACTCTTATTACTTTGTTCTCTATCTCCAAGACATACTTTTTTTTTTTTTCTTTTCTGAATGTGCTTTACAATTGCTATTGCGGTTTTGTTGTGGTTGTTGTGGTTGTGGTTGTTCTTGTTGTTGCAGCAACACTGGTTTGTGGCCCGTGGCAATCTTCTACACAATTTACTGTCCTTAAGTTTAAAAACTGGCAGTTAGCCAATCTCAGTCTTCCCTTACACTTATATGTGTGATCCTTTCACTATTTGCAGTTTGCTTTCCCTTCTTAATTTCCGTATTTCACCTTCCACCCAACTAAACACTTTACCTTTCACTCGGGTTCTCCACTTTTTCACAGTTTTTGCTCGTGTTCAACACTGACATCGGGCACAATTTTTCTGTGCCTTAGAAAAAAAAGTCCTGTCTTTGCTCAATTTAACTTTCTGCTGTTTAATATAGGAATGATTAAAATTATGGTTATTTCTCACAGGTGTTGAAAGTATCCAAAGAGATAACGTATTTGAAAAGAGTTTTAACTCTTTTTTTTTTTCTTTTTTTTAAGACGCAGTCTCACCATCACCCAGGCTACAGTGCAATGGCATGATCTCGGCTCACTGCAGCCTCCTCCTCCCAGGTTCAAGCAATTCTCCTGCCTCAGCCTCCTGACTAACGGGGATTACAGGCGCCCGCCAACACTGGCAGTGGCTCACGCCTGTAATCCCAACACTTTGGGAGGCCAAGGCAGGTGGATCATCTGAGGTCAGGAGTTTGAGACCAGCCTGACTAACATGGTGAAACCCTGTCCTTACTAACAATACAAGAGTTTTAATTTCTGTAAAGTGTTAGGCAATGATGATTATTACTCTGTAACCATTTTACATGGGCCCCCAACTGACTTCATACTCTTTTGTGGTGCCTTTACTGATAAAAATCTGAGCTCTTGAAAAATGGAGACCAAGTTTTTATTCATCTTTATATTCTTAGCATTTAGTATATTGCTGATAACATCTTAGATGCTTTTTTATTGAATTAGATAATTAATATATGCTAAGTGTTTCAACAGTTGCACAAACTAGAACATAGGAGAAATGTCAAATACTTATCAAATTTATAGTGGATTTGCATCACTTTTTACTGGTGATAACACTAAAAATTTCTTCTTGTGCCAGGAGAAAACTAATCAGTATTGTCTATGCTAATATTATTATCTGATTATTATATGAAAAATGTCATTTTGTTTCTGTTTCTTGAAACCAGAGATGCCTCTGCAAAAAAAAGAATGTTCATTTTTAATTTAATAAATCCTTAACATACTAATCATTTAAAGACAACACAGGGTGCTCCATGAGAGAGTATCTACTTGTAGCAGAGGCTGTATTACATAAACCTTAAGAGATTTAAAAATCAACATTCAATTGAAGAAACAGCCTGAGTATGATTTATCGATTTTTTAAATCTGATCTACGTTTTAGATGTATACAAAATGTTACTTCAGTTTGCTCCCACCCCTACATATAAACTCTGTCTCCTTTCTGACTCTAGAAGCTATTTCACTCTATCCAGATCTGTTCTTCCCTTACTAATAGCATTACATATTTGAATTGTGTTTTGAGAGCATGATATTTGGTCTAATCACTTAAACATTTATCAGCAGCTCTCACTAATTGGCAGAATCAAAGATGTGCCAGCTTACTAGATCATATTAGAAGCACACCCCATCTTCAGGATCTCTTCTTTGCAGCACTTTATTTGGTGCATAATCTCATTTTGAGTTAGATGTCACTGCTATATGCCTCTAAAAGCTCTATTCTTTGACTGTAATTGTTTATTTAATTGCATGTTGCTGTTGCCTGCACTGACTGTAATCACTATGTGGACAACTAATACAGATTTTATTAATTATCAAACCCACACTGCCTAGCTCAGTAAAGTCTGTTGAATGAATAAATGAACCAAACACTGTTTTGTCATTGTTTTGTTTTATTTTTTGCATTAGTGCTTGGTTGGTGATAAAAAGTGTAAGGAAAGGCTAAGTTACACTTCCGAGGAATGGTTTTATAAGAAAATCTTATAAAAAACCATTTACTATGAGAGATTCCTCACTTCCTCTTCTACCCAGTACACTTTCAGAGCTGAGCTCCGGGAGGCAGTAGGGTTACTGTGTGCTGATTCCACACAACCGCTCCCCTCAGCGAGTGACTGAGAGAAGACGTCTCCTTCCAACAGCCATAAAGAGCTGCCAGCTGTACATAGTATTTTAGATGCCAAGCTGCATGGGATTTCAAGAAAACTTGTACACAATAGGATCTACACACACTTGTTTATTTTAGAAAACGAGATTTCCACAAAGACATGCAAAGAGTAGAGGAATAACTACTGCCCGGCTGACTTTTGATGATGGGTCTCAAGTAGAAACTGTTTTTAAACAACTGCAACAGGAGGTGAACGCATGGAAACTGCATGCTGCAGGTAACTAATGAAACAAGCAATTATCCTGTGCTATCATACAAAGGCATCCACAAATACCGGCATAGCTGTTCCTAGTTGTCAGTTCATGAAAATTTTTCCTAGTAAATTATTCACTCATTTTCTTCTTTATATGGAATAGAAACCTCCTCGGATTATCTTAAAGTGTCACAGATGAAACATGATAAGGTCTGTTCTGATCAATATTTAAAGTCAAATTAAAAAGAGGTTGCTCCAGTAAGAAAAAAAAAAATTCCCTCAAAAAGTGGGCTAAGGATACGACCAGACAATTGTCAAAAGAAGATATACGAATGGCCAACAAACATATGAAAACATGCTCAACATCACTAATGATCAGGGAAATGCAAATTTAAACCACAATGCGATACCACCTTACTCCTGCAAGAATGGCCATAATGAAAAAATCAAAAAACAGTAGATGTTGGTGTGGATGTGGTGATCAGGAAGTGCTTCTACACTGCTCATGGGAATGTAAAGTAGTACAGCCAGTGTGGAAAATTGTGTGGAGAGTCCTTAAAGAACTAAAAGTAGAACTACCATTTGATCCAGCACTCCCACTACTGGTTATCTACCCAGAGGAAAAGATATCATAATATGGAAAAGATACTTGTACATGTATGTTTACAGCAGTGCAATTTGCAATTGCAAAATCGTGGAACCAACCCACATGCCCCATCAATCAACGAGTGGATAAAGAAACTGTGGGGAGTGTGTGTCTGTGTGTGTGTGTGTGTGTGTGTGTGATGGAATACTACTCAGCCATAAAAAGGAATGAAATAACAGCATTTGCAGCGACCTGGATGAGATTGGAGACTATAATTCTAAGTGAAGTAACTCAAGTATGGAAAACCAAACATCATATGTTTTCACTAGGTGGGAGCTAAGCTATGAGGATGCAAAGTCATAAGAATGATACAATGGACTTTGGGGACTTGGGGGGAAGGGTGAGACGGGGTAACAGATAAAAGATTACAAATAGCATTCAGTGTGTACTGCCCGTGTGACGGGTGCACCAAAACTTCACAAACCACCAGTAAATAACTTACTCATGTAACTAAATACCACTTGTACCCCAATAACTTGTGGGATAAAAAAGAGATTGCTCCAGTGAGATGCAAAGAAATACCTATAATAATTGTTCCCCCTTACAGACTTTTTGAAGGCTGTACTTTGATAAAGTGGTTCTCAAACCTACAGAAACAAAGAATACTTTTCTGTCATCCTGGTGAACGTGTTATCAATCAGGATCTGACAGGCCACAGAGGACACTCAAACTGGGACAATGTGAGGAGGTTTTATTTACAGAGAGAGAACCGTGGGCAAGAGGTAGGGGTACCACGAGGTTTGGTGTAAAAGTCAGGCAGAGTGTCCCACAGCCAAGACTCAAAAGACAAGAGTACGGAGAGGGCTCAGAAAGACAGAAATTCACGGAGTCCCAGAGATGGTCTCTTTCGGAAGAGCAAAGGTTTTGTTGAGGACTTAGCCAGTACAAGGAATCCTCACAGGAAGGAACTTAACACAATAAATGGGCCGGGCACGGTGGCTCACGCCTGTAATCCCAGCACTTTGGGAGGCCAAGGAGGGTGGATCACCTGAGGTCAAGAGTTCGAGACCAGTCTGACCAACATGGTGAAACCCCATCTCTACTAAAAATACAAAATTAGCTGAGCGTGGTGGTGCATGCCTGTAATCCCAGCTACTCAGGAGGCTGAGACAGGATAATCATTTGAATCCGGGAGGCAGAGGTTGCAGTAAGCCGAAAACGTGCCATTGCACTTCAGCCTGGGCAACAAGAGCGAAACTGCTTCTGAAAAAAGCAAAATAAAAAGCCGGGCGCGGTGGTGGCTCACTCCACTCCTGTAATCCCAACACTTTGGGAGGCTGAGGCAGGCGGATCACCTGAGGTCAGGAGTTTGAGACCAGCCTGCACAACATGGCGAAATCCCGTCTCTACTAAAAATACAAAAAAGTAGCCAGGCATGGTGGTGGTGGATGCCTGTAATCCCTGCTACTTGGGAGGCTGAGGCAGGAGAACCACTTGAACCAGGGAGGCGGAGGTTGCAGTGAGCCAAGATCGCGCCACTGCACTCCAGCCTGGGTGACAAGAGAGAAACTCCATCTCAAAAAAAAAAAAGAGAGAGAGAGAAAGAGAGAATATATGCCTGACCTCAGGCTCTTTTCTCCCTCTCATCTCTTTCCAAGGCAACCACTTGTCTCACCAAAATGACTAGGAAACTCACTGAAATCTAACTCACTAAAGCTTAGAGTAGATGCTACAGGTCCACTCCCAGGAGCTGAGAACGGAGCAAAGAATGTTGGAAAGTAAATCTAGTGGGGACAATGGACGCCTGACGCATGTTCATTTCTGAGGTAAGGGCGTTGAAGTTCAGAGAGATTCATACCCTGAGTGGTAGACATACCTAAGAATGTTTATATAATCATTTCACGCTATTATTTCATTTGGTCTCCTATGCTTACTCCTGACCCACAAAGAAAATATTAGATTTATTATGTACATCTAATATTACTCTTTTAGGATAACATTAAACTACCATCACTATTCATTATTGAAGATGTAAGAAAATACCTTTAACCGGTTCTTTGTACACCCATAACAGAATATATTCTTATGTTGATGAGAAATCCATATATATGCATAAACATCAATTTTTTTCAATAATCTAAAACTCTGGCCTTAAATTTTTCCAATAATATATGCTTAAAGCTGAAAATATTATCATCACAGTTATATGATAAGAGTATCTATGTAATTGGTTTATTTAAAGATATAAACTTTATTAGAAGCTCTAAGGTAATGCAAAGTCAGACACATGGGTTGAGTCCCAAATATGCCTTCTGTTCTCTTTATGATTCACTGTTTATGTGTCTACAGTTTTACACCCAATGACACCAAACTATTGTTACATGGGTCGCGGTAAAGCAATTAATCAGCTAACACCAATATTTCCATGTATTTTTCTGACTTTCAGGGAATGGAATTGAGAGCTACCTGACTCTTGCTACATTCTCATAACTAGTATATCATTTATTCTAGTAAACGAATAAGTAAAATTAAGTATTTCTGAAGTTATGTTTTTAGAAAAAAAATACTACTAGTCTAAAACCTCTTGCAAACTAATACATTTGTCTCATAGAAAATACTTAAAGCCATTCTTTCCTGAACACTGCAGTGTATGTGCTTGAATAATAAGTGCATCTACCTATAAATAATAAGTGCATCTACCAATCAAATCTTCCTAGGTAATATAATTTGTTTTTTAGACCTTGATAATTTCATTCATCGTTATGAATTATGAAGCTTTATCTTATATTACATCCTTATCCCCAGGTTAGATGTGCACCTGCCAACCCACGGTTTGCATGAATTGTCCCTTGAATCTCTCAGAGTCAGCGTGTCCTGAGTTGACTTCACCATTTCTTTAGCTTGCCCAGCAGAGCCACCATCTAGACATTTGGGTCAGTCTGTACTCTGGATGTCATCCTTAGCATTTAAATCCTCTTCATCCTCCTTGTTGGAATCTTGTGTATTGTAAATTCTTTTTTTCTATTTTCTTCATCCCATCATCCCAAAATTAGTTTATCCTCCCTGTTTTTCAACTGGATCACTATAACAGCCTCCCAGTTATTATCTGGGTGTCTCATTTTGCCCTTACTCATCTGTTTTCCATATTTGGACCCAAATTTTTTTTTAAGTCAATCTAGCTGATAACAAAGTTTCCCTTTTCAATTTTTCTATTTGGGACATTCAGGTCTGACATCATCTCTCTCTCCCTCTTCTTCCTGCACTGGTGGATCTTGTTGAATAAATGCACTTTTCCAAATGTGTTCAAGTCACTACCTTTCTTCTTGCAAAAGATATCTTTCTTCCTCTCTCTTTCCATGGCCTATCTCCAGTTGAAATTTGGATTCACTCTAGCCCTTTCCTCTTGCAGTAATGGTTCCACGAATGTCCAGTTGTTCCTCATGGGTGATAACGCAGCACTTGGAATCTACCGGCACATGGCCACAGCCATTACATGGTTCTGTTGAACATGTCCATGTCACCCACTGCAGGGCAAGCTCCAGAATGCAGGGGCTTATCTGGAGGACCCCAGTAGCTAATTTAGCAGCTAGAACGTATCTGCCAATCAATGGATGCAGTTTGATTGTATCCTTTTTTATTATTTTTTTGTCACACAGATGGAAGACTTGCCCAATTGCTGAAAGACAGTGGCAACCGGAAAGCATTCGTGAAAAAAACGTTAACAGTATATGATAATTACTGAAATTCTGGCCTGGAGGTTGGTCATAATAGAAAACAAATATGGTTAACCTAGTTAAGTTAATGGAACCTCAATTAGATTGAAGAGAAACTCCAGTGTCTGTCACAAGTGCCATTCTGACTGTGGTGAGGAAACTGTCAGGGGGTGACACTGAGTTCTGTGTGACTTGACCACTCCCTTGGGTTGCCGTGGAGTGGATCACAGGCTTATCTGAACTGGACCAAGAGAAGAAATAAGAATTAGGACACACGGTGAAATAACAGGAGGAAATTTTGTGTGTGTATACAAAGTAAAGGACAAGAGAGATCATGATATTAAAATTTATATTTTAGTGGCTTGGCATGAATTTACTAAAATTAGATTTTGATAAGACTGTAATTTCTACTCCACAATTTAATTACAACAATAAGTACAGAGTGAATTTCACAATTTTTTAAAATCTCTTTTGCTTTAAAAAGTACTTCATTACTTCATTACAATTGGGTATGAATGTCGTCAGGCAATTCCTGTCTCAAAATCACACAAAGTTCCACCTTACAGGATAAAATCTTCATAAACAGAGAGTTTATTGTTTGGAAACTCTGCTTACTTCATCTTTATTTCATCATTTCTTTGTCAGTCTAGATCATGGGGTATACAGGCTAGGAAAAGCACATAGTGAGCAGTGGCTACACGCCAAACACTATCACCTTTTTGTTCTTTTTTAAGCATCAAAATCATCCTAAAATAGAAGCAAACATTATTTTTCCATTTTACAGATAATAAAACTGAGACTCAGATTCTTTTTCAGTGTGATATAGCTACCAAGTGGCAAAATCAGAACTGGCACCCAGGTCCCTGAGCTGAATGCCCACGCTCTCTGCACCACAATATGCTGCCAGGGAGTTGGTCATATTCACTTAAATTCCTGGTAAATTGTAATAATCTGGACAGAAACTTGTCAACCAACTATTATTTCTTGAGTTACATATATAGGCAAAGAAGGATAAAATAAACTAAACTTTTGTTTAGGAAAATTAAAACGGCAAATTGTGCTGTTCAGGACTCATTCACTCCCTGTACACTGTACACAATATTTGAAAATGTTCAATAGTACAGGTTTACAGTGCTGCCTCCATAAAATTACTGCTATCTTACAATGCAAAACCATCAAGACTCATAAACCATAGACTAATTTAGGAAACTAGAGTGATTCAGACATAATATTTAAGAATTTTCCTGAAGCATTTACAGCAATGGCAACCATCAATGTTTATTAAGTACTTTATAGCAAGCACTGCTCAAAGTCTTTCATGTGTATTTACACATATAACTTGGCTAAAATAAAATAAAAAGTATTAAACATGACTTATGACAAACAACATTTACAGAAAAAAGAATAGTACAGTACATACAATATGCCAAAATTAACCCTTAAATAGGCAACAAATTGAAGAAAGCCTAAAGGGCGGATATTAAAATATTAAAAAGACATTTTATTTTGGAAGCTTAGATGAAAGCATTTATAGAATAAACTATACATCATATAATTAATTTAAATCTGTTCCATAAGTAATCATTTATCAGTCATCTCCTATATGATGAAGCTTTACTGATGATGATGAAGATAAATTGAATAAAACAGGGCTGAAATCTTTATGTCAGATCACATACACATAATTCACTAACAGCAACATGAAATGAGTCATGGCAAGATGTGTCTATTGCATAGTTATTAAAATAGCATAGCAATTCTGCATACATTTATGTGAATAAAAGAAGCAGCTGTTTCACCATGTTCATAGTTAACCAAGGAGTGTTAATTTTTAGCCATGTATGGGTACCATATTAAATGGATTTGGGAAAAACATGCATAGAAAATGGGTGCAGGTTAGAGCCTTATTTTAGAAGTCTTTTAGTTATATAACATACAAGGCTAAATAAAAATCTATAAACATAGATTTATAACAATGTTACATCATATTAAAAATACAGGATTCTTATTCTCTAAAGAGCTTACAGCATCATTAGGAAAAGTCATAAGACAGTAGAGCAAAAACAGCATCTGATCCTAAGATCATACTGCAAGGAGATGGTGAAAACTACCCACAAACCTAAAAATGTTATTAGTCTCATATACCTTTTAAAAAGGTTGTAAAGGTGGCAAATGGAGAAATAAAATCCCCCTTTTCCTATTTATTTTGCTTATTTAATGTAGAAAAAATGCAAAGTTATTAGTATTCAGGTTTGTTGCAGCTACAGTAAGATTGCTGAGAATGTAAAATGGTAAAAATGTTTTTGCTAAAAGTTTGGCAATATTTATCAAATATTCCCTACA
This sequence comes from Piliocolobus tephrosceles, assembly GCF_002776525.5. NCBI lineage: Eukaryota > Metazoa > Chordata > Mammalia > Primates > Cercopithecidae > Piliocolobus > Piliocolobus tephrosceles. Next base: position 6,072,679 of record NC_045455.1, on the reverse strand, counting down.
TCACAATCCTGATTTTTAAAAAAGACAAAAACTATGTACCTGTCTATCATATCAATCTAGCTAGCTAGCTATCAATCATCCATGTCTTCAGTCTATAGTGATTACTCCTGGGGCATGGGTGATTATTGTTTTAGACTTTATACTTTTGTCAAGTTTTCCATAAGGGCATGTAATACTTGTATAATTAGATATGTTTTTAATGCAGAACTCCCAAAAATACTAGCTTAGTGTATATGATGATCCTTTGGTTCTTCTAATGGATATTTTATTTTTAAAATTCCTTTTGCAGTAAGTCATAAAAAGAAGTACATTTGTACTCAGAATTCACAAAAACATAATGCTGTGAAAAAATAATAATGAGTTTACGAAGAATCCTTACATCTGAAGCACATAAAACACAGACTCGCACTTTGGGAGGGTGAGATGGGTGGATCACTTGAGGTCAGGAGTTCCAGACCAGCCTGGCCAACGTGGTGAACCCTGTCCCCCCGGTCTCTACTAATAATACAAAAATTAGCTGGGTGTGGTGGCAGGCACCTGTAATCCCAGCTACTCAGGAGGCTGAGGCAGGAGAATTGCTTCAACCTGGGAGACAAAAGTTGCAGTGAGCTGAGATCACGCCATTGTGCTCCAGCCTGGTCAACAAGAGCTAAACTCCACCTCAAGAAAAACAAACAAAAAAAACAGACTCTACAAATTTGCTATGATTTTTTTTAAGTTACAAAAAGAGCTGAAGTCAGTTTCAAATTAAATTTTTATCAATATGCAAATGAGGCACATAAGTGGAATTTTAAAATGTGCAGTACATCTGAAAACCTATAAACACATTTTTATTTCATTAAGTCACACTTGTGTTTAGAAAGTTTGTCACTGAGATACTAGCTTAGCAATTTAACTCCAGAGTACGTGGACACTGCACTTACAACGTTGTCCCACCCTGGCTCTGAGGAAGCTTCGGTTGAGTCACAAGAAAGCAGGTCTTACTATGCTCAAAGGCCAAGAAGCTATCTCAGAATTTCGTCTTTCTTATCAAGTACACTACTAATCCTATTTGATCCATACTAAAGCTTTGTAACCTATCATGACGCATACTTTTAAAATCTTTACAAACGTAATGCTGGACATGGATTATTTTAATACCATACATACGACATTTAGTAAAATTATAATAGATTTTTCCTCAAGTCCATGACACTTTTCAGGAGAAATAAAGACAGAATGTGAAAGTGTCGAAGTGTCACTTAGCAATACTCACAAGATCCACTTCTCCCCCACAAACAGATCTTTATAAAACACAAACTTGTAGAAATTTGTAAAATGTACATCTTGGTATCTGAGCCTAGTAAGATCTGCTCTCCTGTGGCTTATCACAAACTTCCTTAGGGACAAAATGGGACATTGTAAGTGCGGAGTCCACATACTCTGACATTGAATTGCCAAACTACTATCACAATGACAATCTTTCTAGACACAAGTTTGACTTAATGAAATAAAAATGTGTTTATAGGTTTCCAGATGTATGTTAGTTAAAGTTCATAAACGAGTGAAACACTTATGTCACAATCACAGTACCTAAAGGCTTTGGTGATATCCTGTTTTATAACGTACACAAAATTACACTTTTTAAGCTTAATTCTTTTTAATCGTTTTGTTTATTTGTTTGTTTAGACACAGGGCCTCACTCTGTCACCCAGGGTGGAGTGCAGTGGCAAAATCATAGCTCACTGCAGCCTCCCAAAGCACTAGGATTACAGGTGTGAACCACTGAGCCTGGCCTCTTTTTAATTCTGTAGCTCCAACATCCTTAATTTGTAAACAATATTTATGGACATCAGTGAGACTTGTAAATACAATCACATATAAAACCTTTCTTTTATTTGGTAAGATCAAAAGTATCATTTTTTGGTAATAACTTATGTAGTTTGACATTAATAAGAGACAGTTGAAGGAATACAGAAAATAACGATAAAGTTTGTTCTGTGCCCTTTTAACTCAAAGTGATCCACTTTATTTCAACAGGAGAGCGGGGCTGTTGATTTTTCATACCTTCCATATTATGCCGCAATGCCAATAGAAGAAATACTTATCTGTGAATATCTTATGTGTTGATAAGCACTCTCTACAACAACAGTGAAAAATTCACACTGTCAACACTAGAACTGATTATGATGCAAGAACTGGCCCAACATATAGCCAGGCTATGCATTTAGGGTTAGGCAATGCCATCTTAATGTATTTATCAAATAAAATGATTCCACGCACCCAATACCATGCAAAATGCTATTCTGAACATTTTACTTAATCTATTTTAAAGACACCAGCTGATGCCAGGTACAGATCAAGTCTCTCCTGCTTCTATTAAAAAGTAATGCTACTTCAATTAAGAAATAGGTTTATGTCAAAGTTTTAATATTAGTATTTCTTTTTAAACCTCAGCTTCAAACTTTCTGTCATTAACATGTCATAAGTTTGAGTCAGACCTAGTTATTCTGAATCAATTTCTACTCTGATTTTGGGTTATAAAGTCTCTTCCACCCACACAGCCTATTATGAATTCTGGTATCCAGACACAAATAAACCCACTTCAACTTAACTACTTTCTTTAGTCTCTAAATTGACAATGAATCACTAAAAGTTTTTATTTTATTTTAGTCTTTGAAAGTTGCTTGAAATTGAAGAATAAAATGCGTGTGAATATGAATTTTACTAACTCATATTATTCACTCTTATTTCGGATGAGATCAAGCACCCTCAGGGTGGTACGTCCAAAGACTTACGAATTTTCTTATTTCACAGCAAGGTCAAATGTAAACCATTCCAAACAGGAGAGAGAATTTCACTGTTTTAAAATATGTTCAGGAAAAAGAATTACATGTCTTATTTATGTAAATTATTCCCACAGCCAATTTATATGTAACCTACAGCCAAGTCATACTTCACCTAGATCCACAGGACTGCAACTTACACCTCATTTCCTGTTACATGCCCTTGGAAATGCAGAACAAGAACAGCTGCCTGCCACTTTTACATTCAACACGAAAGGCCCTGGTTACACCTCTAACTTGACTTTTCCTTTCCAATCTAAACCAGGGTTATTTTCCTGTAGGCTTTTGACTTGTCCCTCTTGAATAATTGTTGAGTCCTTTTTTCCCAGTACTATTAGAATTGCTCAGCCCTTGAACTGGAAAGAGGAACACAAGGTATGATAATGTTAATGATGATAGGGTAAATCTATTGTTTTCTAACTAGCATACAGTGTTTTTTTCTTCATTGCAAGAATGATAACACTTTAACACTATGTCAAAATATTATGTTATTGAAAAACAAAAACAACTTTTTCGCCCATCAAAAAAAAGAAAAAAATAAGAATCCTACTAAAACCTGATATGTAATGCCAGTTTCTACAAGTATTCTTAAAATCCACATAATTGAGTTTAAAAAAAAAACCCTACTATCCCCATTTCCTACCTATAGGACATCAGAAATAATGGCAGCTCTATCACAGCATCATTGTAAGAATTTCAGATACTGTAAAGCAAAGTTCTACCACATAGGAAGCACTGAATAATTATTTTTATCTGTGCTCTTTGAGCTACAAGGTAAATGTCTGGACAATGTAGTCATGTCTAAAGCTATGTTTAAATTGCACAAAATAATTGGTTTATGTTAATAAAAAGCAAATATTTTTCTGAACAAGTTCTTTTAACATTGAAGAGATATGAAAATCTTTTGATGTACTGATTACCTTTTGACAGAGTATAATAATGAGGATAAAAAGAAAAAAAATTTAAGAGGCACATTAATGTGTATACACATTAATTTCATAAGATGTTTATTTGCATACACAAGTAATTGTAAAAAAGAATAGACATTAAGTAAAATGGGTAAAAATTAGCAAAGATAATGTTAGACACATGCATTTGCAGTTTCTATTCAGAATGCAAGCATAACTACAAACCATGCCTCTGTTTCTGGATAAAATAAAATATAGCCACGCTAAATTTAGGTCAATCTCATTTTCTCACTCTCAGGCAACAACAACCAAACACAAACAAACCAAAAACATCAATGCACATCTTGCAGAGAAAGAGGGGGAAAGCCACTGATCTGGGGAAGGGAAAAACTACAAAGGCTCATCATTCACATGTAACTTACTGAGTTAGGCGTTTTTGTTTTTTTTTTACACCTTAACTCAGAGAATGGAAAGTGTCGTTAAACAAATCAGTCCATCCCTCTCTAGTTTAAAGTTGTCCTTTCTCCTAGAACCTCACAGTCCTACCATTTTAACAAGTTAGGTCCAAATTGCTGGAAGAAAAGTCCTTTATGCTTTTCTGTAAAAAGCTACTCTCTTCAAATCAGCTCCAAATTCAGAAGGCAGAAGGCTTTGTTCTTCCAGGATCTCCAGGTATTCCATTTATCTTAGCACAACGCTGTATACAATAATTATCATTGTTGTTATCCTTAACAATTAATACCATAGTTTATATAGCATTTAAATTTTACAATTTGTAAGCAAAGTTATCACACGTTAGCTATGAATGGAAGTTTAACATACATTTCCATTATTTCACTATCATGCCCCTTGAACATAAAAGAAATTATTCTCTAGTTTCATCTCAGTAGCATTGTGTTATGTCAATAGCAGTGAGGAATAATCCCCAAACACCAATCTCTTGCCTTGTTAAACAAACATTTTTTTTCTTTCTTTTCTTATCATCTGTTTGAAAATGGAGAAAAATCACCTATCACAGCAGATTGAATACTGCTAGGCTTAAGGTATATCAATGTTGATATTGGTGTCTTATTGTAGTCCTAAGCCACTATTTTTTTAAGAAATCAAATATTGATGGTTAAGGCATTTTTTAACAATCCAACAGGTTTAATGCTAATATAAGGTAATCTTTGTGTGTGGTGATGTACAAATTAATAATCCCCCTTAAATATATCTCCCTCTTCAAATTTAAAGCCATAATTACAGGATTTCATTTCATGTGTTTTATGTCGTTTGGATCTGCTAACTTCTTGAGCCCTGTAATAAATTCACAATAGTTTTTGTTCACGTCAAATAACATCCAATTCGTCAACATTTATCTTTTATTTTTCTGGGATTGCTCACCTACATTCATGAAGTTGAATTTTGGAGGCCTTGATGTAATACTTTTGTATAATGTTTTGTTTTAAGATAATCTTTTTGCCTTCATTATTTTTTTTTTCCAAGGGAAAAAGATTTAATATAAAGATTCAAATACCACATCATGACAAATGATACAAATTTGTTAAGTATCATTTCTTCCCTTTTTTTTTGTAGTTTCAGCACATTGCGCAGGATGGCCTTGAACTCCTGTGCTTTTTGTTACTGTCCCCTCCTGTTTTCCTACTACATTGATGGGTTGTCTTGACAGGTGTGGCCCTCCCAAGATAGTATAGGAAGTTTACTCTTAGACAAGCTAGGACAATATAAGTTCTAAAAAGACTAGTCAACTGCAGTAGTGAGGTGGGTGGGGGAGGTAGAACAAGGAATTCTATCTGTAACTGACTGAACAATCAACTGAAGTAACTACATTCAGAGGAGCCTTTTTTAAACACACCCTTTATTAACATCTAGGTAAATCTGTAATATTCCTTGCTCCTCATCCCCAAGTATGCTATTAGCTGTCCATCCTTCTGGGTATAAGTGTATTTTCCAGTTTTACTTGATTTTTTGATGTGTGCTGGGGGAGGAAAGCATATTGTTTCTAGTCACCCTAGAGTGCTAAAGCACATTATTTTCCAGTAATTCTCTCAAGAAAAAAGGGGTAAAACCCTAATAGACTCAAAGCATGGAGCTGGAGAAATGACCAGTGATGGACTGAGCTTTCTGTTTCTTAAAGAAGTGAAAGTTGCTAAGCCAGAGGAGATGAACAACTTAGAGGCTCAAGAGGAAGAGTTTTCTGAGCTAGAGGAGCTGGATGAAGAGGCCTCAGGGATGGAGGATGATGGAGAAGATACCTCAGGGCTGGAGGAAGAGGAAGAGGCCTCAGGGATGGAGGAGGAGGAGGAAGAGGCCTCAGGGCTAGAGGAGGAAGAGGCCTCAGGGTTAGAGGAGGAGGAGGAACAGACTTCAGAACAGGACTCAACCTTTCAGGGTCATACTTTGGTAGATGCAAAACATGAAGTTGAGATAATCAGTGATGGCATGGAAACTATTTTCATTGACTCCATAGAGGATTCTGAGCCAGAGGAAGAAGAGGAAGGAAAGGACTCTGAAATAGGAAAGGTAAAGACTACCTCCCTGCCTGAGAAAAAAGAAGTCTCACGTAGACAAAAAGAAATTCCCTTTAGTTATTTGGTTGGGGACTCTGGGAAGAAAAAGTTGGTGAAACACCAGGCGGTACACAAAACCCAGGAGGAAGAGGAAACAGCTGTGCCCACGAGTCAAGGAACTGGCACACCCTGTCTGACCTTATGTTTGGCCTCTCCCTCAGAGTCACTAGAGATAGGTTATGATGAGCATAAAAAGCATTCACATACAAATTTGAGTATTTCAACAGGAGTTACCAAACTTAAGAAAACAGAAGAAAAGAAACACAGAACTCTGCACACAGAAGAACTAACATCCAAAGAAGCAGACTTAACACAGGAAACAGAAGAAAACTTGAGAAGTAGTGTGATTAATAGCATCAGAGAGATAAAAGAGGAGATTGGAAATCTGAAAAGTTCCCATCCGGATATCTTGGAAATTAAAAATTCAGTAGATGATCTAAGTAGCAGAATGGACATACTTGAAGAAAGAATAGACAGTCTAGAAGATCAAATTGAAGAATTCTCTAAGGATACAGTGCAAATGACCAAACAGATGATTAGTAAAGAAAGGCAAAGAGATATAGAGGATAGATCCAGAAGTTGCAATATTCGTTTGATAGGAATTCCAGAAAAAGAGAATAATGAGAATGGGGCAGAGGACATAATTAACGAAATAATTGATGAAAACTTTTCAGAACTAAAGAAAGGTTCAAGTCTTGAGATTGTCAGTGCTTGCCGAGTGCCTAGTAAGATTGATGAAAAGAGACTGACTCCTAGACACATCTTGGTAAAATTTTGGAATTCTAATGATAAAGAGAAAATAATAAGGGCTTCTAGAGAGAGAAGAGAAATAACCTACCAAGGAACAAGAATCAGGTTGACGGCAGACCTATCACTGGACACACTGGATGCTAGAAGTAAATGGAGCAATGTCTTTAAAGTTCTGCTGGCAAAAGGCTTCAATCCTAGAATCCTGTATCCAGCCAAAATGGCATTTGATTTTAGGGGTAAAACAAAGGTATTTCTTGATGTTGAAGAGCCTTCATTATTTTCTAAGCGTTTTTATTTTCTCTTATTCGATGTGAACAAATGATTGAGAGGTACTTAATATCACTTTTCACTGGTCAAGATTTACTTATATTTAGCATTTTGCAAGAGTTAATTATATTCTGCAATTTCAACTCCATCTAAAATTTCTGTGAAATTCGTATTTCTTCCAACAGCTATTAATAAGTCTGAACGTATTACTCTCGCTGCTTTATTGATCTTTTGTGTCTTTCCCCTTCCCTGCATGCTGGTGTTACTTCTCCATGCTGTTAGTGGAGTCCTTCCTCCTTCACCAATCATAAAATACCTCCCTGCTATCTTCCCAACAGTCCCCATCCCAACTTATTCTCCGTGATGTTATCAGAGTACTTTTCTACAATATCGTTCTGAATTACCAGTTAGGCTTACCTGAATACAAAACGTAAACGACACCCCTCTAATTACAGAATGAAGAAAAACTCCTTAAGAGAGAATACTAACCTCTGGCACATTCACACTCTTCCATCATCTTATTTTACCATATTTTACACGCCCAATGCTTCTGTTATATTTATACCCTTATTCTCCACAAAACACCAAACTTCCTCAGCCATTTCCACAAACGTATGCCCTTCACAACCTGAAATGTATTCGAGCTGCTCATGAACCCCATGCACGTTTCAAAGATCATGGCCACCAAAAAGCTTTCTGAGCCAGGTGATCGGGTTTCCTTCCACCAGATCCCCTTGCTCCCTTGACTCTGACAGGTCAGCATGACGTTTTGTTTTTTTAGTTTTACATTTCTATTCCGCATCAAATCCCATTTTTCTTTTCTTTCTTTTTTTTTTTGAGACGGAGTCTCGCTCTGTCGCCCAGGCTGGAGTGCAGTGGCGCGATCTCGGCTCACCGCAAGCTCCGCCTCCCGGGTTCCCGCCATTCTCCTGCCTCAGCCTCCCCAGTAGCTGGGACTACAGGCCCCGCCACCACGCCTGGCTAATTTTTTTGTGTGTTTTTAGCAGAGACGGGGTTTCACCATGTTCACCAGGCTGGTCTCCACCTACTGACCTCGTGATCCGCCCGCCTCGGCCTCCCAAAGTGCTGGGACTACAGGCGTGAGCCACCACGCCTGGGTAATTTTTTTGTGTTTTTAGTAGAGACGGGGTTTCACCGTGTTCGCCAGGATGGTCTCGATCGCCTGACCTCGTGATCCACCCGCCTCAGCCTCCCAAAGTGCTGGGATTACAGGCATGAGCCACCGCGCCCAGCCCACCTCCCATTTTTCAATCCCAGTCTGTATAAACATTTGCTTAGTAAATAATCCACAAATACTTATTAAGTATGTAAGATACATGAGTCAGTGTTCTGGGCACTGGGGCTTTAACAATGAACAAAACACATCATGGACATTCCAGTCTGGTTGAAGAATGAATGAAACTCACAAGCTAAAATATTGTTGATTTTCAGATTTTATATTCGAAGATAAATTCCACTTAATTTCTTTTCAAATATCTAATTTCAGGGAAGATAACAACAATGAAAGTAAAAAATAATATTTTATTAATCCAAAGAGTCAATCCTATATTTGAATGACAAATGTGGACCATACTTCTTATTTTTCTATACTTGACCTAAGAAAACTTTCAATGGAACCAATGAAATTCATTTTAATCTAAATGGCCCAAAATGGCTTTTCTTTTCTACATTTGAAAAATGTGAAAGCAATTTGCACCGATTTAAAGAGCATATTCCATTTTCCTCAACTTGGGATCAGCAGATTGTATTCAGGTATATTGCTATGCTATGAAAACCAATATTTTTGGCCACAGAGACATGATGATGTGTAATAAAGGATTCATAATTTTCCCCATGATTTAGGCTTTCTGGTTTCATTCTTTGGAATATGGGGCACTATGGCATCTGTCCATTCAATAACAATGAGTAGAGATTATCAATGGTTGATTGCAGCCAATTTTAGTTTTGTGTATTTTCTTGTCCTTTGCATGCAAAATTACTTTTCAGAGGGCACAATTAGTAAAATGTACATTAAATATATGTTGCCAGTTTAGTATGCTAACTTCTTCTCTCTAGAGGTTAATATATTTTCCATTCAGAATTGAGACACTATTTATAAAACTAATAACAAAAATTATCTAATATATTAACAGAATTTTCTAAAACTAGAATTGCAAAATGTTATATTATAATATTATTTTGAGGTAGCACAATTATCATCAATCTCTTCTTTCCTTCCCTCATCAATCTCTTCCTTCCCTATCATCTTATATATCCTTCCTTTACTTCAATTCTTTTATTTATGTTCCTCACCTTTTCTTCTGAATTTTGAAATATATTTAAGAAGCAGATTAACAAGTGATATTACAATTTTAATTTATTAGAAAAAAAACAGTGACTTCAGACTGAAAATTCTATCAGTTTGGAATGTATTTACAGTTTTGTCTTAAGCATTTCTAAATAGAGTTTGCCACTGTGAGATAAGACAATACTTTATTTGCAGGCTAAGTCTTTCTGGCTAAGTCCTACTTTGAATATAGTCTGTAATCCATGAAGCCCTGGCAATAAGGAAAAACAAACTGCCCCCAAATATTGTAGAACAAAATGCAACTTTTTCAAAATAGAAATAATAGTCAACACATACATCGTAGCCTTTTGAGCACCTATATATGTCAGGAATATTATGTTTTCTCTTTTAAGCTCACAAGTGCCTTATAGTCTCATTGTAGAGAAAAATCAAGCCTTAGAAAGCCCTGTATAATACAAGTCCTGTGACCTGGAAACTGCAGAGTTAGTAGTCCACATCGGCTTGCTCATTGCCCAAAGCCTCTGTCCTTAAACACTGTATATCCACTGTCTTCTACTTAGTACCTATTCCACACACAGCAGATCAAGGGAAGCCTTGCAAAAAAGACTGTGGCGTCACACATTTGCTGTAGTGATTTTAACACCTCCGTAGGGATATGAAAGCATGCATCACGAAATCTTAAAATATTATATTGGTTTAGCCACAGACTCCTCTCATTGTGCCCTATTTACAGCTTCTTTTACGAGACTGGCTCAGCGGAAGATCCCTTGTAGGTACAGCTGTGAATGTGACATGCCTGTAAATGAGGTGGTATGTGGGAAAGTGCTCACTGAGCTCAATGCCACGTATATGGTATACACTCAGTAAACACCAGTTTCCTTGAATCTTTCTTTTCCTCGTATATTTGAACATGGGAATGATGAAGTCCGCTTTTCTACATCCCATCCCCCAAACACCACTGACATTGCCTTGAAGCTAGAAGTTTGCACTCACAATTCACTTTTACAAAGAATTCTTACATTTTAAACGGCTTGTTTTGCTTATAACAGATGTAAGGGTAGAAGGATCTATGCGCAAATCATTAGATGCTTTAAGAACAGAAACTGCAGATGTTAAAATGTTTAAAGCCAAAGAGCAATCGAAAGAATACTGATAATTTGAAAAGTGTATTATGATTAGGTCAGTGGATGAAAGCAGGAGAGCAACCCTGGGGTTCCAGACGTTTTTCAGATTCCCTTTACTTTGTAGGGGAAGGTAAACACAACAGCAATAACAATGAAAAAAAAAATCTGGTGAAAAATCTCTAGAATTTCTGTTACATATTTTGTGACTAATTACTGTAGAGAAATAGGAATGTATGAGAAAGCAAAATGGATTGAAGAAAGCTGGAAAAAAATATTGAGAGAGGAAGAAAACAAGGATGAAGAAAGAAAAGGAAGAAAGGGCGAAGAGGGAGGTGCTAATGTTTATTCTGAAGAACCAAACTATGTCTAATTCTTCTTTTACAATCTCTGCACTTAATTAAGGAGCATACAGTTGATATTCGTTGGTGGGTCGAAATACAGAACAAAAGAGGGAAAAAAAGAGAAAGATACAAAGAAAAGGGAAGCAGAGTGTGGTCTGAAGTTTTGTCTCAGGTGTCATTTACAATTGCACTTTGCCTGGCTTTCGTGAACATGAAAATTAAAGATTGAGCAGATTGTTCAAGATACTTTACTTTCAAATTTGACACTGTGTAGAAAACCAACTTGAATTATTTTATTGTATTTTTACTGTGATTATTATCATATCACTTTTTCAGGAGCTCTGTCATGATATACACTCATGGAATTAAATAAAATGAGTTTAAATATAGTAAACCACACTGTTTAAATAGAAATAAAAATGAGTCCCTAAACAACAAATTTAATAAACTTTAATGTGTACCATGATAAACCAGGCCTTTGCATCTGAATTAACTAATTTAACTCTCATAGTAACAAGTATAGTTTACTGTTTTTAATATAATATATAATATATATCTTATGTAACATATAATACATTATATAGTTATATAATACATATAAGATATAATGTATAATACATCATATTGTATTTTATTTGTAATAAAATACATATTATATATCATATAATACATATAAGATATTATAATTATATATGATATAATATATAATACAGTTTATAACATAGTTTACTGTATTTAAATATAGTACAGGTAATTTCAAAGTTGCTAACGAAATATCCCCTAAACCAAGCATTAGTTGGTTTACGTTAGAGTATGATGTCTCTTGCTCAAATAATAAAGCTATAGATAATTGAGACCAAGCCTTTTATTTGACAGATGACATCCAGAACTTCTTCTATCAATGAATTATCTTACACTAATTCAATTTCCTCAATTACATTTCAAGGAAATCAGTTTGTATAATTTATCTCACTGCAAGTCCTACACAATCTGTCAGTTAAACTATTTAAATGTCCTTAAATAACACTTGCTTTCATTTGCTTTGCTTAGTTCAACAGATTTTTCTACAGATCGATACAAAACACAAAGGTACATCACATAGCATAGCATTAAGATGTTTGTTAGGGAAGTATTGAGAACCATAAGAGTGCCATTTGCTGTCACAGAATTCTAGACATTCTAGATGATTGGATACAATTATATCATTAAAACACTGTCTCATAGCTAATTCTCCTTCTGAGGTACCCATGCATAGAAAGCATAGCAATAAGACATTTCCCACGTATTTCAGAACAGTAGATTAACTGGTGTACAGGATGATGTCAATTTGCTTTAAAATATTTATAAGAAAGGTTTTGAATAGTTGAGCAATTACCAAAGGAGGCTGGCATCATTGTAATATGGTCAGAGGCAATGCTTGGGTAGTGTTCTTATATATGAGAAATTTCAAAGAAATTCAGTAAAAGGCAATAATAATAAGACAGATGGTTTTGGTAGAGCCTTGGCAGCTGTCAATGGAAAAATATAGATCGGTGCATCCATTCCTTACAAAGTTTTCCTAGAAACTGACTGCAGAAAATTAAAATCCTGTCGGGGCCAACTACATATATGCCCTATATTGCTGACATAATATTCAGTTGGATATGAGCAGATTTTAATTTCATATTCTAATTAACATTGATAGGGAGCGTTTCACAAGGATGAACTAAGTCTACTCAGTTGCTCTCTAAAATTGGCCATGAACATTTGCATAAACAGCCTTCCGAGTCGCCTTCTTCCTTCCCCTTTCTTCTTCACACAGCCAGCACTGCACCGGTTGAATGAAATGATTCCGAATTACCCTCTGCCTTTCACACATTTCACGGTCTAAATTATATGACTGTGTGTCAGCAGTTTAAGGAACCATCTCTTTTGCCTATGATTTTAGGTAAGAATATATTTTAGATATTTTCTAAAAAGAAAGAACCATGTGAAACGTGTTCTATGCAAACACCTCAATATGAAAGTCTTTTTGCTATAAAAATCCTATTAACAAAAAGTTGCTAAATGTCTCTTCTCTGATAAAGATATTTGTATCAAATATAAAGGTAAACCATCATTTGTTTATGTAATAATTTTTGTAATTGCTTTATTTCAATATTTAAGACTCTTCCTATATTTTTCATCAATTATTCATTTCACATACTATAAGTTACTTTGCTGTGTAGATACCCCTAGAAAAACATTTTATTACCGTAAGTAGAAATGACGAAATTAGTCTTTCCTAAACATGACTTTGAGATAGTTTTATTTTTCCATTTACAGCCTTTAATTTACTTGTATATATTTCAGATTGTTAAAAATATCACTAAAATACCAAAATCATATTATTTATAAATTATATCCTTCTAAACATTGTGCATGTATATTTTCTTCTTATAATTTGCAATTTTATAAATCTTAGAAAAATTATTTTATGCTTATTTTTTCCTGTAACCCTTTTTAAATTTTCATTTTTCTATCAATCATTTAAAATTTACTGAAGCACAAAACTGCTATAGACATACAGTTCCCAGAATGGAAAAGAGATGCACAGAACAACTTCCTTGACGACAAGAGCCATGTTTTTTTAGATACCAGTGTGCAATACCCAGCACGATGCTTAGTAGAGAGTATATATAAAATAAATGTTAAGGTATAGAAGGATAACTGAATGAATAAATAAAAATTGCTGAATGTGCTAGACAGAACTAAAAAGAAAAAGCCATTTTTATACCATTCCCATTACTAAATTTTATTAGTTTGAATGTTTGCCTTTAAGATTGAGGAGGATCATTTACTTAATAGGACTAAAGAAAAAAATCTCAGTGGAAAGTTGGGTTCACATGAACGGTTATTCAATGGTCAGTAAATTCAATTGTGCTGTATGGTCAAGCCTTGGTCAGCACCCTTTGAGTAGAAATGCAAAAATCTCTTGCACATAACTGCCTGAAAAATCTCAACTTCAGTGTCATTCATTTATGTACTCAATTATCCAAAAATACTTCCTAAGCACTTTCTAAATTCTAGCATTGTGCTACTAGGGAATGACTGTCACAGACATAAAAGAAATGGCCCTACCCTCTCTGGAGGAAGGTAGCTGAGCGGTGCCTGTTATTTGAAAGAAGCAAACAAATGCCCTAGAAAACCAGAGGAGACTGGAAAAAATAGGTAAGCAATATTGATATGAATTCTAGGGGCAATTACAAAACTTTAATGATGTTATATTTCTATATTGAATACAACGTGGTCAATTTTTTTCTTAGGATTCTAGTTGGTTTCCAGAAAATAGTAGTGAGAGCCAGCTGGCATCTTGCTCAAAAGTAGTAACTTCATACGGTCCAATTACTATTTTGTGACCTAACATGCATTAAGAACTTTTAAAAAGAAAAGGCATCATAATATTCGGGGTAAAAATCATTAAGAAATATTTGATGAAAACTTTTCATCTTTAGAATATCACATTTTTATTTTGCTGTTCTTCTTTTGTACATAATTATAGCATGTTTTCCAGTGCAGAGCGACTACCTTCCCCAGGCAAATGCTGAACTCTTGGAGCTAAAAAGTCCCCTTAGAAAAGTTACCTCAGAAGTATGGGGAGTTGCTGCATTGATGGTTTTGATTCGTAAAACTAAGTACCAATAAAATGAGTCCCTAAACAACTCATTTAATAAACGTTAATGAGCACCACTATTAACCAGGCAATTGCATCTGAATTAATTAATTTAACTCTAATAACGCGATGGTTTCCGAAGGGGCAGCGCCTTGCCCAAAGACACACAGGTAAAATGGTAGTGTCTGATTTAAATGCTGGCCCCGAGAGTCAGTCCATGCACCTTGGAGCTGCTTCTATTATTTGGACCCAATCTCAGTGAATTGCCTAAGACAGAAAATGTAGTTCCATTGACTTCTCCTTCCCCATACCCAGCATCACAGTCAATTGTCACATCCGGCCCATTCCCCCACCCCAGTGTCACAACTGTGTCCTCTTCTCTACTTTCCTGGGATTACCTTTCCTAAACAGGGGTAGAAGCGTCCTTTCTAAAATCCCACCTACAAGTGCCTAACCCACACCCCGGGTTCTTCTCTCGCCTGTCCACCTTGATCCAAGCAGATGTCCCTCCTGAAAGGCACAGTTTGTTGTCTTCAAGACCTTGTTCACGCCCACCTTCTGTCTGGTATGCTCTTCATTCATTCATTTAAAAATACCTTTAGCCTCAGTTATACTCCAGCGCTTCCCCAGTGCCGGGGAGACAGAAAAAAGACGGACGCGGTCCAGTTCTCATTCCTTCCCACTTCCCTTTCCTTGGGACTGGAGCTCAGAGGCCATTTTTTTTCTCTGAGAACCTTCTCTGGTCTCTGCCACTATAAACATGTATCCTATCCTCCTCATACCCTCCCTCTAGCTCCCTGCAGTGGAAAGTCCTGCACTAGCTCCCAGGCTCCCTGAAGACTGGGACAGCATCCCTCTAGCCTGTGGCACTTCTCACCTCAGCAAGACCCAGCGTGCAGTTGGGTGGCGCTCAGCAGGTACTTGCACTGAATGTATTCTTTTTCCCCATGGGAGAATATCGGCTTACTGTCACACTCTTCTCAGTAGGAGGGCATGCGGAACGTCGGGGCATATCAGCCATTCTGAACGATAATCTGTGGATATTACAATCTTTAGAATTCAATCCGCACTGAAACATTGTGGTGTAATGAACAATACCAGAGTAACTCAAATTTGTTCATTTATCTATAAAAGTATACATATATGTGTATATATGTGTGTGTGTGCGCGCGCGCAGGAATTTTTGCTTTGAACAAGAAATAAATAGAAAACAAAATACTTCTTTGTTAATGTAAGCAGATAAATTGTGCCTTATATATTTAATCATAATTATTTTGCTTCAAATTACATTTAATGGGACTTAATTGAAGACAATAACATGCATCATAATTTACACACCGTAAATATAGCATAATTTAAGTCATTGAATATATATCACTGACTTGGAGGGTGACCTGGACACCTGACATAAAATAATCACTCTCAAGTCAAGCAGCTAAAAACAGTAATTGAAATATGTTTACAGACGTGTAGTTATCCTAGGTTTATGTTTTATGAGTCTAATCATGTAACATTAAAAATGACATTAAGTACATTATTCCGTAAGTAAATTTCATAGGTCACTTCACTATTCTTTAAAGATTTCTCAGGGCTTACTCTTACAGATGCTATGCAGCCTCCTTAAATTTCATACATATCATCAATAATTGCCCTTCAAGTGAGCAAAAACCCGTCCATACTATCAGTACTTGTTATTTCAAACGTGTTTGTCTATGCATTTTGTCACTTCTATGCTTACAGAAGAAGCATAGATGGTATTTTAGGATGTCCAAGATAATTTTACTCCTTAACAATTGTAAAATAAACACATGTATTCCCCCCTCTCCCAGGAGCTCTTTTGTTCTTACAGAGGGATAGAAATGGAAGGTTTATCAGCAGAGTTTATCTGCCTTCTTCTGACCCTTGCTTTATTCCATCAGAAAAAAAAAGCATAATTTCAAAATGTCTAACTTACATGAGTAAATAAATATTAAATTGAGCATTTCTCAATTTATTTAATCCTATGTGCTTTATTTAATCCTATGTGCAGTTACCTTCCATTAGTGACCACAGGAGCAAATGTATACAGAAATAAAGTATTGTCTACAATCTTTGAAGTCTTGAATATACATTTTGCAAGTCTCTTCTTAAGGAACTGGTAACAATGCTCACTACTGTTGGTGCTGGCCTTCACCTGTGGCTTCTTCCGCTCAGATGCCTAAAGCCTGTGGGCTGCTAATCATGAAATCATGGAAAAAATATCATGCACCAAATTCAAAGGTCAATCCCAACATGTGTAGGTTAAAAACAGTGAAAACATTGTTGCCTTAAATATTTTCTTACTGTTATTTATGGTTCTAAATAAGATTTTCTAGAATTATATAGAAAGAAATGAAGAAAGATTCAGAAACCTCATCCCTTCTGTAATGGTTTCAGATTGCAAGCATTTGAACTAAGCATATAAACCTCAAAGTGACCTAGAGAGAAAAAGCAATGGTTGGGAAGGCACATGCATTTTAGAGGGCTGACCTAGATTCCGATACCAAAGACTCTGCTGTGTTCCTGGGTTCTGTTGCCTACAGGTTTAAAATATTCTCTGCCTTCAGGTAATTTAATGTAGTCACTGCTGATGTGGCTTACATATTGACCTTTTCAATTGAGAGAAAGATGAAATACTTGCAGTATTTATAAAAACATTAAAAGACTGAAATGTTAAAACCTTCTAGATCAAATTAAAGAAATTACATCAGAAAAGAACCATAGGGAAAAAAATGAACATTCAGATACACCCATTTTTTAAAAAAAGCCGATGCCATATTTTGTCCATTTCTTAATATCTCACATAACTTAGAAATGATAAGAAAATATCATGAGTTTTGAACACCAAGGGACTGACTGTTAATTTATCTTTAAATATGGTGTCAAAATGTGACATCTGGTCAGAAAAGCAAAAAATGTCTATACCATGAGGTTGATTCAATACACTAAGTTGATGAGAAAAGTTGAAATGCACTTTCAGAATAATTCTTCTAAAAGTCACTCCATAATCCCTGACCTACCATTATGATAGTTTTGAATGAAACTTAAATCACTGCATTTTATTTACCAAATGTTTCTACAACCAACTAAAATAAATGGAAAACAGACTTTTTAATAGCTCTGTTGTTTAAACCCCAAGAGTTTCAATGTAATAAATCAATAACATATACTTAAAAACCCGTGACTCATGGGCATCGTGCTCTATTTCTTTTCTTTCTAAATCGTTCTTATAAGTTAAATTACATTCGCTAGTAGACATTCTATAATTCTTCTTCAAAGTTAAAACAATTTTTGGCTGATTCATCTTATGTTCTATTTTGGTGAATTCTGTTGTGTTTGAAACTCTAAATATCATGCCAGTAGACACTTATTAAAATACCAAATACTGACATGTACTTCTAAAGGAATGTAATAGTATATTCACATTCTTTCATTATTAATCCCTTCATGACTTATCCTTTTTAAATTCAACTATAAGATATTCAGTATGTAAGGATGATTATATTGACATGAAAATCTGTTTATTCAGTTTCATAAAAGTTTGTATCATTGCACAATATTATTTTCAATATCTAAGATATAATATGCACAACTAAATACAAACTATCACCATGCATAAAAATATACTGTGATGCATTTTTGTATAATATTACCACACCTGGATGATGCTGCAAGAACTGATAAAATCAAACCAGTAAAAACAAAAGGCTTAACACTTCAAATAAACTATTTGCAAATGTATAAAATGACACACCAATATATAAAAATTTTCAATACTGATGAGCATTAGTTTTCACCAACAGGAAAAGTCACTGAGCCAGTAGATGGCTGCCAGCCAAGAAGTACTTGTAGATTTTTTATTATTCTTTCCACACTGCATTACCTAGCTATTGTGATAAAATGGAAAATGTACCAATGATAAATGAACTCAAAATGTTTCAATGTGGTTCCTTCTACAAATAATAATTTGTGCCAGAAGCAAATGTTATCTGGTGAGTTCTAGGTCTCTCTCATTAACAGGCTGTCTGATTTAGGAAAATTACTTTTTTCTCTTCAGGCCTCATTTAGTTTATTTATCAAAGGGGACCATAACGATTGCTAATTTGCAGGGGTATTGTAGAACCCAAATGCTATTGCAGTCTAGATGTATACCCCACAGGGAACAGCTCATGCAGACTACCATATAAATGACTGTACCAAACAATGTTTACAATAAAATCTTTATGATATTTATTTAGATTGCCAAGCCTAAGTAACAGACAGAGAGGAAGACTATAAAAGAAAATTATATTTATTTGGAAATAGGCATTGCAATGGGAATATATGTGGGCGTGTTCCAGGAGGCAAAGGGAGACAAGAATCTTTAAGAGAAAAATGAGGAAGGTTACATAAGTTGTTGTTGAGACAATTAGACTTGGCTACAAGAATCGATAACAAGGGTGGCCTCAGTCCAAGGTTGGACAGGCAGTTGCCGGGCTGATGCACTCACAGTATACATATTTTTGTAAGGCTGCAGTGGCCTTTGTGGGTTATGGGTTTTGCAGAATCTTTTGTGGCAGCCTTGTTATCAGGCATACATGAGTGAGAATCCTCTTCAGAACCTTTCTCGGCTCCATTTGTCAGGCTTGAAACACAAGTGACTCCATTCTAATTCTGACGACTTTTAAAAGATTCTTCTATACAAAAGGGGTATCTGTCTATCTTTTTCCCCTACAGAATATAAATTTCACTTAGTTTTTTTACACATTTTTTCCAAGATTTGTCCTACTTTTGGCTTATTAAAATCTGTCTTTCCTTCTCCTGACTTCCTGCACAACACGGTAATCTTAACGTCAATAGCTCTTCTTGCTATGAACATCAACTATGAACAGAGGCTTTTACAGAAACACAGATGACTCGAGAAGAGAAAGTGTAGCTGAAAGAAGGAGTGATCTTTCTTATCTGATTTTCCTATTTGCACAACTTTTAGTTGTGATCAAATTTTCACCATATAGACTAAAAAATAAATAAACAAATTAACAAATAAATAAATAAATAAAATAAAAGGCAATTTGGAAGTTTACTTCCCGATATCTCACAAAATGTATCTCCCTGCCTCAGATCATAGTATTATGCATAACTGGGAGGGAGGTCAGGAAACTTTGCAATACACATCCAAATCGAAATGCCTTTTCACTAGATGGTCCTATACAGGACCCACTTTCACTCCCGGCAATAAGTTACTAATAGGCCTGTGAATATGTAAATCTGCTTATATAACTTTGAGAATAGGGCTAAGAAACCTTGTTTTCTGAAATCATAAACTATACAAAATTTTCAGTGAAAACCTATGACTAAAGAAGAAACAACTTACTCCAGGAATCTGAGCCACCGGAGTCACTTTGACTCAGGGAAGCAGATTCAATTTTAAAATAAGGTGCAGAGCTTCAGATCGGGAGTTTTGGGATTCAGCATTTCACATTTCTCAGCATTATCTCATTTGCAAAGAAACAGAACCCCAGTCCTATGTTCACTTCTCATACTGTGGTTAATCAGGCCATGACCTAAATATGTTTTTACCTAGATGTGGACAAGGCTGCTTTAACCATTTGTCTTCTCAAGCCACACCATCCCTCCTCTTGTGCAATCATAGCTTTCTTTCCAGTGATGTTCCTACCCCTCTTAGCGCCTCCCACCTCTTGAACAATTACTGAGATAAGCAGTTACTGAAAAGACTCTGTCTCATGACAAAATCCAATGTGAAGGCATTTGCCACTTCATTTACACGGTATGTACCATAATCCAGCAAAATTTTAAACTCTAGAAAAGCCCTTTTTCTCCTCCCTCTAACTGAGACACCCACTGTTCACATGGGGTGTGCTTCCTTTCTGCACAGCAAATTGAAAATGCAAACGTTGCCCTTGGCAGATTTTGGCTAGTGGCCTTTATCACCCTGGAGAATCATGAAATGTGCCCTCCATTTTTGGAAGACTTATTTTTGCTCTAATTAACTGTCTTGTATGAGATCTTAATATCACATCCACTTTATATCCTCATCATGTCTTTCCCAGATAGAACTTTCACTACAGTCCATCCATACACGTCTCTAAGAAAACAGAATCCATACTCATGGAAATGTCCTCCAGATTTCTCAATCACACCTCACCTTTTTCCTTTATCCTCATTTATCAACTTCATTCTGTCTCAAGGAAGAAATAGTTCTGCCCCCTTTAAGGCAAATCACTCCACCATAGTTTTAATCTTATCATATCTCTCATTTCCATTCTCTCTCTCTCCTTTCTTCTTCTCTCCTAATTTACCACTTTTCCCCCTTGATTTATGCATATACGTGGACCGCATCATACTACTATTTCATCTAGGTTTCTTCTCTCAAATTTTTCCTAGAAAGAAATTTACATTCTCTACATCCACTTCCTTACCAATCCTCTTTCCTAAATATCATCAGATTGGTTTCTTTGTCATTTCTCCATCTCTGCGGAAATGATTTTCTCCACGGCCAACAAACTCTTCCCAATGGCAAACCCATACTCTACGTACGACTCAATATCTCTTCAAATGTGACACTTGTAAACAGTCATGGAATTGCCTTTTTCCTACCCCTTTACAATGATTCACTACTGCTTTTCCTTCTCTGTCACTCACAATTCATCTCAGAGTCTCTTCATCCCTCATTCAATGACTGGCCATCCTGAAGTGTGTCTCTCCCAGATTTGGGCACCATTCCTCTTTTCTTCTTGCTCTCTAGGTTCTTTCCCGTAACGACCTGTCATCACCTCTATACAGATAAGCCCTAAGTCTACACATTTCCGTTGATCTCCTTAATTAATTTGATACCCATGTTTCCAATAGCTTCTTTTATATTTATACACAAATGTCCTGAAAACATCTTAAACTGGGTAGATATAAAGCAAACATTATTTTTCAAAAAATCTTCTTCCATCCTTGTCTTGGTTATTGGCATGATCATTATTTTTATAACCCAAGCTAAGCCATCATGCGTCTCTAAGATCACTTTCTCTCTCACGTTTACTTCATTCCATTGGTCACAGACTCCTGTCAATATGCAGTTCAAAGTCTGTCCCATCCTGTTCTTCTTTTTTGCATGCAAAAAATGTCATTCTGTGACCTATATCTTCAAAGTCTCTCCACAGAGATGTTGCTTTAGCATATTGGTCAATTTCCCCATCAATCTCCTGCCTCTCCATTCTATCCTCTTCTCTAGAACCAGATTAACTTCTGTACAATTCTCCATTTATATGTGCAAACATATATTATTCATACATTATGTATATATTATTCATAAATTATGCATGTTCTATATCTAATATATAAATAACGCACAATTATATCCTGTGATGTACGGTGATACACTACACCTTTATTCAGAAATATTTATCTGCAGAGTCCAAAATCCTCCTTATGAAACAAGAGCTTCTCTGTTAAGAGACCCTTTTAAGCATTGCATTATTCTTTAAGCAGCATCCATCTCCCTACAGAACACTATCTAAGCTGCAGGCACACCAGATAATTAATTGCTACTGAAACAAAGTGTACAATTTCATACTTGTTTTTACTTGTGCTGTTTCCTCAGGGAAGATGTTATTTCTCTTTTGTCCACTTAAGAAATTCTACCAAACCATCAAATCTCAAATTAAATGCCACTGTCTATAAATGTCCCTGATTCCTGAAACAAATAATTGTTTCTTTGACTCTGATTATGTGCTTTTTAATCTCTGTGTTACATTTCTATATCTTACGTTGATTGACATTTTATGTGTATGTGGCATATGTATCCTCTTTATTAAATTATGAGCTCACAGAGGACAGGAAATACATATCATTAATTTTTATAGCCCCCTAAAGTATGTGTTTGACTTTGGCAAACAGATACTTTAAAGGCTTTTGTGGTTTTGTATATTTATACCTGTTTCAGTTCATTTTCTGCTGCTATAGCAGAATGCTATGGCCTGGGTAATTTATAAAGAGAAATTTATTTGGTTCATGGTTCTGAAAGCTGGTAAGTCCAAGAACATGGCTCTGACGTCTGGTGAGGGCCTCATCTCATGGTGGAAAGGCCACAACTAACCTACTCCCATGATAATGACATTAATCCCTTTATGAGGGCAGAGCCCTCATGGCCTAATGAGTTCCTGAAGACCTCATCTCCTAATACAATGGGAATTAAGTTTCCAGCACATTAACTTTAGGGGACACATTCAAGCCATAGCAACACCTTTCATTGTCTTTATTGATGTGCAGGGAAATTTATCATAACAGTTAAAATTTTTTCTTATTTGGTATTTTCATAAGACCTAAGAATTAATGGAATTTAAGAAATAGAAAATATTTTAATGGTGGTTGGTATTTAGTGTTTAATACTTAAACATAATTATTAATAGTAGCGTTTTAAAATTGACCAAATCTTAGTTAAGTACCATGAAAAATTAAAGCTTTATTCATTTCAACCAGATGTATGTTAAATGAATGAAAAGTCTATAGGCAGCGTAAATGCTGTAATATCCAAATATTACAGTTTCATTTTCCTGAAGAAACTATAACTACCAAGTAAATTTTGCATTATAAATACTATTGGCCTTAAATGAATTAAATGTTTTTATTATAATAGTATTTGTTAACTATTCAAAATAATACCACTATAATATTCTAAAACAGTTTGATCTTAGACTAGTGAAAAAGACCACTTGAAATGGGTTCTTTTGATTTATATGCAAAAAATATACAACATTGACATATGTTATCTTAGGTCTACTTATCAATGTGATTTTTAGTCATGTCAACGAAAAATGTTTTCTAAAAACAGATACAAAGTTTTTATCATAATATTAACATTCAAACTGCTCTGTATTGATGTATATTTTTTAACCCATAGATATATACAGAACTTTATACAGTTAATTTCATATTTAGCATGTAAAACTTCTTATGGTTGTAGGTAGTTAGTATTTATTTTTACTTTTATCAAGCCATGGAGTCTGTTTACAGACAGTATAACTTCCTGAAAATTTCTAAATATGCTACAATTTCTATCCATATTTTTATGAGAGGGGTTTTTTGGTTGTTGTTTTTCGGTTTTTTGTTTGTTGGTTGGTTGGTTGGTTTGACACAGGGTCTCGCTCTGTTACCTAGGTTGGAGTGCAGTGGTGTCATCTCGGCTCACTGCAACTTTCGCCTTCCTACAGGCATGCGTCACCACACTTGGCTAATTTTTATATTTTTGGTAGAGACAGGGTTTTGCCATGTTGCCAAGGCCAGTCTTGAGCTCCTGGATTCAAGAGATCTACCCGCCTCAGCCTCCTAAAGTGCTGGGATTAGAGGCGTGAGCACCACGCCTGGACACCATGTTATTATGATATATTTTGTCAAGCTTATTCTCTTTTGCCCTTATTGCAAGAAGATTAGCAAGTTTCTTTAGATATTCACTATGAAACAGGCTTGGTAAAATTTTCATAAATTGTGAGTTACTGAGCTTTGAATAAATATGCTTATTTATATGTGTCATTTCCCCATAGCAAATTATCACAGTGAACAATGAAACCAAAGCTATAATTAAGTTGACAGAAAATGACTATTATATTCTGCAATAGCATTATAGGTCTTGAAGGTGACTGGTTTATAAACACAAGCTTAAAACATAAGGAAACAACACATGTGACATATGAACCAGCCTGAGGAAAGCCAAAGTATTTAATTCCTCCTATAACATTAAGTACATGTTGTAAAGCTCAAAAATAAGTTTTGGAAAGCTCAAACTTGTTTTAATGTTTGTTTATTTGTGTGTTTTCCCATTTTCTCATAAGGTTGGCTATATATTAGGTACCATTTAATATAAATTATTATTATATTACACATATACTAGGTGTTACATATTTCATACAGGGTAGATACTTACTGAATTCAACTGGCTTTTAATAATAGAAGCTTTCTGTTGAAAATTCTAGCAAAGTGCATAACGAAGACCAGCAAAAAAAAATTTCTATTCTGACATCGGGATGGGGCTTGTGGGTTCAAACAAGAAGAAGAAGAAAGTATTAAATCAATATAAGTCCATCAGATCTTCCATATATATGAATAAGATAGACACTGAATGCACATTGGAGATGCAGGTGGTTCTGTGTTCCTGAGATTCAAGATCATGAGTCAAATTAAGACAACCAATGTAACCGCTCTTGTTACTGTTGTTGTTGCTTGTTGCTTGTTATTGTTGTTGTTGTTGCTATTTAACTATCCTAGCTGGATTTTAGATATAAAGAAATAATCAATGTAGGTATCCAAAATACATAGGTTTTTGAGCTTATGGCATGAGAAGATAAGATAAAAGGGGGAGTGCAAAGAAGGAAACTAGAGGAGTGTTATCTTATACTCTGCAAGCTGTGGAAAAGAAACATAAAAGAGAAATTCACACAGCAGACCACTGATTCCTATTTCAGGGGAATATCTTGTAGTTGGACAAGAGTTGTAACTAAGGAACAGGGATAGATTTTCTGATGTTTATATTAAAAGCCACTAGAAGGCAGGACTTTCTGATAGAATTCACCTTGCCATGATATTGCCAACTCTCAGTCAAAGGTGAGGAGAGGTATTTTTGGACCATACCCCTATCCATTATCCTCAATCTGTCTACACCACCAGCAAAACCAGTCGGACACTGAGGCTGTAGGTCCTTCCTTTTACTGGTCATCCAGGTCCTGGAAAAGAAGGAGTACTAATACACATTTTAGATTTTCCAAACTTTTAATGCACTATCTGATGGAAAATTCCAAATAGTTTAAAAGTCAAAGGCTGGAGAAAGGTATATTATGCAAACAGCAACTACAAGAAAGCTGGAGTTGCTATACGAATATCAGAAAAAATAGACATGAAAACAACAACAGAAGAAGTTACTAGAGATAAAGAGGGATATTTTATAATGATAAAAGGGTCGTCTGATCAGGAGGCTATAACAAGTGGAAAATACACTCGCCTAACAGAGCCTTCAAATACATGAATTGAAAATGGAAAGAATTGAAAAAAGGAAAAGATAATTCAAAAACAATAATTGGACATGGCAATACTCTATTTTTAATAATTGATAGAACTGAGAAGAAGATGAACAGGGGCATAGGGGACCTGAACAAACCTATAAACCAACTAGACTTAGCAGACATCTACTGAACACTTCACCCAACATAGCAGAATGAAAATTCTTCTCAGGTGCATATGGAAATTCTCCAGGATACATCATGTCTTGTGGCATAAAACAAGATACAATACATTTAAAATGTTTGAAATCATACAAGTATGCTATCTGATCATACACAAAAACTAACTCCAAATGGATCACAGACATAAAAGATAAAAGCCAACAATTTAGAGCTCTTAGAAGAAAACATAGATGTAAATTTTTGCAATCTTGGATGAAGCAATGGTTTCTCAGATATGACTCAAAAGTCCAAGTAATAAAAGAAAAAAGGGATACATTTGATTTCATCAAAATTAAAAACTTCTGTGCTTCAAAGGGCACTATCAATAAGTCTAAAAGACAACCCAAAAAATGGAAGACAACATTTGCAAATCACGTAACTGATTTTTTACAAACTTTTATCTAGAATCCAAAAAGAACTCTTACAACTCAGTAATACAAGATAAATAACCCAACAAAATTAATCAAATGATCTGAATAGAAATGTTTTTCAGAGAAGATATACAAATGGTCAACAAACTCATGAAGAGCAATTCAACATCGCCAGCAATCACTTAGATAAAAAATCAAAACCTAAATAAGATACCACTTCACACCAATTAGGATGCCTACAACCAAAAAGACAGATAATAACAAGTATCAAGGAGAACATGAAGAGATTGGAACCCTTGCACACTGCTAGTGGAAGTGTAAATGGTGCAGCTACTTTAGAATACAGTTCTGCAGTTCCTGAAATAGTCAAACACGGAGTTTCCATTTGACTCAGCAATTCCACTCCTAGGTATACAACTAAGAGAAATTAAAACATATGTTCCCACAAAAATCTATTCTCGGATATTCATAGAAGCATTATCCATAGTAGCCCAAAATGGTAAACAACCTCAATGTCCATCAACTGGTGAATGAATAAAAAATATGTGGCATAGTTATACGATGCAATATTATCTGGCAATAAAAAATGACTGTAACACTGATATATACTATAACATGGATGGACCTTGAAAACATTATGCTAAGTGAAAGGAGTCAGTCACAAAGGACTACACATACCGTATCATCCAATTTATGTAAATTGTTCAAGATAGGCAAGTCTCTAGAAACAGAAAGTAGATTAGTAGGTGCCTAGAACTGGGGGTATTAAAAGGAAATGGAAAGTGGCTGCTAATAGATACCAGGCTTTCTTATGGAGTGAGAAAAATGTTCTAAAATTGTTTATGTTGATGGTTGCCTAACTCTGTGAATAGAACAACTGAACAAAAAAACATTAACAGGGAAAGAGGAGACCTGAGCAAACCTATAAACTAACTAAACTTAGCAGAGATCTTCAGAACACTTCACTCAACACAGCAGAATGAAAATTCTTCTCAAGTGCAGGAGACATTCTCCATTCTCCATGGAACATTAGAACTTACTTTTTAAAAGAGTGAATTGAATGACAGGTGTGTTAGTCCGTTTTCACGCTGCTGATAAAGACATACATGAGGCTGTGGAGAAAAATAGGTTTAATGGACTCACAGGTCCACGTGACTGGCGAGGCCTCACAGTCATGGTGGAAGGCGAAAGGCACTTCTTACGTGGAGTGTGAGGAATGAGAGAGAATGAGGAAAAAGTAAAAACAGAAACCCCTTATAAAACCATAAGATCTCGTGAGACTTATTCACTACCACGAGAACAGTAGGGGAGAAACCAGCCCCATGATTCAATTATCTCCCACCTGGTCTCCCACACAACACCTGGGAATTATGGGAGTACAATTCAAGATGAGATTTGGGTGAGGACACCAAACCATATCAATAGGTGAATGATATAACAGTAAAGATTGTATACAAAAGTTTTTATTGACAACAAAACATAGATTATTGACAAGCATATGACAAAGCTTGCTGACCTATTAAGTACTGCATAAAAAAAAAAAAAAAAAAAACCCTTTCATTCAATGTACAACAGAGTTCTGTTGAATTTTCTTTCCATGCAGAGTGTGTCCACCTGATTCGTAGATCTCTCTCTCTCTTTCAGTCTAGGAGCAGACAGGGATATTTAAAACAAAACGTGGGTCTGCCAATCAAGCAAATACATTCATGAGTAGCACTTCCAACTCCATTTTATCATTTCACCTTTTCCTTTTTATACATATGGATTTTGGAGAATTTAATATAAATGTAGGGTTTTTGTATTTTTAATCTCTTCCAAACTTAACTATACTTGGGAGAAAGAGACTGAGCAAAAGCGATTTATATGAACTAGAAATACCCATATCAATAAACGAGGAGGCAAATATGTGATGAAAATGGAAGCAGGTGAGGACACAAATAAATAATGTGATCTTCATTACAAGGTTATCTAAAATATATCTCACTGCTAAAGACAAAAAGCATTCACATTAATAACAATGTTGTGAAATGCAATGTATATGAAATTGTGGTTGGCACAAAATCACACATCTTGGGTATGAAAACAACAATGCATATAGGTGTGGTGTCCTTGTGCTACTTAGAATGATGATTCTGCAACTTTTGGTAGACTTAAGCAGAGATCTGTGATGTAAGAAGCATAAGCAGGTGAGGACACACAGCCAGAGCTATATAAAGAAACATACTGTGATATCTTCAGAATGTTCTTATCTTTAAATCATTCACTCTAGGGAGTGCAGGGATTTTAATCCCTGTAAATATCTTCTGTTTTCTCTCCCAATTCCCTCCTCTTAAAGAAATCCTTGTTTTCCTTTTTAGGGTAAACCATCCATCTGTGCCTTTTCACTTCTTTTTAAAATTTGTTTTCAGTTTATCACCAAATATAAAGGACATCCCATCCATCTGCTAAAGGACTCCTGCTCAAATATGCTCAATTCTAAATGGCTTATTTCACCCTTTTCCCTCCAAGGTGCTTCCATGGTACGCTGCACTTCTCCATATCACTGCATACTCCCCCGAAGGGCCCTTTCTTTGTGAGTCCTAAACTTCCTCAGCATACCATCCCTTGCAATCTGGCTTCCATTTGCTTTATTTGCATCTTGGTAGCACAGCCCAAAGGCTTTTGTTTTTATATCCATCCATCCATCCATCTGAAAAATATTTATTGTCAGGTGCTTGTTAAGATTTATGAATACACCAAGGAATAAGGCAAGCTCTTTGCTTTCAAGGGGATATTTGTTGGTAGAAATAGACATGAAATAAAAGATAAATCCCCATCCTTCTTGAATTCTCCCTTCAGATCATATGGT
The DNA here is from genome assembly GCF_002776525.5 of Piliocolobus tephrosceles. NCBI lineage: Eukaryota > Metazoa > Chordata > Mammalia > Primates > Cercopithecidae > Piliocolobus > Piliocolobus tephrosceles. The sequence goes on along the minus strand of NC_045455.1, from coordinate 6,043,517 downwards.
AACCAACGCTGATTTTCTTGTATGCTGTCTTCTCTGGTATATGATGGCATCAGAGGGACATCAACAAGCATTTTCTGACCAGGTCAAGTGCATTAATGTGTGGAGAACATCTTGAGAAGAGGTAAGCTTGCTCCTGTTCAGTTAGACACATGGAGGGGCTGTGATCCAGAATAACTCTGCCCACCTGCTGCTCTTCATTTTTAAGGGATTGGGGGACATTAAAGTGGGAAAAGAGAGGAAAGCCCTCTTGGTCTGAGTGCCAAGTCACATTTGCTCAGGGTCATGTGTTTACAGGAGTTTCTGGGGACGGCACCTGGCCAGGAATTGGAGACACTGGAGGAAGTAGGGTCTGCCCATAGCTGCTCCTATTGGAATGAGGTTTGTGGAGGTTGAGTCCCAGTCCCAAAGACCTCCCAACCAGGGAGCATGGACTACTTGGTGTTGAGTGGCAGATTGTAGAGTTGTGGGAGTTTCCTGTGTCTTACACATGAAATCAGAATTGGTCTTAGAAATCCAGATGAGCAAATGTGAGACTTCCAGTGTGAGGCTGAAAAGATCCAACAAAGTTCTTGCCGTGTGAGAATGCTGAGGACTTATAAAATATGAGAGCCTGACTACTGAAAGTCACACTGGATAATTTTCTTTCTGTTTCCCATAAAGTAGGCAAGCTCTTATAGATGCATACTCCCATGACAACCTGTAACTTTTATAACATTGACCATGAGTAAATAGTTTATAGCTCTAATTCCTCAGCTCAACTTGATGTCTTGAAGATAGTAGTTCTCAAATATCTATCAAATAAACAAGTAAATGATTTGTAATCACTTCATTGATGAGCCTCTCTTTTTCATTACAGCATAAGTAATATGAAGCAGGGTGTAATATTTACCCTGGATTTCCAATGTTAACACAACGTCTGGCACATAAAGAACAGGCACTCAGTAAATACCTTCAAGCAAATTAATGATTACACGACTAGGTCTAATTCGTCAAATTCTGCCTCAGCAGCATTTCTGGCAACTGTGCCATCCTTTTTTCCAAACTTAGGTCATCATCATCTTTTGCTCATACTTTTTATGTGGGACGTCCCATGCTCTACACACCTGAAAGCTATTTTATAAACTTTGGCCAAATGAACCTTCCGCAAGTACAATTCCATTTTGTGTTCCTTTACTACTCACAAATGTTAGTCACTTCCCATTGGCCACTGAGCAAGGTCTAGATTTAAATGACTTAAAGAATATACTAATTGTGCTCTGCCACTACATTCCTATAAAATGAATCTGCTGTCTCCAGCTGGAAATTCTCTCTCTCTCAGAAATTATCTCTCTCTCTCTCTCTCTGTCTCACAGACACACACACACACACACACAAACACAGCACACACACTTCTTTCTTTCTCTTCCTTCCTCTATTTCTCCTTTTTCTTCACTCATATTTTATAATCTGTACCTTCTAGTAGCCCTTGCCACTATCTATTTTTTAGGCTTTCTGATGTGCAGTTATTTGCTCATAGAGTTGTCTAAACTAGGTCTAGCATCTTATTAGTTTCTTCCCCAACAATGGATTCATCCACAAGGAATCTAGAAGCCAAATCCTGAAGACACAGATTACAGACTTCTTGCTTCAGACACTGCTTTTGTTTTTCATTACCCGGCCCCGTTTCTTCTGACCCAGTAGGTAGAACCTCATGTACCCTTCTTTCTGCAGGAAGAAGTTCTACTCCTATGCTCTTATTCATAAGCTCACTGGCGGTTGACTGCTTATTGTCTATATCGTTTGCATGCTCTGCAGTGCCACAGATAGTATTCTGCATAAGGTAAGAGATCAATAAATAGATGTTTCATGGATGATGCATTCTGTGATGTTTTGTGAATGCAAAAATTTCCTGTTCTTCCAAAGAAATTTTAGAGTCAGCTGGACTCATTGCTAACCATATATTTTCACGAGCATGACTGTCTCCAATTGCCTGAATTGCACTCATATTTTTAAAATTGAATGCACACACAGATCTGACATTATCTTAGGATGGATTATCCCAAACTCTTTCTGTACATCACACAAGCAGACTGAAAGACTGAAATTGCCCTCAGCCTTGCTACCTGCAGCTCCTAATCTACCTTGTCAAGGTACTGACATGCAAACTTATTTTTTCAAAACCTTCCAGGCTGAAGCTTATGGTGTTTAGGGAGTCCAAAAGCCTAAATGACAATTTCCAAATGAATATTGGGAGAGTTAATCTATTTCCTCTTATCTGCTGTATAAATCTTTCCTTTGTGCTTAAATGCTTCACATTTTAATGAAAAATACATGTTTCCGAGTCCTCACTATATTGATATTTCTGTCACAGTGCCTGCTGCTTACAGTGATTTTCCAGTTCTAGTCTGTGGCTTCATAACCATAGGAGACACTGATTTGGCAAAATGTGATATTATTTCATGATCTAGTCCATAATCCACATTAGAAACCCGGCAGCAAAATGCCGCTGCCGTATATTTATTCCAGGTATTGGCAAACATCATTTGGAGCTACCTGCATTCTCATACATGCAGACAAAATGCATAGCAATGAATTCTGCATACTCCCTCCCTTAGCATTTTATCAAACTAGAAACACAAGCACGAATTCGTCATAATATGCGCATGTGCATCCATCACTGCCTATGCCCTTCAGGAAAAATTGGTCTCTAGAGCTGAAAACAAATGTTTTCTTAAGGACTAAAAGTATTTCAGTGCCTAAGTATTATTCTTTACTTGTTTGTTTGTAGTTTTCTTGACATAGTTTACCATATTTTGCTTTACTACAGCAATATTTACAAGAAAGAATTATCTACCTGATTTGCTGAGGACTTATACCCCAATACTTTTCAACTACTGAAAATACCAATGTGCTCAAATGTTTACAATTATGCATGTACAGTGACTTAGCACCAGTAATGATTCCTGCAGTTATATGTCTTCTAGGCAGAAATCTAAAAGTCATGCTACTGTAATGCCATGTTGAGATTGCGCACCCTTTGAGATGACGCACAAGGGCTGTAACCCATGTTAAGATTAGGCGCCCTTTGAGATGACATGAGGGCTGTAACGCCATGTTGAGATTATGCACTCTTTGAAATGATGCATGAGGGCTGTAACCCATGTTGAGATTACGCACCCTTTGAGATGATGCATGAGGAGGACACTTCTTCTCTGCAGAATTATTTCCAAAACCCCATCACCCTAGTCTAATATGGAGAAAAATACAGACAAATATAGAGTCAGAGACATTTTACAGGATGGCTGGGGAGCATTGTTCAAACTGTCAAGTCATGAAAAGTAAAGAAATACTGAGAAACTGTCACAGACCAGAGGAGACTGGGGAGATGTGACAACTAAATGCAATGTGGTACTCTGGATGAGATCCGACGACACAAAGAATACATAATAGGGTAACTAGTGTAATCCAAATGATGTCATACCATTAATTATGTTAACAACAAAGTAAGATTTTAAGGTAATCACTGAATTTATTTGTAAAATACTGTCATTTTTCTTCTTCCTTAAACCTTTAAACAATTTATCAGTATTATATAATAATGTTTACATTCAAACGTATTTTAGAAGGACTATGTGAATTAATTGGCCATGGCACAATATAATCCCCAAAATAACTTTAAAATTACAACAGCTATGGACAATGGTGATATATAAACGTATTTCCTTTTGTCATACCTTCTATGCTGTCCTGTGAACATAAGATTAATTACAACCATGTCTCTCTCTCAGAAAATGTACATGGGTATCATTGAGAAGCATGCATCCTTAGAAAGCTAGCTCACTTTTTACTTAATAAAAAGCCTCTTGTTATAAAAGTGCCAGAGTAGATAGGAAATAAGGTCATCATGCTGACCTTCTGCAGCAAAAACAACAAAGCCCAGTTTGACTTCCATTCCTTTTTATGAAAATGCACTTGTGTGGTGGAGTTCTGCCATCCCTCCAACCCAAGCTGTTGCCCGATGTCATGCAAAAGTTTTTTTTTTTTTTGAAATGGAGTCTGGCCCTGTCACCCAGGCGGCAGAAGACCACCTTTTCCACTACTGCTTCTCAAAGCCTGGCCTCTATACTAGCAGCAGCAGCAGGACCTGAGAACTTTTTAGAAATGGAGATGTAAGACTTACTGAATCGGAAATCCTAGAGAGTGAGGTACAGGAATCGCTGGTCTAACGAGCCTATAGAGGATTCCACTACACACCCAGAAATGAGAACTACTGCTTTATCATATAGGCAGTTTAATGTATTACAGCATAGAAGTAGTCAGCCATGCACAATCTCAGCATTGCAGTTGATAAATCGTGAATACTGTGAAAGTGCTGAGATCCTTCTTTTTACAACCTGCTTCATGTTTCTTTTTATTCCAGCACTAATGTGATTGAAAATCTTCCAAATTTTGGCACTAGAATTAAATGGATAAGTTGAATTAGCATTCTGGAAAGATATGAAGATTTAGGAAAATTGTTAAATATAAAAAGAACAATGAAAAACTTAGCTTAAAAGATGAACCCAAAGATTGAAATTGTCACTTAAGCTGCTATAGTTACACCAAAATTTTGGGGGTGTGAATATTAATTCATTTTTCTGAGAAAGTCTGCTCTCCCTTCAGTTGGGTTTTAATAATGTGCTTGCCAGTGGCCATAACAAATAATCAGGTACTGCTGAGGTCTACTGAGAATGAGAATCTCTGTAGATGTGCTTGGACATGGCTGACCATGGGAAATGCTGTTGTCAAGAGCATTTGTTTAGTTTTACTGCAACAGTTCAGTTTACCCAGATTTCCTCATCAGTATCTACCTCGTTCCACTATTTAGAATGGTCAGTTACCTTCCTTGTTTGTCAGGCAAACCCCTGCCTTTCAGGCCTAGCGTGGCTGCTACTTCTCTGCTGAGCTCTTCTGCAACAGAGAACTCTAATTCAATTAAAAGCTCCATCTTTTTGTGGTCACCAAACTGTTGACTTCGCCATCCTCACCCTTGCTCACACTACCATCCTCTCTCACCTGGGTAAGTCCAATAATCCCCCAGTTTATCTGTCAGGAGCCCCTCTGCCCCCAGCTGGCATTTGTTCTCCATGCAAAATCATGCCAACTCCACAGTTTCCCAGTGTTCTTAGGTTGAAGGCACATCTCTTCACCATGGCCAAGTATCCATGGCTGGATTTGCCTCTGTGTACCCCTCCAGGCTCACCTCTGCCAAGGTCCTCTGTGCTCTGGTCTCACTGGCTTTGGTCAGCATTCCCCATGGCCTCTGCTCCCTCTCCAGAAGGCCTTGGTGCTCTCTCTCCCTTCTCCAACTTACGCCCTATGTATCCTTCAAAGGTTAATTCTTCAAAGAAGTCTTCCATGACCTTCCGGAGAGCTTTCATGCTCCTCTCTAGACACAATTTTATATACGTTTGTGTGACAAGTATATACAGATTTTGGAGCCTGACAGCCTGAGTTTGAGTATCAGTTATTGCTACTTGCTAGCTGTGTGATAGTGGGCAAGTGATTTAACCTGCTTGCTTTCAGTGCTCTCATCTATAGAATGGGGATAGTAGTAATGCTTACTTCATAAGGCTGTTGGGAGAAATCAATGATTTAATATATGTAAAGTGTTTCTTGTAGAGCTGGCATCTAGAAAATGTTCAATATTACCATTGCTGTTATTATTATTATTAGTCCCCATCATTCCTTAAAGGCAAAGGCTGTTCCTGTTTTTCTTATCCTGTGTACCAGCTCATGGTATATGGCTGGCTTTCAATAAATGTTTGTTGAACAAACAAATGAATATTTCTGCATTATATTGACCACATATTAAAATAACTGTGGTAAGCACATAATTCCATCCATCTGCTTACCACTAAATTGTCTGACTGTTAATATAGGGACCGTGTCAAAGTGGCCCCTACATATATTTGTTTTGACTCTAGTGCCTAACATTGCACTTGCCATAAGTACTTGTGGAAGGAAGAAAGTAATGAGGAAAAAAACTATGAATAGGTGAATTTCCCTAAGCTATTTTCTCCCTTAATTTCTTAACTACTTGTATTTTGGATGATGCGTGGTTGGATGGTTAAGGCTGTAATGGAATTCATTCTTCATCAGTACAAAGCGTGGGGAAACAGTTCTCAGATTGGAGAACCCAAAATCAAGGGAAGAACAGAAATCATGAGTCTGATATTCTAGACAGGAAATTCTGGCCTGTAGTAATCCAGATTGAAGAATTAGAATAACTGATTCAGACAGAAAATCATTTGTCTCTCAGCTCCATTATGCATGTGTAGGAGATTCCCCCATTCTGTCTATACGAATACAGGTAATCACAAAATTCCAGGTGAAGAAGCCAGAACTGCAAGTGCAGCTCAATTTGATGAGAATCCTGATGAGCATGTGGGTGCACGTGGTGTTCAGTGAGTATGGACTGGGCTCTTCCGTAGCGGTGTAGTCATAAATCATGTTTGCTTTGCACCACTGCTCTCACCAGTTTCATTTTGCCACTTCAGTGGCCAATGCCAGATGTGAGAAAGTAGAAGATAAAGTAATAAAATGCTTTCCACCTTTCCCAAATACTAGGACATGATCCCAAACCACAAATCTAGTAGCTACAATGCTTTTGTTGTTGTTTAGTTACTTGTTAGTTTATATTCCAATAGTATTTTGGATATTTAGAAAGGAAAGGCAATACTACTAATAATAAATCAGCTTCATAAAAATAAAACACAATTATCAGTTCTTAAAACAATATAAAGTAAACAAAATTTGGAATGAGTTATAGTTAGGAGTTCTGGACTATGTTACTAACTAGCTTCGGCTTTGTTTTTTTTATGTGATAGGTGATGTGAAATCTACCTTCCAAAATTCCCTCAGCTATCAAGTGAGAATGTTGGTCTGCTTTGGATGTCTGAGTAAAGGGCATTTTAACTAAAACATCTTGTGTCTCTACATACTTTTTCTTCTCTAACCTAACCTAAATGAATAATGCTATTTGATTGGTGAAATGACATTTTTCATGTCAAATGTCATATGACATCAGAAAAAAATGTTGATGCTCATTCGTTTTTAAAGAATGGATACATAATCTGTCATCAGAATCTTTTGTCCTTAATCTGATCTGTTGCCTCAATCCATAATTAGGCCTCAATTCTTATGCATCGTGATAGAAAAAGCACTTCACAGAGAGCATTCGCTCAATAACTGCTGGAAATATTATTCATAATAAAAGTGGGGAAGATATGGAAAATAAATTCCTGTACTTGTAGAACATAATCAGCTCCACATATCACTAATATAAAGTTCTTCACCCATGAAAATCTGTGAAGAGAAACTTCATAAATTTTTAATAAGCAGTTATCACAAAGGCCAATAATGTATGCATATTTTGACTATAACTAGTACTATTTATTGTTGGTTTGTTTGTTTTTGTGATGCAGTCTCGCTCTATTGCCCAAGCTGGAGTGCAATGGCGCCATCTTGGCTCTCTGCAACCTCCACCTCCCAGGTTCAAGCGATTCTCCTGCCTTCAGCCTCTGGGAAGCTGGGATTACAGGCACCCGCCACCATGCCCAGCTAATTTCTGTATTTTCAGTAGAGATGGGGTTTCACCATGTTGGTCAGACTGGCCTTGATCTCTTGACCTCGTGATCTGCCTGCCTCTGCCTCCCAAAGTGCTGGGATTACAGGTGTGAGCCACTATGCCCTGCCTTATAGTGACTACTATTTCTTAATAAAACTATCCAGCTGATGGTCTTTTAAAGGGAGCCACATTACTGAAGCCTGGAGAAGAATACCTTAGGTTGAGGAAAAGCAGAGAAAGAGAGCGGGAACATTCATCTGAGATCTCTGAAAAGTGGTCTTCCTGACTTAGTCCATTTCTGTGTAGGTGCCAGAACATAGGTGCATGTGTATGTGTGTGCATGTGCGCACGTGTGTGTGTCTGTGTGTGTGTGTGGTTCCCACCAGGGTTCAAAGTCACTCCACCAACAACACAAGCTGACAGGTGTTCCTCAGGAATGCCTGCAGTTCCAGAGCTGCCAAGGCCACCCAATAGCGTGTGCATGCTTAAAATAGAAGAGAGGGGCATGAAAGAGCAGAAAAGAGGCATCATGTGTAACAGTCCAGTGTGACGAGGAAGATGCCTACGGGGCTCCAGGCTGAATAGTGAAGCAGAATAAAAAGTTATCTTTTAGAAAAAGAGGATGCAGCTTATAAACACTTTTCAGTAAGTTTAGCAGACTCCTTTTAGCATTACAATGGGTGACGTCAGAGTGAAATCTGTCTGCATAAAACATATACAAGACCAGCGGAGAAGACCACAGTCAACTCACAACAAGAACTTTTCCTTCTCAAGAGGAGGCAGGATTTGGATTCAGAAACATTTCAATTAAATATTCTGCTTCACTTCCTTGTTTACATGACCTTGGGAAAACACATCGAACTCTCTTAGCCTCAGTTTTCTCATTGGAACAAGAGGCATCATTGGCCTCAAAGAACTGCTGGGAAAAGATATGGAGTGAATTATGCACCCTGCCTGACACAGGGTAGGTGCTCCATCCTCTTAGTTTATGAGAAAAGCAAGTCCTTACACAAGTGGTAGAAAATTACGAGAGAGAAAGCAAGTTAGCACGTTGAGTGAAATCAGCCCATGTACATTCATTTATCTACAACATTTAGCACCTGCTATGTTTAGGTTTTCAAGCTGTATGCTGAACACAATCCCTTGTGTTGGGATTTATGACTAGAGGCTCCTAAAACCACAAATATTGTAATAATATACTTGTTTTAACCAATCAAATCAATATTATTTGAGTCATCTTAGAAACGCAAAAATAAATATTTGTGCAGTATCTGTTAAGGCATTTTCTTAAACTGACACTCCTTGTAGTCTTCTCAACTAAACTTGCAGATTTACTTAGCGTGTTTCTTTGCTCTTTTTCTTCTAGCTAGCTTATGGTTCATCCGACCTGAAGGATCTGAAGGATTCCCTGTTAATTCATTATGTCTTTCCTTCAGATCATTCCACGCAGGTATGCAGGAAAAGCATCTGTCAGAGTCAGAGGGCTCGTTGCAGGATTGCTGCAAACAGACCCTCACCTAGGAGTTAAATCCAGTGCTTCCCACAAACACCCCAACACGGGTCTGGCCATCGGGTAGCGTTAGAATCCAGGCAACCAAACCCACCTTCCTGGGCCAGCAGGCACCAGCCACCTCTAGATCAGCTCATTCTATCTGCTTAGAAAAAATGACTGTTCATTTTTGTTTGCTTTTATATTTGTTAATATAGATATAATCTTTGCCCCACAAATCAATAATCTAGTTTTATTCCATGAACATTTTATTAAAAACACGGTGCCTTATTTTCCACAGACACCTAAAAATGAGATACATCCAATGTTTGTCAATGGAGTACTGAATTGAAAACCAGCAGTATTATAATTACTGGTTACAATAGTAAGGAAATTTAAGTTGGGTAAATTCTGGAAAGGGCAGTTAAAAACAAGTCTTCTAGCACAAGCATGAGAAGAAGAACTATTCTGGGAATATTATACTTTTGTATTTTCATTTGTACAAAACTGCAGCCGTCGGCGGTAGGAAGCGTTTTGTCCCTCAGTCAGAATCTACTTCTACCCTGAAGCTGGCTGTGCCGGTGTATACTCCCAGGTGACAGGGATCTCACAGTTAGAGTAAACCAAAGGGAGTTGTGAGTTTGATTTCACATTATTTCTCATTTGGGCAGTTTTCAGCTTAAAGTGCTGGTAGCACTTTTATTAAGCCACGCAATCTTATCTTTCTTTTTGAAATTTTTTTTATGAGTAATTGGAGTGAAGGCTCCCTTCAGTAGCACTGACATTCCAAATTTTTGTTATTGTTATCTGGCCCATATCCACGTCACTGCGTGCGGTTCTAATCTGCAGTGACTACGGTAAAGTGCATAAACCACGTCACAGAAGCACAGAAAAGGCTTCAGGTCAGGCACTGCACAGCAGCTGCAACCGCATTCATACATCAGTGTGTGCTTCTATAACTCGTCTCATTTAATTTGATTAAATCAAAACACTCAGAAAATAGAGTGCTTTTTATAGTTGAGCCACTGAATTTTTTTTTTTTCAAAGAGGAGAACACTGTGAGGAAATTCAGAATAGGTAGTGAGTCTCATTCAATTCTATCAAAAAAAAAAAATATATACACACACACACACACACACACACAAATCTGCCACAGCAACAAACATGATTTTTATTTTAACTATATTCCAATCCAATATCTCTTCTCAGAGAAGATATATTTCTGCTTGGAGAAGCAGATAAAACAATAATGGCTTACCAATATGTTCACCTTCTCAAAACCTATAAAAAACAGATGTGGATTTGTACTTTCACTTGATAACTAATACCTCGATCTATATGAATAAAAACATGGTTTCAGATCAGTTTGGGGGGACAGTATCGATTTCATCATTTTGGTTATACATGAATCATTACCTGCACAAGGACATTTCTTTAAGCAATTAGATTTTGTTTTTGTTTTTGTTTTTTGTTCGTTGGTTTGTTCGTTTCTGGCCCAAAGTTCAACAAAACCTGTATCCACTGTCTCACCTTAGAAGAATTCCAAAAACAGCCGGGTCATGAACGTGCCCTTTTTTCTCTGAACTTCATGTCACAGCTAGCCAAATGAGCACAAGTAAACAAGCAAACGTCTGAGTGAAAGGCATTTGGAAATACCAGAGAGATCACCCATTATTTTTACAAAGCAAAGAGAAGAAAGCACTTTGGAGGATGTGAGAATGACATGGATGTGAAACAAGTATACCCCTACATCTAGCTTCCATATTTGTTCTACACTATACCTAGGAAACACCAATATTGAGCAGTAACCAATAAAGTTTCTAATTGCATTGGTCAGTCAAAGCCTGTAACTCTGATCAAATATACCACAGACACCATAATAACTATTTGCATGCTTCAGAAATTTTCTAGACTAAAAATACCATGGAGAACCTGACATTTAAATGTTGACATAATATATTCCCACAATAGAAACGAAATAACTTTTGGATCTCATGATTTTTTTTTCCATTGGTGAAATAAAATCAGATCTGCAAATTCTTTCAGACAAAAGCGCTGATATTTAAGGGCCATGTTATGAAGTGAACCTCCTTTTTGTATTTTAATGTTATTATAATTGATAATAATTAAATTTAAGATAACTGATAAATTTAATGTAACTGAAAATCTAAGTATTATTGTTGCTTCAGAATAATTTATGGAAAAAAGACCATGAGTTTACTCGTGTCTGAAAATTCTGCTGGACCATAAGCACGGATGATAGGTTTACATGGTTTTCCTCTTCAGTGAAGTTGGCATTTCTATACATTTTACAATTACTTATTCACAGCAGTCTAAGTTTTGTGTTGTAATAGGAGCGTACACTCGATTTTTAAAATTTCTCTTTATGCACTATCATCTGTACCAAAGACGTATACCACTTCCAGTGCATTCGTACTATCACTATGTTGAAAGGATATTGATGTCACATTCGGGCTTAGCAGGAAGTCACAACAAGAAACTCTGGCAACAGATGCCAACCCTAACTCACAATCCTAACTTACAGAAGATTACCTTTTTATAACCCAAGAGTGCCATTATTACCCTCGGAACCCTCACCAAATAAGTAGGAAAACTACACTGAGAACAATTCAGCCCAGCTGTCTCTGGCCCATTTCCCTTTCTACCGCCTCTTGTGCATTCAAGCAATCTAACTTGATGAATGATCTTCCAATTGGAAAGTTGGGGACTTCACACGGTGCAGACCCAAAGATCTGTCTTCCAAAGGCTAACCACCACCGTATCCTTCATTCCTTTAAATGTCGTGTTTATTTGAATATATTAAGAATAATATCAAGGTAATTTTCTACATATAAAATTTATGTTTAATTTTTTAGGAACCATCATACTGCTTTCCACAGTGGCTGCACATTTTACATTCCCACCAACAACGCACAAGGGTTCCAATCGCTCCATATCCCTGCCCACACTTGCAATTTTTTGATTCCGGGACAGCGAACCTAATGGCTGGGAAATGGTATCTCACTGTGGTTTGGATTTGGGTTTATCTCGTGATTAGAAATGTTTCACATCTTTTCCCGTCTTTTGGCCATTTGTGCATCTCACTGGAGAAATATCTATTTCTCCCTTTGGCCATGTTTTAATCAATTTCGGGGAAGTGGAGTATTCTTGTTGTTGAGTGTTTCCATCCCTCCTGTTGTTCCCTCCAAACACTCTCTCCGTGTGTCTCACCCCTTCCCATATATTTAAGCTCCTTCTGCTCCACAGGCCTCCACAGCGAGGCCAAAGAATGCGATGTGCCACTGACACGTGTGGGCGCAGAGCTGTTTTCCTTCTCCTTTTGTATTAAGCTATGAATGGAATTAAACCTTACTCATATTTAATATTTGGATTAAAATGGGATCCTTCACGGCATCCTTATCTCAGATAATCCTATGTCCTACATGAAAAATGGGAGTCCTGAGGGAAACAGGATGTTCCACACAGAGCGTGGGCTGACGGTGCTGACCTCACTCTGGCTGTGTGGATTAAAGGATCTCCTCATAACCAGAGTTGTCAAAGATTCCTGCAAAGAAACTGGGACTGAAGAGTGTCCTCAAAATAGAAACACATAAATCAAGAAAAAATTGCAATGCTGACACTTTTCCTACTCTGAATAAGCAACTTTCATTATCCACATTTCAAGGTAAAAACCAAGATAGTTCATCCAGATCTGAACAACAGACAGTTTAAAACTTCAAACGATCAAGAACACTATTTGACCCCTGGATAAACATTGACTACTGCTAACAGTAAACTTTACCATACATGTACACTGTGGCCTGAGAAACTAAAGAAACCAATAAGATTCAAACACTTAAAAAGTAAGCCTCAGCACTTAAAAAGATTGGCAATTATTTATAACTTAAAGAAAGAACATATTAAAATATAGCAGCACTGTATAATAATTTGCAGAGATGGAATGTAGTCGTGGCAACATCTAGGGTTCTGCAGAGTTATGCTGGTTTGGCTTAGGTCAACGTACAAACAAATTATTTTTCTAAAACAAAGGAATAAAAAAAAAAAAAAAAAAAAGGTCCTAAAGTTTCTGACTGGTGCTGTAATTCAACAGAAAAAAGAGTAGAAAATCTGGGACCAAGCTCGAAATGTAAACATACTCGATTGCACTTCTGAGAAAGGTGATTCTATAATGATGAGGTAGAAATTACAGTAACTGATTTCAGGGCAGACATTTAAGCTTTGGAAAGCGCGTTTTGTAATACGATGTTTGTGCATATTTGCAGCCTCTGAGGTTTTGTTGTTGAAAACAATGTATGTCACCTCTCGTCTCTGCCCAGACCCAGACGGAGAACTTTCTAACACATTTCAGAATATTCCAGAGTTTAGTCTCGGTTTAAATTCATTTGATAATGAGGCAAAAATTCAACTTTCTTTTAGTTTGTAAAGATAGTTAAGTTTAAGGAAGATGGGAATTCAAAAATGGCATTTCAACTGTTTGAGTTAAAAAAATTTTTCATAGTTTGTGGACCTCATTAAAATAAAGTCTAATGATTTAATAAAGTCCGTATTGTCCTTCCATTTAGAACCACACATTTTTTGATAGTCTTTTAAACTATTATATCCAGTACTGAAACCAAACTGTGACATGAACTGAACCTAGAAGTAAATTTTCCAAGTACTTTATCCTAAATATTAAGCCAAGATTTTAGAAATTATGATGGATATTCAATCCTATTATTCTAACTTCAAGCTGATAATTAACATGTTATTAATATAACATTTATTATATTTAATCCATTCTATTTAAGTAAAAACAAAGATATTCTATATCATTCATAGGCAAAAATGTTTTAAAATATTGTTTACTTCAGCTTTATCTCATCTTATGTAAATATTTTGTATATATACTGAATGTGCATAAATGTATATATATATATATATATACTTGCACATTAGTGCTAATGTATTTATATATAGATCATATATAAATAAAATATTCATATTTTGGGTATATACTGAAGATTTTCTAACCCCACTTGGATCCCACAAGCAGGTCAAATCTAATACGTACAAAACTGAACTCCACACGATCTCCTTTCAAAAACCTGATTGTCTGCCTCTCCTGTCTTATGGAAGGATACCACCTGCTGCTCACTTGCCTACATTGGAAGGGTCATGGTCCTTGGCAGCTCCTCATTCTTCCTTTCATTAACATCCATACAGTCCTGTGCATTGTGGCAGCCACAACCCTTTGTCCTCCTCCTTCAACCCTCACAGGCCCCATCTGGCGTGACTTCTGCTCTCCTCTGTCTCACTAATTACAAGAATCTCCTACGTGACCTTCCTTCCTACAGTGCTGCTGTCTCCCGACCCCCAGTTCAAGCCACAGAAAAGTGATCTTTCAAAAGCAACAAACCATAGGCTGCATCTTCTTAAGAGCACTCAGTAGTTTCCCATTGCCCTTGGATACACTCCAATCTCTTCTTCTTTAGCAGCACAGTGCCTGCTGGCATCTGTAGTCTCCCCTCCCTCACACTCTACCATGGAGCTAGTCAGCACTTCTTCCATTCTTCACGTGGCCCGTGGCCTCTCTGGTGCTCCACACACATGCCCAATCTCCTAGCAAATGGTACCCATTCAGAAGTTCTCTGTGCAGAGGGCCCCTGCTAGGTGAAGCCCTCTCAGAGGGTCCCTGCGCCTCCTTTAACGTACCACTTTGAACACACGAAGACATCAGAACACATGTCTGATGAATAATTTGAACTGCTTCCAGAACAAGAACAAGGTCTACACTGCTCACCAGGGTAGACTTGGTGACTTGCACAGTGTCTTACCCATACCACACCTTTCTTTAATTGATGTGAATACGCATATGAATACTACTGGTATAATTTTACACTCGGTTCAAAATAAGCTCTCTGTTGTCCAATGTGCATTTGTGGGATAAAACTCACCTCCTCTTTTCTTTTTCCACCTATAGGATGATTTTTAGAAAACTATTCCTGCTAGCTGTCTTACACTGTTACTTCTATCTCTTAAAACAGATCTTCTACATTCAAATCTCCCTATCATGAAGTACCCAATATATTTACTTTCTTGTGTGCCATGTTTAAATGTATTTTTTACTCATGCTCAATGATCATCATCCCCCTTCTCAATCCTTTCCATTAGAAAGGTGTTGAAAACAAGATACTTGATGTACTAAAGCAATGGGGAAACAGATTAAGTCATGAGTCAAAAACTTCTCAACCAATTAGTTAAAATGTTGAGAGAAAGGACAAGCTTTCTGACCACCTGTTACCTAAGGCCATGATAATGCTTCCCATGTAAAGGTATTGTTCCATAACATCCTTTTACTTTTTTCTCATAATAGTATTTAAATTTCCAGTATTTTGCATACTATCTTAAATATATTAAAGTATCTTAAAGCTGTTTTATTAATTTTTAATAATGCCATTCACTAATGTATACATTTGAAAAACTATGGAAACTTTGAGGAGGAAATTTCAAACTTAATACAGTTGGCCCTCCATATCTATAGGTTCTGTACCCATGGATTCAACTGAGGATTGAAAATATAAAAATAATAATGATAGCAATCATAATAACAAATAACAATGACAATAAAAATTAAACACGAATTTTAAAAATACAGCCTAATAACTAGTTATATAGCATTTGCTTTGTATTCGGTATTATGAGTAATCTAGAGACGGATTAAATGTACATGGGAGAATATGCATAGGTTAGATGCAAATGCTATGCCATGTTAAATAAGGGATGTGAGCAGCTACAGATTTTGGTGTCCATGGAGATCCTGGAACCAAATCCCTCTCAAATACCAAGGGACAACTGTAGTCAATTAGACCACTTTTGCATTATATTTGAGCCAAAGAGCAACAGACTGAATTTTTAAGATATTTTTAATAACTGCACAGCTCTTACCATCAGTGTCAAGAGTATGGGGGAAAAAATGAATGAATCATGCCTTTATTTATCAGCCAAGCTGTGAGAGAGTAGTCTTCAAAGTACTGGTCCAACAAGGTTGGCAATTAATGATGCAATAAAGGGTAAACAATTAACTAGTGTAATTAAAAAGATTCTGAATCTCATGTCTAAATGTTACCCCAGACAGCTGGATCATTTGCCTGAAGAAAAGTTTACTCTCTGATTTTTTTTATAAGAAAAATAGAATCAATTTTCATTCTCATACTCCCTGTTTAGATGGTAAAGAACGTTCTCCGGAAAATATACATTAAGCTATTTCAACTCTGCTAAGGTATGGTATGCAATTTAATTTTGAAAATTCTGTCAAAACATTGTTCAACTGTAGCACTGCTTTCTTAACTGTGGGACGATAATTTCCTGTGTAACAAATTCCTCAGAAAGGTTCCTAAGGAAACGAGGCAAGAACACCAAACTAATTCCAGGTTTAACATGACAGCAAACGGCACAGAGGAGGGAAGGGAAAGCTCACTCACGGGAGACATGTCATAAATGATAGCCTCTAAAGACCGACTGTGGAAGAAGGCAGCCGTCACATATACACTAGCATTAATAATTGCCTTTCTCCTCTGTTTCATCCTCTTGAGAAAATATGTGATCACGTATTGTCTATGATGCTCTAATATGGGGTTAGTTATATTTTTCTTTTGATGTAGCACAATATTTATTTACAAGATGGTTGTAAGGATATAGTGTCTTAAGGGTTAAAAACAGAGGCACCAGAAGCCTAGAAGAGCATGGGTTCAAACATAAAATGGAACAACAGATTTTTCCCTTCTTTTCTTAGACACCAGAAGATTAAAAAGCCTTATAATGTATGTACTGTCCTCAGTATCTCCCCTTCCCCAAATGATGGAAGGATTGATTTGCCTCCCTCTTGGCTCCTAACTCTCACAGCGAAGGCTCTTACAAGAGAGGATGACTTACCTTCACTAATAAAAGAGCCATCAGTCTACCAGCCACTCCTCTGAAAGCAGGAGGAATAAACCTCCTTTTAGGGACTGTCCCTTTCCTCAGCTGGTCCTGTCCTGAGAATGAGGGACTCAGTGCTTTTTTCACCTGAGGCTTTTTTGTCACCTATTATGAAGCAAAATAGAAAACACAAAACTACACAGTGAAATATTCAAGTGAGCTTAGGGGCAGGCATAAGACCCCACACACACACCGGTGACTCAGGGCTTACATAGTTAATAACAATATTTCTGAAGTATATTAATAATAATATTCGAGCAATAGTGACAGGAAATGTGTGAAGTGACAGTATTAATTCAAAGAGCTAGCACTCCCTGAGGCCTACTCTGTGCCAGGCTGTGGGCTTCACATTCTTATTTTACTCATCACAGAAGCCCTCTGAGAACATACGCTCTATAGTTACCATCTTATAGATGAGGATCAGGGGTGAGAGAAGATTATGACCTTCCCCACAGTCTAGATCAACAAGAGGAACTAACAAATCCTGGGCAAGGGTTTAAACCCAGGAAGCAGAAGCAGCAGAGAGCCAGTTTGCCTTTTTTTTTTTTTTTACGAGACAGGGTCTTGCTCTGTTGCCCACGTTGGAGTGCCATGATGCATGCAATCATACCTCAGTGCAACCTCCACCTCCTGGCTTAAGCAATCCTCCCACCTCAGCCTCCTGAGTAGCTGAGACCACAGGTGCACATCACCATGCTCAACTAATTTTTGTAGAGATGGGGTTTCACCGTGTTTCCCAGGCTGGTCTCAAACTCTTGGACTCAAGCAATCTGCCCCCTCTGCATCCCAAAGTTCAGGGATTACAGGTATGAGCCACCATGCCTGGCCCAGTCTCACTTTAAACATAATACATAGGTGATTTTATGAAAATTTTAGGAAGCATTTTGCTTTCAAAGCTGTCTTAAATAATTTTTGTGTTTGATACAAAAGGAGCTTAGAAGAGAATAGAAAGCCTTGAAATTAAGATCGTTGAACATTAACATTTTGTAGTAGTATTTTGCTAAATATGTCAATATCATTAAAAATGAGGACTTTCTCACTGAAAAAAAAGGATTAGCCCATCTGCTCATGAGATGCGATTTTTTTAATTAAAAAAAAATTAAAGTTTAGTTAGGAAAATAGTAGAAATATTTTGTAACATAAGGAAGAAAATCAGAATCCAAGAATATTCTGACTTAAGTATTATTCTGTATTTGAAGAGTACTTAACAGTATTTTTCTAGCAAGGAAAGTCCTGGCCTGGTTTCAAAATATCCTTGAAAATATTAACTAGCCAAGTGACCTCAGGTGAGCCTCTCTAATTGTTGCTGAAATGTATGTGAAAATCTTTGGAAATGGCAAAGCTCTTTATGAATGTTGCTAACATTAGGTGATGTTATTCACAGCCATCATCAATCTCAACTTAGCAGGTAGCGTGAGGAACAATGGGAGGCAGAGCGGATGGCACTAAGGGGAAGAACTCTCCCAAGTTCAAGTTCTGATTTACTGAATGAAAAATATATCAGGGCACAGACAACTCTTAATCACAGTAAAGGGCCTTTTCTTGCTTTAGAATGAAAATAATGTAGTCTTTTTCCACTACGATCTCTTTAATCCGTGTTAGAGCCTGGATGCATGTTCATACCAGCATGCTTTCCACCAGCTACCTGTTACATGCAACACAAATTGAAATGTGTTAGAAATGTGTCCCCTAGCCCCCTTTAAACAGGAAGAGCAAACTGATTTCCAAATGCAGGATGATCTAGACAGTGTAAGCAATTACAGGAAAAATAAAATATTGTAGTTGAAAAGGAAAAATAAAAACATTCAATTTGACTTTAATGTATTGTTAAGGAAAAGGAATGCACTGCGGTGCATGTCAGATTTTATTGTTTCTGGGCATCCCCTCAGGAGGCTATTGAACTGTAGACTGATTCATAGGCTGGCGTTGGGTCTGAGTGAAAAAGACAATTCCATTTCTTGACATCAGTGGTCCTTTTCATTCATACCACCTTCCACCACCAGATGAACTGCAAGAATTTTCCTTAGGCGTCTACCTCTTAGATGGATTCGGGGTGAGTTCTGTAAGTACAGAGGACATAATGCACAATGGTCCTGAAAAGAGTGGGGAGATGCTGAGAACACAGGGAAATATCAAAGCTTGAGTGACACAAATAACCTGAAATCATCTGGGGAGGGTTTGGGGACCCCGGATGCCCCCCCAGCTGCGCAGACTCCCGGGTGCCCGTGTGACATCTGCTTTCTCTCCTCCCCTGCAGCACTTCACAGAGCCACCCGGGTGTGAGAAAAGACATTTGACGAGGATGATGAATGAAAATGATACTTTACCAGTTCTTTCTGCAAAAGAGCCTGAAATACTCTAAGATCATTTGACAGAGGTTTCCCTGTGAGAAGGCAATCATCACTGACTTACAAGGGAGCCTCCATCAATACAGTATACAGATTAAAAAAAAAAAAAAAAACAGTAAAAGAAACTCATCATAGAGTCATAAGGCTTCAGAAATATGCTATGGTTTTATATTTTTCTTTCTTTTTTCTTTTTTTAAGGCGGAGTCTCGCTCTGTCGCCCGGGCTGGAGTGCAGTGGCGGGATCTCAGCTCACTGCAAGCTCCGCCTCCCGGGTTCCCGCCATTCTCCTGCCTCAGCCTCCCGAGTAGCTGGGACTACAGGCACCCGCCACCTCGCCAGGCTAATTTTTTTATTTTTTATTTTTTATTTTTTTTTGTATTTTTTAGTAGAGACGGGGTTTCACCGGGTTAACCAGGATGGTCTCGATCTCCTGACCTCGTGATTGGCCCGTCTCAATTAGGTGCTCGAAATGTGAGTAGAAGCAACTGTGACTTCTGTTCAGACTGAAGTTCCAAATGCTGGAAGCACGGTAAACTCGGCACGAGAAGCACTTGTGAAGGAATGGGGTTCTAAAGAGCCTGCCATGGACCCTTTCCACATCTACTAAGGAGTTTTGGCATTATACCATAGGCCCTCTGAGTATAGCCAGAAACAAACAAACAAACAAAAAGCCAGCATCGGCACCTGGGGGACTGTCAGAAAAGCACTCTTAGACCCAACTCCATCCTACGAATCAGAACCTACAGTTCAGCAGGCTTCCAAGGGGATTCCCCAAAACCATAAACTCTGCGATGCACCGCTATGCATTCCTTTTCCTTAACAATACATTAAAATGAAATTGAATGTTTTGATTTTTCCTTTTCAGTTGCAGTATTCTTTTTCCTGTAATTGCTTACACCTTCTAGAACACCATGCATTTGGAAATCAGTTTGCTTTACCTACTTAAAGGGGACTGGCGGTCACATTTTAAGGCATTTCAAATTGTGTTGTATGTAATAGGTAACTGGTGGGAGGCATGCGTGTATGAACATGCATCCAGGCTATATCAGAGATTAAAGAGATCTTAGCAGAAACAATGGCGACGGCAACAGTTGAAAAGTGCTTTAGAGATCTGTTTTATTCAAGCTATCATTTAAATTCATGCCAAACACACCTCCACCCTAGTCTTTCCCTCCAGTGATCTCACTTGGTTTTAAAAAAATACATGCTGTTAGAGGTTCCAGTTACTCCCTGAGCAGGTGGGAGGATGGCACAGAGCTGTTCAATCACTCATCTGCAGAGTTCGGGGATGTTTGGAGTAAGAAAGTCATTATACACAACAAATCCTCTTCTATCACATTTCACTTGTGAGTAATTATTGTGTTCTAGCAAGTGAAGGATTAACAGACCTTCCTGGCAGTAAGAGAGCACAGCAGGTGCTTCCCCCTCACCTTCAGGGGCCTATATTTGGTTGCAAAATTCTGCCTGTGTTTGAGCCCGCATCTTGCCCTCTCAGACAGTGAGGATACATGGTGACCTCCTCCATCCTGAATTAAACTAATAATTTCTATCTTCCTAGAAAAAAATATATTTGCTATGTAACAAGACTGGGGTAAGGGGCTGATATTTAGTTGGCCTACCGAATTTAGTGCTTAGTTTAATTCTAACTAATGCCATGCAGATGAAGCATCTTCCTGCTTTTGTCCTGGTCACATCATGTACAATCATAGGTGTTATTTAAGCAGTGTCCTGACATCTTCACTTTATCCTTCTTCTTCACACTGAAATGCCTTAAAATGTGACCGCCAGTCCCCTTTAAGTAGGTAAAGCAAACTGATTTCCAAAAAAAAAAAAAAACTCTTAAGTATTATTTAATTTTTAAATAAAGGGATATTTATAACCCATAAAACATTGGGGAGACAAGGAATAAAGTGGAAAAAGTATATGAAAATAGTGAAATACCATTTTTTTTATGTCTTGTATGGAACTTAGACTACTCTGTGAATAATTTAAAGTGGTGAAACAGCATAGTATACTATATTCCAGTCTATCTTTCAGACTCCAATCTTTTATCACCTACCTAAAATCCCGGTTTCCTCATCTAGTATGCTTCTGCTTCCAATTTAAATCACTTATTATTTTATATACAGACAAAGTTTAAGCTCTATAGCTTATCATGAGAGGATCCCCTTTATAAGAAATGCTAGTTATTTCATATTGTTTGCTGTTGCCAGGCATTGTACAAGCACATTCCATATATTAATGCAATCCACTGTCTGATGTAAGTTCAATCATTCCCCACCTGAGAGGAAATTAAAGGAGAGAAAGTTCAAGAAACTAGCCCAACGACGCACAGTTAGAAAGCAGCAGAGTATGACCCCAATCCTGGGTTTAGATTGGGGAACATGTGGTCCTGCCTAAGAAAAAAAAAAAAAAACTCTTAAGTATTATTTAATTTTTAAATAAAGAGATATTTATGACCCATAAAACATTGGGGAGACAAGGAATAAAGTGGAAAAAGTAAATTAGAATAGTGAAATACCATTTTTTATGTCTTGTATGGAACTTAGACTACTCTGTGAATAATTTAAAGTAGTGAAATAGCACAGTATACTATATTCGGTTTGCACTTAAACTTGTATCTCCTTCCCTTTAATATATAAAAACAAGTCACAAACACAAATATTCTACAAATGCATATATACCATGGACTTGGCAATGCTCTTATGTAGACAAAGGGAGATCCATAACTGGATCCTATACATACCCTAAGATCTAAATACAAAAGAAACTAAAAGAAGTCAACACAGTTGATAAAGCCCTTTACCAATGCCACTGCGCTATATATTTCCAGTCATTTCTTCATGCATTCAATCACTCATTCTTTAGTCAGTTAAATGCAGTCGGCTGTGTACCTAACTCTATACATGCAACTATACGAATAGGAAAGAAACAGAGAATTGAGTCTTTGGGATTGGAAACTGCAGAAGGATTGTGATCTATCTGAAGAGTATGTAGGTCAAGGTTATTGTTAGCTACATATAACAACATAATCCCAAATAATACTGGCTGCAAACAAATGGTTTATTTCTTAAATTTTAAAAGTGGCAGCAGGTGGTCCATATTGGTTTAGGAGACGCAGATATTCATCAGGTGCGCTGAAAATTGTACCAATCTTGGAACATGACCTTCCTGGCCAAGGTTTAAGGTGTCTGCCAGAGCTTGAACATTATACTTGCATTTCAGGTGGCAAAATGAAGTGACAAAAGGAAAAGGAATGTGCCTTCCCTTTAAGATGATCCCCCTAAAGGATTACACCAAATGCACACAGACATTCAGTGCACTTGGTCTGACACACGCAGCTGCAAATTAGTTTGGGATACCCGGGTTCTATTCCTCAACAGTGAAGAGCGAATGTCTATTGGGAAGCAACTGTCAGTCTCTCATACATGGAGACAAGAACCGGACCAAAATCAACTACTTTCGACGTTTTCAGTATATCAAACCCGTCAGACACAGTAAGGTCCTTCCACAACACACCCTGGCCTTCCTAGTCTCTGCGTTTTTGTTCTCGGTATTCTGTTTACCCAGAATGCCCTTTTTTCCTTCAAATGTTAAGATCCTACTCATCTTTATTATTCGATTTAAAAGCTACTTCCTAACTGAAATCTTTCCTAAACCTTCCTTGCTGAACTTGACCTTTCCTAGTGATCCCTACCATCCTGGCTTGGAAAACAAATCATTTTAAACAACTCTGTTTCTCTCACTATATTACATGCTCTCGAGGCGCAGGGGTCATCATCCATGTATTCATTCATTTACTCAACAAACGTGAATTGAGCAACTATTATGGTCACCTCCATTCCATGTTTTGTATATACAAGATATTTTTTAAAATTTGTTAAATCATGCAATTACACTTATGCAGATTTGAAATAAAATTTTAACAGCATTCTAGGTTTCACAATCCGATGAGGAGTCAAGGCAATCAGGGATCATCTGGGCTTCCACCTATCACTGCCCAAACTACTGGCTAAAGAGCTTGCATGAAGAGAGAGCCCTCGCTATGTGTGCCATTCAGGTGCAATCCTAAAAGGGACAGAGCTGGTCAAAGACAAAGATGATTATTTGGCACATTTGATGACATGAAGAAATGCTCTTAGAGGGCATTTTCCTGTAAGTAGAAAAAATTCATATTAAAATATTTGAGGAGAGAAAAGGGGAAATCCCAACCACTGGAATAATGTAAATAAATATTATAAGTGATGGATGTTTACTCCTGTTTAGTATGTCTTGGTTCTTCCCAGTGATAGTTACTCTGGGCTTTTATTGCCCATACAAAAGAGAAATGCAAAAAAAATACTGGAATCTCCTTAAAAAAAAAAAAACTAAAAAAAAAAACATAAAAAGTTTTCAATTGTTTGTTTGACTTTGTTTTGTTTTATTCTGTTTCAACAAATCACATTTCACAAAGACTGTTTTTACACTGCCATAGGGAAAGCATATTGTTTAAATAAATTATGAAAAAGAAGTCAAAATGTATGCCTCTTTTTATAATATTTCCTGCATACTTGAAGTATCACTGAAATCCCAAATATTCTTGCAAAAGAATGCTTTCTAAAAATCATATGGGGAAATATGCATCTATATGTAATTATTATTATTTTAGAAATAGACAATATGTGGATAAAATATTCATGAGTAGCTACATATTAAAAATAAAAATATGCTCATATCTGCTTATATTTATGAACTCTTAAATTTATTACTTGAAATATCATATTCTTTGGATTTATACATAATAAATTTTTAAAATTTGATTCCATTTAGAATATTTTAGCCAATTTAACCTCAATGTGTATAATAAGGTAAAACAAGCAATTGATGATTTTATTTCTTTAAAATGCCTGATATATCATTGATATAAACATGGCCCAAAATCCATATACTCATAGATATCAGAATTGAAAAAAAATTTTAAAAATGTGTCATCATTTATTTTTATGAAAATGAAGTATGCCTATTTTATAGATGAAACAATCAAAATTCAGAGAAATCAAATTATTTGTGCAGGATAACAAAAAAATAGTGTGTCTATTACAGAAATTTAGAATTGCCTTTAAGAATTCCTTCAGTAACAGCTAAAATTATAATACAAAATTACAATTGCTTTCAAAATCAAATGTAAAGATTAAAAGTAAAAGGTTTAAGGGTATAAAAGTTTTTTAAAGTGTATAAAAGTTTTTTAAAGTTTATAAAAGTTTTTATACCCTTTTTATAAAAGGGTATAAAAGTTTTTATACCCTTTTTATAAAAGGGTATAAAAGGGAATAAAAGTAAAAAGTTTAAGGGTATAAATTTATACATTAACCAACAAATATCAGTTTTTGTGGTAAAGTATCTTTAGAGTTTTTTTTATTTATTTTACTATCTCAAATTGTAGTGGACTTAAGTCCCTCACCATGCCTTATAGAGTTTCATATTTAAATAAGTTTGGAGATTCAAAAGCACACGATATACAAAAGACTGGCCTTTATGGCAGGTCCACAAAAGTAGACCTGCCATAAAGAAAGTAATTAACTTTTTTTAAAAGCTAATAATTTTCTGACAAACATGAGCAAAAATTCCTTGATCTTTCAACAGCTCTCAACTTCCTAGGTAATTAGTCATTCCTCAGCACACTCTTTGGAAAAACTTGAGAGTGATTTAATCCATCTTGGCAAATCTCTGGGAAGAAGACATCTGCCAGTGTGATATTTCTGTCTGGCTTCTTATTTAGGTAACACTAGGATACGGCCCCCTTCCCCAAGAAACTGATGTGTTCTCCTCAATAAAGGGATCATCCAGATGTTCCCCAAGCCATAGAAGCACTCAGGCTCCATGGGTCATGTGCATATTATCCAGGCCACTGATTCTTGCCTAGGTAGTAGAAATATATTTAACATTTAGATAACAATGGCCAGCAGACCATTAATGAAGACTCATGGTGGGCTGCTGTGTTTTACATGCAAAGCATGTTTTATTTATCTAACAAATACTTCTATGATACTTAAAATGCTCCACATAGTATTCCAAGTGCTTTATTTATCTGAATTTATTTGATCTATACAACAATGCCAAGAGGTAGACGCTATTATTCTCATAACAGAATGAAGCAACTGAGTATCAGAAGAGTTAAGGAAATAGCTTGAAGTCACACAGCTTGTAAATTGCAAGGCTGAAGTTTGAGGCTAGACGGTCTGACTGCATATAGTTCATGCTCCACTTAGAGAATCATCCACATTCTCTGCTGCTGTAGAAAGGAAATGCTAACAGGACTTCCTCAAATCTCACCTTGTCAATGGTCAAGCCTTCCTACCATCACCTGTAACACATCATGACCTGGAAACTCATCTGAAATGCAGATGCTCAGCCCCACCCCAGACCTGAAGAATCATGCTTAGCATTTTAGCAAGATCCCCAAGGGGTTCCCCTGGTAAAAGTAAATGAAATTTACTGGGAGATGAACCTAATCACTCCAATTTCTTATTTCAGCTTTGTTTTCCAGCAGATACATCCTAAAACTTATGATGTGCACATGGATGACCTCTTTACTGCCTTCCCTGGGATGGAGGCCAGACTGACCAAAAATCAGTGAAAGAAAGAAGAGCCGGTAGAAACATAGGCCATCTGCGAATGGAATCAGTCCAAAAAATAAATTGAGAATAAACTTAACAGCACTTTAAAGATGTTTGGAGAGAAAGTAAATGTTAACTAATGATCAAAAATTCTATTTTGTAAAATAGACATTGCCCCTAACAGCAAATGTTATTGCTTCTAAAGAGATACAGTGTTGCAAAAGCAGGTTTCATTGAGTTATTTTCCACTCAGTACTGAAGCATCAAAAAATGGTTGGTCTTTACTTTCCGCATAATCAAATCTGTTATGAATTAGCTAATAATGGACATCAATACTCACTCTTCTCTTACCCAATCTCTAAAGAAATCTCTTTTTTGAAGAGTTCTAAAAATAGTTGATTAAGGTAATTAGAATAACTTAACATTCCCTTTCCTAATGTTTATTACTAGAAATAAAGACAGTCTGTTGAGTAGCAAGTTGTATGTAGCCACAAATAAATATGGATGTTAAGAAAATCTAAAAAAATCACAAACTATACAAGCGAATCTTACAAAACAACCAGAAGAAAACTAATAATAAAAAACACAAATTTAAACTGAAAAGCTGTCATTATGTCAGGGTTATTTTATATTTTTGCAAAATATTAATAAGAATTTGAAAATTCATTATTATATAGGTCCTTCTTAAAATATACTTCAATGAAGTTTTAAGGAACAAAATCCCTTACCTTTGGATTCAGTCTTATTAAAAGAATATTCAACAATAAGTATAACTGAATTCAATATTCAGTAGTTCTTGCTACAGACTAGCTCTTCACAGTTAATCATCCTTTTATTCATCACACACCATTAAAATAACTTCAGTCCCTTAATAAAGCTAATCATAATATAGTAATTATATGAATCATCCTTTGATTTGAAGAAATCCAACAACTGATAGTTTGACAATGGAATGAATACATTTTCAAATGAAGAGATGGATTTTTTCCCTAGTTCAAACAAGATTTTGACATTGTGGTGCAGCATGACTTTATCTAAGAACCACACAGAAAAAGACCATAGCTAAACTGCGCCGAATTTCCTCCACAGCATGGCGTAGGGATAGTCATTTCTGAGGGTCAAGGCAGGCCTGGATACCCAACAGTTGGGTCTTTCTTTTTTGTGTTTATGATACTAAAACTAAATTTCTCCAAGTCAAATATATCAATTTAACAAACATTTAATGAATACTTAGGTATCAGATATAATGCAAGAATAAATAAGATTTAGACTTTTGGAAATTTACAACAGCACGTTAATTCTAAGTCAACAATTATGCATAGGTAAAAGGAACACTATACACATGTATTAATAGTGTATAGTCAGTTCAAAATATCTGGGAACATGGTGATTTCATTTATGACATAAAGGATTTTCCAGAAAGATTTTTAAAATTCTTAATTTTGGTGGAATGCGCTCATTTCTTTTGTCATTTTGGCGTGACCCAAGTCCAGATGAGAGATTGCTAATTCCATTGTCTTCGTCAAACATCAATGTAATGCTATCAGGCGGCATACACTTGCAATCCTTTTCTAAGTGGTGATGATGTATTTGCAGTGATCCACTTCCACTTCCTGAAACAATCAGAATGTTGAGTGTGTGCTATGGAATAGAGCTACCTGATGATAAGGAAGAGGTGGATGTTGAGGTGGGCAGGGTAATGGTGAACCCTAGCCTTAGTCCACTTGCCCAACGCCCCAACACAATTCACTCCTTCTCCACAAAGATCCATACCAGTCACTCAATGAGCATGAATCCAGAATCCGAAACACTATCCCCACACTGTGTCTTCCATTTTCAGTACAAAGCATTCTATTTTTCTCCACTTATTTGGATAACTTTAGCTCATGAAACCATAGTCATATAGAGATAAATGCAATTGAGAATAATCTTTCAGATCTCGGGATCCTTTAAGCCCTATGCTTTTTGGGAGAAGACTCGAAACCATTGCTAAACATATACCTCCATGCTGTCTTCCCCACTCTCTTTTAAACTATGGCCATTTTAAATTACAAGTGAATAAAATCTCATCCATCAGCTCTATCAATTTTAGCACCATAATACTACCCAAAAGAATGCCACTGCTAAAGAATTCTTTGTAACACTATTCTGAGAAAGGGCAGCTTGAAACCTGGAAGATAATGATAGAGCTGAATATAATTCAAATTCATGTATATAAATATAATTCAAATACATATGAATAAATGTGTGTGTATATATGTGTGTGTGCGTGTATGTATGTGTATATATATATGTATATGTGTGTGTGTGTATATATATATATATAAAAATTAGAGTATACAGGGAAAAAATAGTACCAATCATAAGGAAAGCCCTGAAATTTACAAATCTATCTTCTTTGAGCCCAGGTTCTCTGCATTTTGCGCTTATCCCCTGGTAGACTGTATCACTGCTTGTCACGCATTCCAGGTCCCTCCCTGCTCCATTGAACACAGGAGTGGTGACATGACTTGCTTCAGTCAGTGAAAGGTAGCTGCAAGTGTCCTGTATCTCTTTTGAGCTAGATTTTTCAAAGCCAGAGTATGGCCCTGTCTCTTTTTCTTCCGCCATGAAACCCACCAAGTTCTAGATAGAGACTGTTCTGTCAGACGGGAGTCTGGAATGAAAATGTATACAGAGGCACTGTTGAACCACAAAAGGCATAGAATGTTAGTAAGAAAGAAACCTTTAGCAGAAATTGTTGTAAGCCAGGAAGACTTGGGGAATATTCATTAGTTCAGGGGAACTTTGTCTATCCTGATTGATACACATATCTGCCTTTCCAGCCTGCCTCAGTACTCTCATTCCTACCCCAGGGAGATTTTTTCAGCTCTCCCTAACAAAACCATACAGCAAGCAAAATGTGGGAAAATCTTACTTTAAGGTAAATGTGTAATGAGGATAGGCATGTAGAATCTGTGCTTTAGTGAGGATCAAGGACTGAAGACAAAAGATGTATCTCCTAAAAGAATTAGAAGAATATCTAGAATTCCAGAGTTCATGAAAAGAAATCAATCTGCTAGTAGGGTCAGAATAGCTGACGAGGAGTTTCCAGACCTCTATTCATAAAAGGCAGTTGTCCTCAAGTGCCTTCATGTTTATTTCAAATCCCATTGCTGAAACCTTTAATCTGGATTTAGCCTTATGGGCCACATTCCAGACAAATGAGATTTAGATAGATGACTAAATAGGCGTATATGATTACTGCAATGGCCTAAGTCAGTCAATCTAATTATGAGAGTTCTAAGTCACCACTTAGAAACTACAGGTTCCAAAGATTTATTAATTTGCTCCAAAATACATTTTTAGGAAACAGACTTCTAAAGCAATTATATGACATTTGTTATTCCAAAATGACAGCAAATTTCTTAAATTAAAATAATTAAAGACAAACTTTAGAATTGATTTTATACATTAACAGTTTTGGGGGGAAAAGGAAAACTTGAACATGACCGTTTTTTTATTTCATTAATTAAAACTAAACTTTCCTTATATAGAATAATGCCTAATAAAATTTTACTTACCTATTTGCATGTAATAATGGGTGATGGCCTTCTATGTTTACAAATATTTATCAAATATTTCTCTTTTATTTCATTGACAACATCGAACAAAAATAAACATGTATTTTTCCTGAGCTGATTTTACAATATGTGAAATTATCTCTGATTATCTAAAAAATAATGTAATGGATGGCAAAACAGTCTCTTAGGTGGGCCTCTGATTTTTCCTCTTGAAATTCATGACCTTGTGTCATCACCTGTCCTTGAATGTGGTCAGAACCAGTGTGTTGCTTCTAACAAACAGAATACAGCAAAGGTGAAGAATGTCAGTCTCGTGATGACATTACATAAGACTGAAACATCTGTCTTACTGAGAAACATTCCCCCTTGCTGGCTTTAAAGAAGCCAGCTGCCAGATTGTAAGCTATACTGGAGAGGGTCACAGGCAAAGAAGTCAGAGACAGCGCACAGGCAGCGAACAGCTGAGATTCTCAGCTGAACAGCGGAGATCCTCAGCTGAACAGCCCTCAGGGAGCAGGATTCAACAACCACGTGAGCTTGGAAGCTGATCTCTCCCTAGCAGAGCCTCAGATAAGACCCCAGCCCTGGCTGACACCTTGATTGTAGCCTTGCTGAGGCCACAGCTAAGCTGTGTCCACGTTTCTGACCCGCAGAAAGTGTGAGATAATAAACACGACTTGTTTTAAGTCTCTAAATTTGTGAAAATTTGTTACACAGCAATAGATAGCTAGTACAATGAAATTCTCTACTTTTTTTGCAAAGCAAGAAAAATAAACTCAACCCGCTTCACTTTGATCTAAACTTTAAGAAGAAATCAAATATAATATTAATCCACTTTTGAAATTATCTGTGAAAAACGGCAACCAGTCTATTGAATCAAAAGTCTACTAAATCAGTCAGAAAACTAATTTGTGCTTTCCTTCAGGACAACTCATTGTTTGCCGCTTTCAGCTGTTAGATAATGCTTTTTGTTGCTGATTATAACATAACAAAGTTTTCTTTGGTGGTTTCTGTAATTGTTAACCTTTAACTGTTCCCAAAATATTTCAAACAAATCAAATGAGCAAATTTGCACTAAAACTCTTTACAGTGTTCAAAAGTATGGTTGGTAAGTACATGAACAAAGAGGGGAAGATTTTAATATATGCATGAAAATGTAACTTCTTTCTCCTAAAGAACAAGAGAAACTCTGACTAAGAAGGAATGTTTGATGTTATAAATTCTGAGTAAATGATTCAATTTCAAGAGGAATAGTTTACTATGGTTTATTAATTTGAAAACAGCAACCAAACATGATTTCAAGTAAATTTCCCATATAATACAGCCTTAAAATTACTTTTCCCTTCAAAATGCAAGCAGCTATATTTTGATGTTTTAATTATTTGGACAGTTAATTTCCTTTTTACTTGCTGCATGTGGACACACAGTAACACATATGAGTATAATTCAGTGAAAAAAGCAAAAAGTGATCTATCCTAAACTGCCTAAGCATCCCCTGTGTCTCTCAGTGGTACTTCATGTTCAGCCTCAAACTGTATCTACAACCTGTCCATAAGGCAATTACCTTTTGGAAACATAATATTTCTCATAACTCTTCCAATGAAAAATTGTGCAAAATGTCTATCCTGTCACATTTGATACAAAATGATTTAAATGAACAGGCCGGGGCAATTTCTGAAATAGCTTCACGAATCTACTTACCAGCGTTACCAACCTGACAGGAAAAGAATTCAGTCAAATACATGAGGCCACACAGGTTTCTTTTGTTTCAATTTTCATTAATTTTACTCAGTGGAACCTCTCACATAAGGGAGAATCATTCATCAGAAAATTATGGAACACTGTTCCCTTATCTATTGCTGTGTAACAAACACTCCAAAATGTACTTTACAACAACACCCATTTTATTGCATTCTAGAATTTTGGTGGCAGGAATTAAGATATTGCATAATTAGAGTATAATGACAACCATTGGGGATTTAGCGTCTTCCTCATTTTACTGGTAATACTCTATCTCATTTCAAAATGTGAAATAGATACAGAACAATGTTTGGAGAGTGATATTTAAAACATTTGCTGGGAGTGATTTGAATTTTTGGAACTTTATGACCTGCCGAGGTGATTTGTCGGAGGCTGTAACAACCTTGCTTCTCTGCACATCCTACAGAAGTTACCTGAATAAGATTGTGTAGTAAAGACAAATATTGATAGTTCTCTCCTTTGAAGTTTGTAAGACATTGGGAAGATTTGAAGGGGTCAGTGTGATCTAAATGGCTGGGTGGTAAGTTCATCTGCAAGCTTCACCCACATGTCTGGTGCATGGCCTTGCAAATCACAAGCTGGACTCAAGCGAGACTGTATGAAGAAGCCTGCCCAAGGCGTCTCTACGAGGCTTGGAGTTCCTAGCAGTATGGTGGCCTTGGGCTAACTGAACACCTTACAGCACAGCTCAAAGCTTCAAGAATACTTGTCCCAGTAAACAGCATGAAAACTGCACGGCCTTTTATCACCTACCTTGGAAGTCCCAGAACATTATTTCTGCCCTACTCACTCTCAGTTGGAGGAGTGTCAAAGAACCTGCCACCTTGTTTCATAACCACCCACCCTCAAGCTCTTCTTTTCCTTTTTTCTTCCTTTTCTTCTTTGCAAGTGATTAAACAAAAATAATTAAGAAACAACGCCTATCTTTAAGAGTACTCTCAAAATCTAATAGGAGAAACAAAGGCAGTGGTATGTAAGTATATAATTCATTCTATAGCTTTATCATGTAAATTATTCATGTGCTGCTAGAAACTGTCTTCAGGCTAATACTTTTAGTAATCTACTATTTTCTTCCTTTTCAACAATTTGTATGCAATCTTTGAAAATCAGGACTGTTTTTATACCAAGTAATACGACAAAAAATTAATGTAAAATTGTGTTTAAAAGCCTTGGTTAAGAATCCTGTGCCCTAGGCCTTAGTTTTCTTATCTGCAAAATGGGATAATTATCAGGCCTACTTCACAGAATGAAATAAATTGACCTGGCATTATCACTAAGTACTAATCGTTCACTACCACTACCTACCAGAGGAAGAAATCTTGCTTCCAGCTTAGGCATAATTTTGCTGCCTCTCCATTTATCAAATTAAAATAAAAAGATAAAATTTGATTAAATCACTTACATTTGAAAAGACAGAAAAATGTTTTACATCACATATTTTCCCTATACTTGGGTTGCTGACTGATGATATGAAACTGTTTTCAAATCAGATGACAAAAGCAGTCACAGTACTATACTTGTTTATATTGGTTTCTATTATAAGTAATAGACTTTACACACACACATATACACGGAAAGCTGAATGATGACCATTAGGGATTCAGTTTCTTCCAGTAATAGCTTCTTCTTTGTTTTACTGGTGATACTCTAACTCATTTCATAATGTGAAATAATACAAACAATATTTGGAAAGCGATATTTAAAATATTTGCTGTCCGGGCACATTGGCTCATGCCTGTAATCCTAGCACTTTGGGAGGCCGAGGCGGGTGGATTACCTGAGGTCAGGAGTTCAATACCAGCCTGGCCAACACGGTGAAACCCCGTCTCTACTAAAAATAAAAAAATTAGCCAAAAGTGGTGGCATGTGCCTATAATCCCAGCTACTTGGGAGGCTGAGGCAAGAGAATCACTTGAACCCAGGAGACAGAGGTTGCAGTGAGCCAAGGTCGCACTATTGCACTCCAGCCTGGGTGACAGAGCAAGACTCTGTCTCCAAAAAAACAAAAGTAAAGGAAAAAGAAAAAAAAAAAATTGCTGTGAGTGATTTAAATTTTTGAAACTCTATGACCTGCTAGATGATTTGTCAGAGGTTATAACAATCTTGCTTCTCCGCACATCCTATGGAAGTTATCTGAATAAGATCATGTAGTGTGTAGTAAAGAAAAATATTGACAGTTTACCCCCATGGTTGAATTAATCTTTCAATTGTGTTGTTAAATAGTCGCTTTTTTCTGTGAAGTGAAATCTTTTCTCTTTCTATGTCATCTGAATTTTTTACCCAACATAGTAACTTTATAGTTTCTTTTCAGTGTCTTCAAATTCATAAACTAGGCAGCAGAACAAAATAGTGACATATTTTGCTAATAGCTTCTAATTTGGAAAACAAGTGACATTAGCTTTAAAAATTGCTTATCTGGAAAAGTCCACAGATGAACAGTTTTTTTCTTTAAGTGGCCAGATTAAGGAGACACATCCCCACTGCAAGCTATGGAGTGGTCACATCACTGTTTATTACTTTTCAAACCCATAATTAGCCATAAAGAAGCATGCACAAATACTGTATTTATATTTCCATATGAAAGGCTCTGCTGTTCAGCTACAAAGATATCAAACACTCTATTTTATAAAATTAGTATTTTGTAATTATCTGACTTAGAGCTTACTACATTTTAGAAGAGAAACAATGACCCCTTTCATAAGCAAGGAGAAGGAACAACTGTCAGGTTTAAATTGCAGCACTGTCTTAATTTCAAAGATCTGAGTAAAATCTAATTTTCAGTTACAGGTGGGAAGTGAGACCATTTGAAAAGGAAAATGAGTAAACTAGAATTTTTAAGTAACAGATTATGAGCACAATGCTTTTGGATTAAGGGCTTTACAGTCCCTTTAATTTTTTTTTTTTTTTTTTTTAGACAAATTCTAACTCTGTCATGCAGGCTTGAGTGCAACGGGACAATCACAGCTCACCGCAGCCTCTACCTCCTGAGACCAAGTAACCCTCCTACCTCAGCCCCCCAAGTAGCTATTTGCCCAGCTATTTATTTTTAATTTTGGGGGTTGTCACTATGTTGCCCAGGATGGACTTGAATTCCTGGCCTCAAATGATCCTCCTGCCTCAGCCTCCCAAAGTGCTGGGATTATAGGTGTGAGCCACCGCACCTGACCCGTGCCCTTTAATCTTGCTCTCATTAATGTGCACCCAGAAAAAGAAAAGCAAGTTTTCTTCTAGGTTTTCCATTATATTCTTTTCTTCCTTTAACAAGCATCATGTTTATATGTAAATGGCTTACATTTTTCCATGTCCATATGTGAGTCATACATGATGAAATACTTATTCCTTGTTAAACTAGGTGCACTGTGGGACACCTTTTATCTCAGTGCCTAAATTACCATTGCCATATAATAACAGCACTCAAATTAAGAACCGTTTCCACTAAAATTCGATTTTTTTTTTTTTTTTTTTTTGAGACGGAGTCTCGCTCTGTCCCCCAGGCTGGAGGGCAGTGGTCGGATCTCGGCTCACTGCAAGCTACGCCTCCCGGGTTTACGTCATTCTCCTGCCTCAGCCTCCCGAGTAGCTGGGACTACAGGCGCCCATTACCTTGCCCAGCTAGTTTTTTGTATTTTTTTTAGTAGAGACGGGGTTTCACCGTGTTAGCCAGGCTGGTCTCGATCTCCTGACCTCGTGATCCATCCGTCTCGGCCTCCCAAAGTGCTGGGATTACAGGCTTGAGCCACCGCACCCGGCCAAAAAAATTCTATTTTTAAGAAGCAATATTCATTTGTTGGTCTACTATGTTTCTTTTTCCATGTAGTACAGAAAACTTGTGTGACAAAATGCATTCCCAAAGAAAATGATCACAAATTGAGACATTAAAATGTTCTTTATGCAGCATCCTTTAATGACTCTGGACAAACAATGATCATATCCTTTGCACAAAGTCACTGTGATCATTTCAAAGAAATGCATGTGACCTCTTCAGAACGGACAGATCTTGGTCTGTCTGATTCATGTGCTCATTCCCAAGCATGGGCAACTGAGAAAATGGTCCTTCGCCATTACTTGAAGAAATCAGAAGAACCAGGTTGAAAAGCCCCTTGGAAAATTATTTTTCGTAAGTTTCCACATTAAGTACATTATCTGTTGTCATGGCATCAAAAAAACACAGCAGAAAAAGTACAGGTTCAGGGCCATACAAAATAACCCACAATGGAGTTAGCATTCCACTGATAAAAGGAAATTATTATAATTGGTCAGAGGTAGGAAATGGGAACTCTCAAACATCATTTTGTGGTTTCCCTGGCTTGTCTGCAGCATCCATTCAGCCACTTCATCTTGTCCCATGTATTTCAAATGTCAGGCTATTAAGATGAATTAATTAAAAGTCATATTTGAGTGAATATGATTTTTCCCTAAACCAGCTCTATCGTAAATTAATTTTTCTACAATTCGTCTACTCTAGTCATCGCATGGAGAAAAAGGAAATTGTTGAGTGCTGTAGAGTGTCTTTAGCTATATTGTTTTAATATTATTAACGTTCTCCAGTTGTAAAAAAAATGCAAATTTGCACTGCTCAGATTTTGCATTTAATCTGACTAAAGTTGATATTGTGAGAAAATTTAACATCCATCTAAGTAAGACGTAATATTGAAAACCTGAGCTTCATTTCCTAATCAGTGATTTACCATATTTCCGAGAAAGATTATTAGCCCCAGAAAATTAATTGACAAAACAATGTTTTAAACCTTTGCATATTTTTATTTGTCTCCATTGTAGTTGTTTATGGGTCTTACTTTTCTTTTCTTGTGGACACAGTCAAAAAGGGAGCTAGGAAAAACTGATAAGCATTGGAACCACTCCTGCAATTACGGCCTTTTGTAAAGTCACTACTTTTATGAAACAATTGAGGAACATCAAAGATGATCCCCACAGCTTTAAGAAAACGGAAATTTTCACTATGAAACAATGTGAGTTCTTAGTATCACAATACTGCAATACCACAAATTAAATTTTAAACTACTACATTTAATTCTAAATGTGCAATTAAAGATTAAAGACATAAATATCAATAGACTTTCCTAACGTTCCACAGATTTTGCAGTTATTTAGATATGAGAAATGTATTCATCAAGGATTAAATACGCAAAAATAGATTGGGTTCTCTTTTGTAAAGTTTGATTTTGTCAAAACATAGCCCTTTTGACTCACTGTAGATGAATATAGCATATAGATAGTTGGATTGTTTCACCCACTAAGTTGTAAGGACAACAAAATACTAAAAAATACTTCCAGATTGGATCGATTATTTTAATCATCTTAAAGAGTTAATTCATTTAATGGAGAAATCAAATTTAGTTGACAGCAAATACTCCATTTTATTGTCAGCGAAGCAAAACTCTGCAGACAGGATTTTATTCACTCAGAGCTGAATTCTCTCCTCTTTACTAAAATTTGCAGGCACACTGAATAAAAATGAACATTCGGTGTAAAAATAGTCAAAGCTGAAATGATGTAACAGGATTCATCTTTTCATAAGTGACTTTTAATATTCAATATATGTATATTTAGAAACTTCCCAGGACCCATAGAACAGGTCTGAAACCTGCCGTACTTGGCCAAACCTCCAGAAAGCAGGTCACTTGCATTTTCATGCATGTGGTCTTTTTTTTTTTTTTTTTTTTTTTTTTTTACTATTTGCTATTTCATCTGGACTTTGGCATGAGCCCATTGCCTGAGAAGGCATACCTGCCCAACAACTTGTTGCCTAGTGATCCAAAATCACCAGTGTGCCGTTCCCTACGGGCAGGAGATACCCGATTTTAAATGATTTAAGATTCAGATTGAACTTTTTAAAAACACTTGCTTCTCTCCAAACTCCGCAGCTATCTAGCGTCACTGTGATACCTGAGGTTTAATTTATTACCCATGGGGTCGAGGGGAGGGTGGCTCACGCCTGTAATCCCAGCACTTTGGGAGGCTGAGGCGAGCAGACCACGAAGTCAAGAGATTGAGACCATCCTGGCCAACATGGTGAAACACCGTCTCTACTAAAAGTACAAAAAAGTTAGCCAGGGGTGGTGGTGGGCGCCTGTAATCCCAGCTACTCGGGAGGCTGAACCAGGAGAATCGCTTGAACCCCGGAGGAGGAGGAGGTTGCAGTGAGCCAAGATCGCGCCACTACTCTTCAGTCTGGCCACAGAGCGTGTGCATCTAGCGAGCAGGCACCGTGGAGTGTTGGCGAAGCGCAGCAGGGAGTGGCCACCTCTTTGCAGAGGCGTTCCGCTGACGCAAAGGAAGCTCTGGCCACATCTCACCACACATTTGCTCCATTGCTTCTCTGGGTGCTGCCTTAAACTGGATGGACCAGTCCCCATTTCACAGGAACTGGTGAAAGCACCCTGGGAATCAAGGCCTCTCTGACTCTTAAGCCCATGCTCATTCCTTACACCAAGACTGTCCAATCCCCGGCCTGTGGGCCGCTGGCAGCCCAGGAGAGCTTTGAATGTGGCCCAACACAAATTCATAAACTTTCTGAAAACATTTTTGCGATTTTCTTTTTTAGCTCATCAGCTATCGTTAGTGTTAGTGTATTTTATGTGTGGTCCAAGACAATTCTTCTTCCAATGTGGCCCCCAGAAGCCAAAAGATTGGACACTCCTGCTTTACACCAAGCTGCCACCACAGCACACATTCTGGATAAAGCAAGTTACATTATCTTTCATGTACCAAAAAACTGTACACTTTATCCACTCCTGCTGTTCTCCTCCACCTCCTTCCCTCTAAAACAAAAACAAAAGAAACAACAAGGCAACCAGACACGGGCAAACACTTGTGGCACAGTGAGCAGTATAAGGTAATAGTGAAGGTAAACCCAAGACATTAAGAGCCAGGTATTCCTGGGTTTGAATTCTGCAATGTGCCATACTTACCTATGAGAATGTTCGCACATTGTTAACCTCTTTAAGTCTTAGTTACCCCTCTGTTAAAGAAAACTGATTTTGCCCGTGCTGTTGAATTTTTGGGGGGAATGAAAAACATACGGATGATAACATCATCATGACAGAACTTGTTTTTTGAATAAGTGGAATTGCCTGAGAACAAGATTTTTTTTTTTTTTTTTTTTTTAGACAGGTTCTTGCTCTATTGTCCAGGCTGGAGTACAGTTGCATGAATACTGCTCATTGTAGCCTCAACCTCATGGTTTCAAGTGACTTCCTGTGTAGCTGGGACCACAGGTATGCACCACCATGCCCAGCTAATTTTTTAAAAATCTCTTTTAGAGACAGAGTCTCACTATCTTGCCCGAGCTGATTTCAAACTCCTGAACTCAAGCGATCCTCCTGCCTTAGCCTCCCAAAGTGCTGGGATTACAGGCATGAGCCACTGCACCTAGGCAAGAGAAAGAATTTGTATACAGTGACTTCAGTCCTTTCGATAATGTCCCCAAAGAATTGGATGTGGACATGAATTACTACGTGCAAAGAAGTGCTGTGAAACCAATGGAGAAAGGTCATACAAAACTTGTCCTTCCCAGCACCACCATAATGTTTAGTCTTGCTTTGCTCAAGAGGGTTCTTTGAGAGTTTATAATGTTTGATGTGTTTGTGATCAGAAGAAATGAGACAGTATATATTCTTGATATTAGCAAGAGCAAAAAAGTACTTAGAAATTAGTTCACTTCATAACTCTAGGGTAAGTATATATACTTTATTCATTATTTCTTAAATTATTCTCACTGATAACATGAATAGGAATCAGAGAAATAATTTAAAGTTGAAATTGGCAAGCTTTCCTTTTTGAAAGCAAGGTACTATTACTGTGAGCAAGGTGTTAAGCTAAAAAAAATAAGTTTTTTTTTTTTTTATGTGACGGAATTTTATTGGCAATAAGTACCATCTCACCATGCAAAGTCACTTCCGGGTGCCTCATCTTATGCCAAAGGATGTTGGATGGAATGTTCAAAATTATGTAGCCCAACCTGCAACCCATAGGAAAGATGCCCTCTAGGGTGGTGGCTGACAGCTCCCGTCCCATTCGTACATCTTCTGTGGAAAT
The DNA here is from genome assembly GCF_002776525.5 of Piliocolobus tephrosceles. Lineage (NCBI taxonomy): Eukaryota > Metazoa > Chordata > Mammalia > Primates > Cercopithecidae > Piliocolobus > Piliocolobus tephrosceles. Next base: position 6,004,137 of record NC_045455.1, on the reverse strand, counting down.
GTGCTCAAGTTCCTCAGACAGCCCTTCCTTCCGTAGGAGAGCAATTCCTTTAACAGAACACTCTTCCTTATGTAGAGCAGAGATCTTCTTGCCAAAACACCTGCACCCAGAGCCTCACTCTCACCCCTAAAGCAACACAAAGCATTGGATAGTAAGACTTTCTTCCACAGGATGATTTTCATCAAGTTAAAGAGCACTGCTGTGTCTCCCTATGTCTTCTCTTTCTCAGGGTAATCCTGTTTCCATTCATGCAACACAGCTTCCAACCTTTTCTTCAACCTTCTCTGTCTTCTCTATCATGGCTACCAGATTTGCCTTGTCTGGTAGCTCTAGTTCGACATCAAGGGTATCTGCTACCCACTTCATCTCACTCCTCAATCAATAAAAACACTAACTATGGCTGAGTGGATAAATGCTGAGTGAAGTAGAGAACAACAGAGACAACCAAACATAACAGAATACCAAGCTGAAAATCTAGGGTGCAGGACAAAGTTCACACCTTCTACAGTGGAATCTGGAGACACATGGCTTTCCAATGCCTGAAAGATGACATAACACAAAACGTTTCCCAAGACCATTTCTACCCACAGGTTTACAGGAGATGGAAGATCACTACAATGGTTCCTCCACTTGCCCTCTCAAAAAGGCTATGAACCAAAGTGCTCAAGGCCTTTGGTTACACACCTACCAGGATCTGGTCAATCTAAAATGTAGCACGTGTTAATCTCTAAATTAAAATAGAGAAAAAAATTCCAGCCTTAGGAATGAAACATTTTTACTCCAACTGAACTTGTGTTTTCCATTTTACTCTAGAGTTGTTCAATAATTTAGAGTCACCTTCTAGAGAAGCACAATAAATGTAGATGCAATAAATCAGAGGATTTTACCACACAATATGCAAAGTCTGTTTATAAAAGTCTTGTAAATGAGTCTTCTTTACAGAAAATTTATATGAGATCTCAAGTGAGGACTATATTAATTTTATTGATGCTTCCCATGGGTTTTAATGAATTGCTACCATTTATTGGGCATCATCAAGTGCTAGGCCAGGTATTTTCATATGCTCAGGAGTCTCTTAATTTCTTCCCCCTGATCATTGGTATAAGAGAGGTATTCACATCCTTATTTTAAGTAACTTGAGCAATGTCATATGACTAATAAATGGTGAAACTGGAAGTTGAACCAGTCTATCCTCAATCATTCTTTAAACTATTTTACTATGCTTTCCTATTAGGGTTAAAACTAATTTCTATCTTTATAATTTTCTATTACACATACTAATATTTCTCAGGAAATCAAGAAAGAGCTAGCCATATTTAATTCAGTAGTTGGTTATAGAAATTTGCCATTATATCTCAGGGCAACACCTTCTGATGGAAACTAATTTATAGTAACACATACTATGTAATTGTTGCTGATTCCATATTTAAAGCCAATAATTATTTTATATCATTTGAAAATGAGTTTTCTACTTCATTTAAACATATTCAAGTTCACTATGTGTTTATTTTCAGAAATTCAGGAAGTAAATCATTGTTCCTGTTTAAAATATAAACAAGAAAATAAAGGTTCTTAGATGTACAGCAGCATCTACAAGACACAACCTCTCCTCCTCCCCAAGGCAGAGCAAAAAAGCAAAAAAAGAACCCATCACCTCTTCTTTTCCATCTGTTGCCATCGTTAATTTTTCCTTAATATTCTTTCAATCACATACCCACATCTGGATCTTAGATCAAAGGTTACACATACTCTAAAGTTTATTCCATCATACATCATTTATTTCTGTAAATTCACATCCATCTCCCCACTTATTCTGTTCCCTTTCTGTTTCAGTGCCAAACTTAGTGAAGAGAGGTTTGGACTAGTCTTTATTTCCTATCTCCAGCTCATTCCTTAATCCATCACATTTTGACATCTCTTCCTACCATTCTGTTAAAACTACTCTTGTAAAGTGACCGACACGTACTTGTCCAACTCAGTGACCTATTTCTAGGCTTCATCCCACATGTCCTCTCTGCAATGTTGGACACTGATTCTGTAACTGGCTGAAAATCCCTACCTAGGCTTTCAGATCATCACAGTCTCATGATTCCATCCTTCTCCTTCTCCCTGCTCTCTGTCTCTCTCTGTCAATCCCACCCGTCCCGCTCCTATGTCTTGTTCTCATTCTCACCGTCATTCCTTTTTCCTTCTCTGTCTCTTTCCCTGGTCCATTTTCTGCCCAACCCTTCCCTTAACTGTTGCTTTTCCTCAGGATGTATCTTTGGCATTCTCTTCACATCATGTATTTTGGTTAAGTCATCTAATCTCTGCCCACAGCTTCCAGATCAAATCAACAAGTGGAGAGTGGACTTTGCACTCAAGCTCCCTGCCCAGGTGGCATACCGTCTACTGGACAGCTCCTGCTATCATTATCTTCAAAAATGAACTCCCTTTTTTCACCAGTCTCAACTTGTTCTTCCTCCTTTATTTCCTATCTTATTAAATGGGGCTTAATACCTAGGTGATGGGTTGATGGATGCAGCAGACCACCATGGCACACGTCTACCAATGTAACAAACCTGTATGTTCTGCACATGTATCCCAGAAGATACAATTGAGTTAAAATTAATATAATTTTTTAAATGTCACAAATATATCTCCAGTTTCACACTTTACAAAACTTACTTCATATTCTCCCTCTAAATAAAACTGGTTACTAAATACTGTAAATGTGAACTCAGAAAAGCTTCCTGAATGTGGCCTTTCTTCTCCACTTCCACGGCCACTGTAGCCATTTAGAATTTTCTGTCCAACATCATAGTCACTAGCCCCATGGAGCTATTTAAACTTGGACTAATTGCAATTAAATAAAATTAAATTTTTAGCTCTTCATTTACCCCAGCCACATTTCAAGTGCTCAATAACCACATGTGGCCAGTGGTTACCACATTGGAAAGGGCAGAAAATAAAGCATTTCCATCGTCACACAAAGTTCTTCGGAAGAGTCCTGATTTAGAAGACCATCCTATTACTCCTAAGAAAGGCAGCAACTTTTGAATTGATCTCTGTGCCATCACTTCATCCTGTCCCAACCTATTGCTCTCTCACTACACATGCACAGAGGAAACCCCACATGAGGACTTGGTAAGAAGGTGGCCATCTGAAAACCAGGAAGAGAGCCCTCCCCAGACACCAAATTTGTCTGCACTTTGATCATGAACTTGAAGCCTCTGGATCTGTGAGAAAATATGTATCTGTGGTTTAAGCCATCCAGTATGTGGTATTTTGTCATAACAACCCAACCAGACTAACAGACTCTGCCATACTGAAATTTATGAATTCGTAGAAATTATCATTGATCTCCAAAGTTTACTTCCCTCCCACCAAAACCTTACACTCATCCTTTCTCTACTCAGCTCTAAACGTGAAATCAGAAACCTAAGCGTTCTTCTGATCTTCACACTATTCGTTCATATTCAGGTTACCTAAGCCTTTGACAATGATAAACGTGGTCATCCATCCTAGTTGCCCAGAATTTTCACATTTCTCACTTCTTTTTTCTATATCATCTGACAAATGTTTTTAATGATAAATTAAAACTAAATAGAAGGAGCAAATATGGCAAAATTCTTAATAACTTAAATTTATGAGACAGTTATATGTAGGTTTATTATAATAATCTCTTAATTCTTTGGGATGTTTGTAAATATTTCTAATCAAAAGGAAAAAGAAAACACTTATAGTGATGAAATGAACCTAATATTTAAATTATCCATCTTGGCTGGGTGCAGTGGCTCAGGCCTGTAATCCCAGCACTTTGGAAAGCCGAGGTGGGAGCATCACCTGAGGTGGAGAGTTCAAGACCTGGCCAACATTTGGAAACTCCATCTCTATCAAAAATACAAAAATTAGCCATGTGCGGTGAAGCACATCTGCAATCCCAGCTACTCAGTGGGCTGAGGCATAAAAATCACTTGAACTGGGAGACGGAGGTTGCAGTGAGCCGAGATTGTGCCAATGCACTCCAGCCTGGGCAACAGAGCGAGACTCTGTCTCTAAATAAATAAATAAATAAATAAATAAATAAATAAATAACTCGTCTGTTTGACCTTGGGATAGTTAACTTTATGTCCTCACATTCCCCATCTGTAAAATTTGTAATAATACTTACCTCATAAAGTTGATGTGATGATTAAACAAATTAGAATAGTTTCTGACATCTAATAAATTCTGAAGTTTGTTACCTGCTATTAAAGATTGTTCTAGGGCTTAAATTTCTGGGTGATATAAGTCATTTTCTGTAGGAGCTAATACTTTGTCATGATCATCTATTTAACATCTTAGTTCAGTTTTCTATTCAAATAAACAAAGTCAGTGACAGCTCAATAAGAAAGAAATCAATCTTTTTTGATGGAGGCGAAGGTACAGAGAAGAAAAGAAAGAATTCTGAATTTTGAGTTTCCCATGGTACACAGGCTCTGGAAATGCAGCTAACAAATGGCAGGAGAGGACCCAGCTATGGAAAGAAGGCACATTGACAAGGTGGAAAGGAAAACTGAGAGGTGAAGAGGCTAAGTCATCTATTTCACAATGTTGATGGAACTCATTTTCCTTCTTGTGCAAAATGAAGCGGCTGACATACAAAATCCCCATGTATTTCCAAAGAAATGATTACTGCATTCACCCATCACCCATTTTCTACTGCTAACATCAGTACTGCATTCACCCATCACACATGTTCTACTGCTAACATCAATAATGGTATTTAAACAGGTATTAAACATCTATCTTTTGCAGGATCTTTAACCATCTGAGATAGCTTCTATAAATTTTGTTTGTAAATGACTCAATGTAAAAAGAAAACCTCAAGTGGGGAAAATCAACCACCATATTTTAACACCTTAAAAGCCCAAGAATTTTTTAAAAACTACCCAAGAATTAAATATTTTCATGCATTCCAGTATGATATGTCTGTAAGTTATTAACAATTTGTTGACAAGAAAGGACTCATGTTAACCATCTCTCATTTCCAGTATTAAAGAATCAGAGTAGGCCGGGTGCGGTGGCTCACGCCTGTAATCCCAGCAGTTTAGAAGGCCAAGGCAGGTGGCTCATTTGAGGTCAGGAGTTCGAGACCAGCCCGGCCAACATGGTGAACACCATCTCTACAAAAATACAAAAATTAGCTGGGCGTGGTGGCAGGCTATAATCGCAGCTACTGTAATCCCACCTACTTGGGAGGCTGAGGCAGGAGAATTGCTTGAACTCAGGAGGCGGAGGTTGCAGTGAGCTGAGATTATGCCACTGCACTCCAGCCTGGGTAACAGAACAAAACTCCACCTCAAAAAAAAAAGAAAAAATGATTCAGAGTAAATTAGAGCATCACATTGACGAAATTCAACTATGCAGATTACAATGATGTTTGATTTCTTATTAGATAAAATTTAAATTTAACTTTATATAGTATCTCATGAATTAAACTTAAAAAATAAAAAAGATGACTGAAATTACAACCTTGGCTAAAATATAGAAAATCCACAGTCGCCTGACACAACCTTAAGTAGTCAAAACTCTGGCCCTCCACACATCTACCTCCTTCTCTCCATGATCCCTTCTGGTACATTCCCTAACCCTGAAACCCAGTTAGTTCACTTCTCATGCACTTCCTCAGTCTCATCAATAGAAATTTGTTCCCTGCCCTTGGGCTACGTCTTATTGCCATTACCACTTCTTAAAAATATCTGAGTTCTACTTCATCAGTTGAGCTAATGGGATTATTATGTACTACTGAGACACAGGAGCTGAAAGTCATTCCATATCAGTTGTCACTGTGAACCAGAATGGTGGTTCCCAACCTTGGCTGCACATCAGAATCACCAGGGAAGCTTTGACAGAGCCCAGACCCATGACACCAGCAGGACGATAAAATCAGAATCTCTTAGGATTGGGCATGCCCTGGCCTTAGTGCCCTCAAAGCTTTCCAGGATGTTCCACTGTGACCCCAAAGACCACTAATCTAGAGTATATGTTCACTGAAAAAAATATATTTGCAATGTAAATCAATAGAAACAACAAAATATTTGCTGCTTAGTCATTGTGAGATCAACACAGGGATAAATATTTTAAAAGAAAATTGAGAAATAAAATTAAAGCAACAGTTCACATCTTTCAAATCAAAATAGTCTTTTGTTTGAAACAGTTATCCATAAATTTGTTCTTGCACATTAAATCTGGTAAAAATATATGTTAATGAATTATGATTTACATGTGGAGGAGAGCGAGAATGAGAGCATTGCTCGATTTCCTTTGTTAATACTTTAATTCACCATGTATATGCGGACACTAACTTCCTCTAATATAAGAGGTTAAGAACAATATATAATAGCAATTATTTAAACTTTGTGATCATACCTATGTAGCCACTAGTTTGACCCAATTACAAGTTCAAACTAAAAATATGTATTCCACGGTCTGTGAGAAAACAAACATCTAATAATAAGATATAATTTTGGATATCTTTCTATAAAAATAAAACGCAAATCATAAATCAATAGTTGTACATGGAGCAAGAAGATAAAAAACATAAGCCATAAACTAAAATGATTATGATATTTTCAACCTCATAAATAGCTTTACTAATGGTTAAAGAAATAAAAATGCGTGTAACTATTAGGTATCAATAAAAAGATTTTTAAGTAGTCATCTGCATGGTCAACTGACCTTGTAGAGAAGCAATTCCATTATAAAAATTATTTGTAAATAAAGTGATAGAATATTAAAAGGTTCTACTTATAGATGTGTACTCCACACTTCTGAAGAGTGACATGATAATGCAATAGCACTTAGTCAAGAGAAAAATATTTTTGGTTCAAAATTTAAGTGAAAAAATTTGTAAGATATTTGATTTCTTCTTAAAAAAACTATTTCTTGGCCAGGCGCTGTGACTCACACTTGTAATCCCAGCACTTTGGGAGGCCAAGGCGGGCAGATCATGAGGTCAAGAGATCGAGACCATCCTGGTTGATACGATGAAACACCGTCTCTACGAAAAATACAAAACATTATCCAAAGTGTGGTGGCGTGCAACTGTAGTCCCAGCTACTCGAGGAGCTGAAGCAGGAGAATGGTTTGCACCGGGGAGGCGGAGGTTGCAGTGAGCCAAGATTGCGCCAATGCACTCCAGCCTGGGCGACAGAGTGAGAACTATTTCTTTATGAATCTTCAGTGTGCAGCACTAAAATACATAAGAATTTAAGAAATGCATTTCTTTTCTTTTCAAATTGTACGTTATGTAAACCAAACTCTATGTTCTCAAATTAGTTGGGTAATGTTTGTGGGTGATACAAATGAGAGAACTCTGCTATACATGCCTAATACTTGCAAGGTATCCTTTTGGTCAGTGTCTGTTAAATAAAAATAAGCAATATAATCTGCTTTAATATAAGATTGTAAAATAAAAATGTGAGCATTCATCCATTCTTGAGAGAACAAAAATTACAATTTATACTGAGAGAACTGAAGTATAGACGGCACAACGATTTATTTTGCAATCTAATCTCAAACCCACTTACATTGACCAATGGTTTGAGGAAATAGTGACTAAATAAAGCTACCAATAACTATAGAAATTTGTCTGTAAAATGAAAGTTTATGTCCCATAAATTCCTCACTTTTATATTTATTTGCAAGAATTATCAGGAACTAAAGAATGGCATGTGTAAGAGAAAATCTGTATTTAAGTAAAAATCAAGCATGTTTATAATAAATATTTGTACTTTTGTAACTTAGAATATTTCATTTTTTAACATTGTCAAACAATTTAAAAATTTTGGTAGCTTTGTCACTTTTTTATTACATATCGAAAACATTGTTTTAAATAATACTGTAAACTACAAGGGAAAATTACTACTGTAATATTTGCTACTCTATGTAATGCAGCAAAATGCTATGGTATTAATGATATAGTCAACATCTTGTGTTCCTTATTTATCCATAAATAATTTCCCAGATAAATGCATATATTTACATTTATCAGAATATTTAGAAATATTACTGAGTGCAAATTTTTTCTATGATACGTTGCAATACAGAAGTACATCCAATCTATGCTTGAGCAGCAATTACTATAAATTTGAGACACTATAATTCTATTAGATCTATTCTAAGGGGTTTCTTCAAAATAATTGGTCAAAAAGCCTTTTAAACAATTTAAATCAAAATGAAATTTAATTTATTCTTGTTTTATATGAAATGTAGCAATTTTGAATGAGGGGAGAATATATAACTGGAAAGTAATAACTCATCCTAACTCTAAAATTTAGAAATCACTGCATTACTCATGTAATTATAAATGAGTATAATAAAGTTAATATCGTTTTTCAAAAATATGAATCCCAATAATTTGTGGTGCCTACATGATTTTATGTATTCTTTTCTCTACAATCTTAATAAATATATTTATAAGTTATACATTAAAATTAATTTTTAAGGAAAATATTACCAATTACATAAATATAATACATTTACTTTTAATGTAGCCTATGACTTTGCAGATGCCTTCAGAAAGGAAAAATTTTGCATAGAACTTCTATCTTGAAGAAGTCTCCTACTGACAGTCATTTCATAGGCGTAAGTCTATCTGAAATAAGTAAAAGTATTCGGAAAGAAACTCAGGCACATCTTTCGAGGACAAAAACATTTTAAGTCACGTATTACAGTTTATATGTGAATGTGTTTGTAGCTGTTTCAGAATCAAAGAGAAATTACATGTTAAACAAGAAACTATGCTTCTACTACCTTTCTACATATAATCAATTGATTTGTGAGTCTTAAACCAAGAACACCACACTTTAAATCCGCACCTGTAATTTTGACAACAGCTATTATGGAATAAATATTTCAAGTTTACAAGAAACCACAACAAAAAAATGCTGCACAACCAGTAAATGTCTGCAAGACATAACATGTAATTAATTCTCCGTTGTGGTGACAAGAAATCAAGTGTCTGCATTTACTTATCAATGTGAAGAATAAGTTTTTAAAGAAATTAAGGTTTTTATAATGTGCTTTTTTGTGCATACAGTTAATTTCTATTTCACACAAAAACATAATCCAGAAATAGGCAATAGCGTTATAAATGAGTTAACTTACACTATACTTTATCGCTATGATGATGTCGATGTAAATATACAGTTGAGATTTAATTTAGGTTAAGGGGAAAGAAAACTTTTCAATATATTTACTTGAACATTTAAACTAAGATATATTTGGCATGCTTATTTGAAAATGTGCTGCAGTCTATTGTCAATACAGACTATCTTTTAAATACTGAGTTGAGTTGTACAAATGAAAATGATCAGAAATTAGGGTTTACATGCAGGGAAGGAGGCAAATATAATTATTACAGGGTACCACTCTTAAACACAACTATACTGAAACCTCTGCAATCTTTTTATTAGCAGTAGAATTAGTAGACACAGAGTTTCCTTTTCTTTACAATTTCAATGCAACATATCTTGTCAAAATAAATAACTATGCAATAATTGCAGTAGTTATTCATTATTAATTTCTACCATTAAAGTTTTATTCCCAGGCGTAAGTTAAACTGATATGGTTAAAACGCTAGATAGAAAAGTTTAAGATACACTTGTCTAGTGAAGTAGCACTCTAAATTAATGTTGTAAATTCAGACTTACTATTTTCAGAGAGCTGTGTTTCTGGTCTTAAAGAATAATAAGGCAAGGTCAGTTTGAGTTTAATTTAATTGTCAAAAGCACAACTAATCCACCCAAAGTAAAATATGGCCCTTCAACTGTGTTCATTTAAAATAAGCATCCCTTAGTCCAGTTCTTTTATCAAAAAGTCACAGAATTATTTGATTTATACCACCCTTGACTTCATTTTCCCAGCAGAACGCAAGTGAGACAGAGGGACAGTTGTTCTGTTTGTATATAGGATTGGGAAAGTAGGAAAGAGAAAGAGAGAGAACGTGGTGTACTATTTCCTTTGAAAAGCAGTACCAGTTTATTGTGTTGTGTAAGAAATTGCCCTTGGAACAAAATACTAAGGCTTATAGAGATTCTGTCATTACAGCTTCCCTACTAAAGGTCACTGCAGTATCTTCATCTTCAATACAGCTCTTGGTTAAATATCGTTTCAGCACCACGGACAGAGACACTTCTATTAAAACCTGCACCTATGGTTGCATTTGCATAGACCAATTCTTAAGAAACTTGCGCAGGCTTCCCATTTGCCCATCAGCAAGGCTTATATTCTTTATTACATTGAACAAGAAGAGCTTAAATATAATACAGACTATTAAATATGTCAGTAAATTTTAACTATAGCATCAACGTTTTGCCATTTAATACTTCCGGAAAGCATACTGAAAATCAAGCTAATTACATAGGGTGTCTGATAAATAGCCTATTGCTAATCAATCACTAGACACCTAATTGCAACTTTTCATTCATAGTGAGTCCCAGATCAATAATTATACAAATGTCCAAGAGGAAACAGGAAACTTAAAAAAAGTAACTATCCTCAGGTAGGCCCCCAGACTTTCTGACCAGAACTACCCCTGTAAAAACAGGAATTTTTTTTTAACTACTCAGACAACTACAACCACTTTCTCTTGTTCAGCCAACTTAATGATGTCACTATGAGAGCGTTCCTGTGTGCAGATCTATATTGCAAACCACACATGCCTGTCTCTAACTCTTCTGACTTTACCTGTGAGCATCAGTGTGTAGTCTCTTTGCTATCGTCCTGACAAGACTTTTTCAACTTCCATGTTTAAAAAGATGTAACAGAGTTTGAGCCAACTGCATGGATGTAAGAAACAGTTAAAGTGCCAGCTTTATTATCTCAGATAACCGGGGACTTCCCTGATCTTCCAAGGACTCCCAGAAGAAGGCATTAGTCAGTCCACCAGCAATCCACCAGGTATTCTCAACTCAAACAGCAAGCCAAGCTCTCAATATCAGCAGAAACACAAAGCAACAAAACCAGAGCTCAAAATAATAATAACAATAAACTCGAGAAGACACCCCAACCGAGCCAATAGAGATAGGAAAGTGCAGGAAAGGGGGAAAGCCCCCAAGGGTTCCTACCTTACAGTCTTCAGGACAGGATTTCACCGAGTACTCCTCCGACTGTAAATATTTGTGGAGCACGCTTTCAAACTCTTCGTATTTCTCCTGAGCATGGTGGTCATAGTCCTGGTAAGCCTCGACGCACTGCCTGCAAGTGGTCATCTCGCCGCCTTCCTTGAGCACCACATCCAGACTGCAGTTCAAAGTGTTGGGACTGGACAACCCCGAGAACAACTCCCAAAGTGTGTAGGAATTACAAAACGAAAGGTAAAAATCCGACAAGTTCCAGAGCGGAGTGGGATGCTTGCTCCTCACCTCCTGCCCGTCCCCCCCGGCCGCCCCCCGACTCCAGTTCCTGGCGCACACCGCGTCCGCATTCTCCACCGTGAAGCACTGGCCCGAGGACGCGCCCTGGGGGTAACAAGTCTCCAGGCGCCACACGGGCTTGGCAGAGTTTCCTAGAAAAAGAGCCTTGCCCCGGTCGTCTTTGCCTCGGTTGCCCTTGCCGCCGCCGCCGCCGTCTCCCGGGGAGGGGGGCAGGGTGGGGGACGAGGAGGCGGAGAGGAGTCTGTGTGCCTGGGCGGCAGGCGAGGACTCCCCCATGCTGGCTAGGAGCGCGGGCCAGGAGGGCTCCTGCTGCCGCCGCTGCTGCTGTTGCTGCTGCCGCTGCCTCTGCTGCTGCTGCTGCTGCTGCTGCTGCCGCTGCTGCTGCTGGTGCTCCTTGTCCCGGGCCCGGGTCAGCTTGGCCTCGGCGCAGAACCACAAGTGATCAGAGAGCAGGACTGTGAAAAACAAGAGAGATGCCAGAGACAGTCGCCATTTCTGAGCCCTCTCGGAATCGATGAACGGTTTCTCGTTCTCTCGGGGTGCTGCCAACCAGATTTTTAAGCCGTCGTCATACTGCCGACACATCCAAGCACCCCTGGTCATATTTTGGGAACGCACAGCCCTGGCCGACTCCACCGTGAGGGCGCCTGTGCCGGTGTCACCACAATATGCATTGACTTAAAGGGTTTAATTTCCTTATCCCCTCCTCCCGTTTCTTCTCTCTCCTCTCTCTCTCTTTCTCTCTCTCCCCCTCTCCCTCTCTCTCTCCCTCTCTTTTATCTCTCTGTCTCTTTTGCCTACATAAATATTACCAGGTTTGAAGGAAGGTCTGACTTGCTTCCGACCTAATCATCAGCCGACCCCATCCTCTGTAGAGTGGGAAACAATAATGGAGAGAGAGAGAGAGAGACGGAGGAGGCTGGTGCTGGTGGCCGGTGGCGAGGCTGGGTGCAGGGGGCGATGGTAGAGGTGACGGGGTGGCTGGCGCGGCTCCGGTCACCCAGGCATTGTCAGCGCGCGGGTCCCCATGGCCCCGCGGAGCCCAGCCCGCTCTCCCCTGCCAGGGGCATGCCGCGCCTCCGCTGCCCACTGACGGCGCCCGGAGCGCCTCCCTTCCTCCTCCTCCTCCTCTTCTTCTCCTCCTCTTCCTCCTCCTTCCTTTCCTTCTCCTTCTTCTTCTCCTCCGCCTCCCGCTCCCGCTCCGCGCTGGCTCTCCCAGAGTCCGGAGCCTGGGCTGCCTCCGGCGGGGCGCTCCCTCCCCCCCACCCCCCACCCCGCGCTCTAAGTGCTGCCGCCGCCGCCGCTGCCGCAGGGCCGCCCGCGGGCGCCGCCGCCGGGGCTCCGACTGCTGACGCCGCCTCCCGCGGAGCTCCGGGCCGAATCGCCTGGGCTGGGCCTCCCGAGAGCCACAGTCATCTTCAGTCCCCGGGCTAAGTTGCCGCCATCTTCGTCCTGGAGAAACACTTTTTTGGGGGGAGCGCTGGCTTTTGCGTCATCTCCTCCCGCGCCGAGCTCGCTCCATCCTGGCGCAGTGGCGCCGGCTCGGCCCGGGAGGAGGGCGAAGGCGCGCGGGGGCGGGCGGCGGCGGGGCCGCGGTGCCCAGGGTCCCCCGCCCGGCTCCCCGGGCTCAGGCGCCTGCTCTTTCCTTCCCGTCCCCCTGTCCACGATATTTTGTTTTAATCTCTGGAGAGAAAAATAAAAGTCAGACCGCGGACGGCGTGGCCGGGGAGGCTCCTCGCGGCCGCGCCGCCCGCACGCTCTGGCTCCGGGAAGCGTCCGAGTTGCAGGCGCCCGGGCAGAGGTCTCTACTGGGGCGAGGGTCTGGGAAGAGTCCTCTCAACTAAGGACCGAGCCACTTCGGATGGAAGGTGGGGGTCCGCGGAGGAAGCTCGAATTGGCTAGAGGAGGGATGAGGTGACATTTGGTCTCTGAATACGTCTCGGATCCCGGACCCCGAGATCCATCGCTCCCAGTGCGTGCAGTTATTCCGTCCTGCTGTGTGACACGGGAGAATGGCGCGCGCGCGCGCCTGCCTGTGCACCTGCATCGACAGTGTAGCTGCCCGGGTGACAGCCACCTATTTGTCCATGTTTTCCTATTCTAAAGTAAACGATTAGTAGTGGCCTTTTAGAGTCCTAGGAAGAAACAGTAAGCCCTGCGCCACCCGGGGTCACTGCCTAGCCCTGCCCTCCGCGTGCACCGTCCGCGTCTCCGAGGGCTCCGCCTCGGATCTGGACCCCCTAGAGCGACTCCGACCCTCCCCTGCCCCCGCTGCCTGCGCCCAGCCCCCTTCCCGGGTGGGCTTCTCCGAGGTCCTCCGCAGCCGCGGGCGAGCTGGGTGCCTGCGAGTGGCCGCCGCAGTCTGAGCCTCTGGTGCCCCTTAGCGTTGGCTCTCGGAGTTCTGAGAAGGAAAGGCAACAGACACTGGGAAAATCCGGGGTCACCTCGATTCCGGCTCCTATGCTGGATGCTCTGGGCAAGCATCGGTCTCCTTTGATCTGAAGATCCTGCCCACTCCGCCCCTCGCCCTGCCAGACCCGCGGAAGCAGGAGGTTGCCTGGGTGCCAGACGCGTCCCGTGCTCACCGAGCGCAACGCTGCCCGGGCTGTCCCCGGGGGTCGCGTGGGAATTGGTGTGCGGTGTCGCCCTCTCTGCGGTGCTTTCCAAGGACCCTCATGCCCCGCCCGGGTGCACATTCACCACATGGGTCTTACTAGGTGACCTCGTTCTAAGTAAAATGCATTGAGAAACCAAAGGGATGGGGCATCCATATCCATTTTCCTTTAAGGAGCGCTGTGGGTGTTGGGGATGCGGGAGAAGTAGGTGTTCTTTAAAAAGAAAATTGCAAAACCTCTTGGGCAGGATTCGACCTACTAGCCTCTTCTGCTGCGTAATAAGGTACTGTATACACTAAATTTTACCCCTAAAAATGTTCAGTTCTTACAAACTATAGGTAATGATCATCCAAAAGCTGCGTCCAGTTTGATTGCTGGTTTACTCAAGTATCATGTAGTGTTTTAAAAGACCATTTGTGTAAGTAGATCATTCTAGTACTTTCGATTTCAATGTGTTGAATTTCTGAGTAATGTCAGTTTTTTCCTCCTAATACAGACAAAATTATTATTTATTAACCAGATTGTTTATTAATGAGGTCTGTACTGTACATGCCACAATATCTCTTAACTAAATGTAAATGAGTGCATACATTCACACTGACACAATTATTATACAAGTACAGTATGTGCATTGCAGGAAAGTTATAAAAATCAAAAGAGCAATTTAAAAAGTCATGGTGGTGTCAACACCCAGATATAATCAGTATTTTCCTTTTACAGCATCTTCCTAACATTTTTATTTTGTATTACTAATTTATTGTTTTGTGATATTCACTAGTCTAGCATTTTCGAAGGACTGAAATAGGGAATATAATAGAATACACATCCACACTTATTAGATAATATTTCCCTTCAATAATGCATTAATTTTAATCAGACACAAACATTTTAATGGTGACTCAGATGATTAGCATCCACTGTCTTAGTCTGCATGTGTGATTAAATCAGAAAGACAACAAAAACTGGGAAATAAAATAAATAAACAATATAAATTTAAAGGTTCGTAATTATTAAACAAGGAACCGAAGCAAAGGAGGGCTCTGTGACTTATTACTATGCAGATCTAGTAAAATCATGTTTCAGAAGGTAGTTCAGTGATACTTAGTAAAAGTCTTATATACTGCAGAAAATAATAGTGTTTAATCTATTTTTACTTCATGTAACAGACTACAGTTAGTTCTTTATTTTTAAGTAAGCTGGGCCTTGCCTTCCTCTAATGTTTCTCATGAATTAGGATATTTTTATAAAAGACAATTTTAAGGACAGAGGCCCACTGAAAGTAAACTGTCAAGAACCAATTTGACTTTTGTTTGTTGTGTGTTGGTTCTAGAATGAATTGTTGGAAGACAGATAAAAGACCACGTCTGGCCTCTTGAAGCTTAGTCAAGGGGCAGATAATACTAACTAGGCCAACAATTACAATACAAGATAATCTGTGAAGATTAGCATGTTTTGAGATTTCAGAGTGGAGCGGATTTTAAGAGGGACTAAGGATAGATAGAAATTGGGAACATTTAACTGGAGCAGAAAGAAGTCTTCTAGAGAGTGGAAAAGGACAATTCAGAAGAACAGCAAAGTTCAAGGACTCAGGAGCTTGAAGGAGCCCAGGGCACTGGTAGAACTACTGACAGATAAATGGGCTGTGTTGAGTGTGACCTGTATATTGGGAAGGGGCAAGGGAAGAGGCTGGAGAGAAAGGCTAGGGCTCTGTTATGAATGATACTGTATAATACTCAAAGGAAATTGGCTTTTCTCCTGAAAGAGACGGATTCATTAAGGAAATTTAGATTGTGACTTGAATGTTCGTTTTCATGAACATCACTGTTCAATAAAATGAAAACGAGAAATATGTTTAGAGAATGTGTTAACTAGATTAGTAAATGTTGATTCTTGTTAGCTTATCAGCTAAAATATTGCATAGTGGCAAAGAAGAGCAAATAGCTTGGCTGGAATGTAGGTTTCATTTATATCAGGAAAATCAGGCTGTGGAGTCTAGAAACTCCTACGTAGATTTTACCTAGGAGTGTGACTAATGGAATAGAGGAGTTTAATAGCACCAGCACATTTCAGAAGGCTGCTGAATAGTAGACAGTTGCAAATACATTGTATTGAGGGATCTGCTGACAGGGTGTACTCTGAACAAGAGAGCATTGCAGAAACAATCTACATATATGTCATAGCTCCTGGATTACTGTTCAGGGGGTCATTTATGTTTATAACCTTCAAAAATTCAAAGCTCTTACTTTATTTGATCATGCTTATTTTCATGGGAATCAGTGCTTTTATTCCTATTTAAATGGCTAAAGTTGTTATGCATTGGGAGATGGGTTTCTTATTCTGTCTTTGTATTATAAAAACAACAAAATGATACATTTGTTGTCTTCTCAAGTATTTATCCTTACCCCTTAAAATTAACATCTGCCAAATAATTTTACCAAAGAAAAGCAGGCAAATCCAGAATATCTTCTTATCTGGTGAAGGCCATTACTTAAACATGTCCACTCCATAAATCAAGTAAATAACAACCCCAGGATATTTTCTTTTTTCATACTGAGTGCATCCTGAAAACACAGAAATAGGTACACCCTTTGTTGTTCTCATATACTGTTTATGTGACACATATAAGTGAAAATGGATTATGCTCTTATATACACATTAATCTCAAAAAGGACTTTTGTGCTTTTAGAATTCACAGGTAATGTGAAAATTCTTGATGAGCATGACTACATTTTTTATTTATTTTTGTGGTGGTTGTTTTTGAGATGAAGTCTAGCTGTGTCCCCTGGGCTGGAGTGCAGTGGTGCGATCATAGCTCCCCACAGTCTCAAAATCCTGGGCTCAAGAGATCCTCCCACCTCAGCCTACTGAGTAGCTAGAACTACAGGTGCATGTCACCATGTTCAGTTAATTTTTGTTGTCACTTTTATTTTTTGTAGCTATGTGGTCTCCCTGTGTTGCCCAGTCTGGCCTAGAACTTCTGGCCTCAAGTGATCCTCTTGCCTCGGTCCCTCAAAGTGCTGGGATTACAGGCATGAGCCACTGCACTGGCAAATGTCTACATTTTTTAAAACAAATTAAACATAAAGAGCTCATAAAGAATAGTCAAAGTTTATTTGTGGAAAAATGTAAGACCAATCTATGCCTGTAATCCCAGCACTTCGGGAGGCTGAGGCGGGCGTATCACAAGGTCAGGAGATCCAGACCATCCTGTGAATGGTGAAACCCCGTCTCGACTAAAAATACAAAAAATTAGTCGGGTGCGGTGGCAGGTACCTGTAGTCCCAGCCACTCGGGAGGCTGAGGCAGGAGGAGCTTGCAGTGAGCCGAGTTTGCGTCACTGCACTCCAGCCTGAGCAACAGAGAGAGACTCCGTCTAAAAAAAAAAAGAAGACTAATCTATAAGCTTTTAATTCTACTATAATTTGAGAATGTAAACCTCTCTTTAAGATAAAAGCCGATTCTAGCATCATGATGTACCTGAGGGCTCTAGTTAGTTACCAAGATGGGAAATGTGCCTGGGGCTTTCTGTAACTGCATTTCCACCTTGATTTGATAGGGTCGATTTGGCAAGCTAGCATTTTCTCTCTATCTGTGTACCTCCACCGTGCTCCAGCTCAGTGATTTTCTAATGTTGCTGGGCAGAGAATCAAGTAGGGACTTAGTCAACTGGGGACCCTCTCCAGAGACCTGCCTCAGTAGAACTAGGCTGGGATCCAAGGAAACTGTATTTTTAACAAGACCCTCCTAGTAACTTTTTATAACCTCAGAACGCTTCTATCCACAGTATTGGCGCTGCTGGATAGAGTGGCTAGTGAGAGTCAAATGAGGGTGCATGCTCTAAGTTCTAAACCAGTATCAAGATTCATCTGTGGAGAATATGGTGTTAAATAATGTTCTTTGTGATTAAGCATTAGCATGTATAGAATTAAGTCATGAACACTTTTCATAGAATGCAAATAAAGTATACTCCACAAGACATTAAAAATCTACATCATCGTCATCGTCAAAATTACTATTTGACAAACTTGTTTTAAGAACATGTGTACATACACACCGTTTTGCAAGCAAAAAAGTGACAGAGGGAAAACACTTCATTCAAGATACACAGAACGAAGGCCCATATGGAGAAAGGAACAGAAGTTACTGAGAAATAAAATAAAAGATTTGAACAGTAGGAAAAATCTGCCTGTGTCTAAACAGAAAGATGGCTATTGTAAAGATGAAGATTCTCCCCAAATCAAGGTACATATTCCTGAAAACAAGATGTGATTGTTTTTCCTGAAAGAAATTATCTTCCAGAAAAGAAGGAGCCGTTCTATATTTGAGTTCTTACAGAATCTCTCAGTGTGGGGGCTTCTCTCTATTTCATTTCGAACTTCATTTTGGGAACACACAAAAGCTCTGAAAATAAGAGCCACCGATGTTTGTTTTAGATGCTTATAAAGGTTACCTCATGGAGCTGTTAACACAGCAAAATAAATTTTTTAACAAAGGAAAATTTGGTAATTATTTCTGGGGGAAAGATTTTGCCATAGCAAGTGTTATCACTAGACATTACTTTAAATGTGGATTTTTTAAAAAACATGGTAGAAAACAAAAAGTGTTCATGTGGCAGTTGTTAAGAATACTCATCTTCAGGGATTTTTAATATAAAATGGGGAAAGAACAGTCTCATTATTATATGCATGGTTTCTCCAATTTGGTACAAAATTTTCCAGGGAGGTCATCATTGAATGATACAAGTGTTGCCTGTCAGCAGAGATAGAAGTGAAGCTGATGATGACGGTTAGATGACCTCACAAGGGACTCTAGTGATAGTAAAGGTTCCAGTGGCAAACACAAGTGAAAAGTTTGAATATAGTTTCATAATGTTTGAGAGTGTAAAAATGCATTTTTAAATTAATACATTAGTGTACATTAATACATTACTTTTTGTACTATTTTAAATAAGTGTGTATCTAAATAAACACATAAAATGTTATGAGTAAACATTAGGCTATTTCATTTCATTTCATCCTTAAATTTGGGAAGTACAAACTGACCGGACATGGTGGCTCAAGCCTGTCATCCCAACATTTAGGGAAGCCAAGGCAGGTGGGTGGATCACCTGAGGCAAGGAGTTCAAGACTAGCTTTGCCAACATGGTGAAATCCTGTCTCTACTAAAAATACAAAAATTACCCAGGTATGGTGGCACGCACCTGTAATCCCAGCTACTCGGGAGGCTGAAGCAGGAAAATCTCTTGAACCCTGGAGGCAGAGGTTGCAGTGAGCACAGATGGCACCACTGCACTCCAGCCTGGGTGACAGAGGGAGACCCTTTCTGAAAGAAAAAAAAAAAAAAACTGATAGAAACCTTTTTGAAGTTAGCTTCTGATTCATCAAAAGATATGATGGGCTTTAGACCTATTATATTTGGGCTTGCTTTATATGTGTACATAAATATGATTTGTTCAGTACAGTTTCAATTAAGAGATTTTTTATAGAACCTGACAAATTATAACGTTTATCTGAAATTATAAATAGAAACTAGAATGGAGCCTCCCTAACCATGGTCCTACAGCAGCTTGCAGCTGTTGTGGGAAACGTCTGGCTCCATCTTCAGACAGCCTTCCTGGTGCTCTGGCGCTAACTTCAGTACGCTCACAGGGAAAGCAGAGTGGACAGGGTAGATAAATGGTGACTCCCTCATTCCATTAATATTTGATGCAGGGTCCAGCCTCTGCCCTCCAGCTCTAAGAGAATCTCCAGCCAGAGCATGGATGAGGCCAGGAAGCAGATCTCAGAGACCTTTCCTGGACATTACTATATAATTGGCACTGGTTCGCAGAACACAGCAGAGAAGATAGCTTTGTGATGCTAGCTATGAATTTGATCATAATTTGAGATCAGATCCATCCACAAAAGAGTGGACTCTGATATATTTCTCTCCATACTTCTCAGACTTCAAAATCCACAGGGATGGTAAGAGCAGAGGTCAGGAGAAAATTAACAGCCAATAGAGAGGAGGGAAAACACACCTAAGATATCTACATCCAAGAGGATAGGCCACCCATTTGGGGAGCATTTCAATGCAGGTGGATTTTAAAGTGTAAAAGTAATGAGGTGATAACTCTACCAGGTGCTAAAACATATGTTAATGACATAATAATTAATAAATGTTTAGCAGGCAAATAGCAGTAAAAATTAGAAATTACAGAAAAAAGGCCTAGTATACGTAAGAATTTAGTATATGATAAAAGATAAAGAAAAGCATTATACAATATATGGTTCTGGGACAATAGTTTACCTAGTGGGATATGCATTCACTTAGGTATTTACTTTCTGAATAGTTTCTAGGCATGTTAAATAATTAAATATTAAAATAATCAACTGAAAAATAGATAAGACTTTTTAAATGGAAAAAGCACATAATAAATTATAAAATTAAAGTTTATAAATTCATACATCTTTTGTTTGTTAAAAATTTATACTCTGGAGGACAGGCAGTATGGCTGACTAGATGCAGCCAGGAAGAGCTTCTCCCGTAGACAGAGACCAGACCATCAAGTAGACTGGCCCACTCCAAACAGATCTTCGGAAATAAGGCATTGAGAGTGGACAGAGGAAGGATGCAGACCCTAGGCTGAAACAGAAAGAAACTGGGAACGCTTCACAAGGTTGCCACATAGCTGGACTCATTCCTGGCCTTGAGCAGCTCCTGGGGGTGGGTGAGTGAGATAGGCATGGGGTGGCCTACTCTTGCCATGGACTTCTGGGATCCCAGCTGCGGGAGACCCCACTACCCCCAGGGACATCTGAGCTGGCAGGGAGAACTGTCCAGAGAGTTGACAGAAACAGAACTCCAGCCTGTGTGGAGCCCAGAGCATCATGGGAACAGCTACAGTGGAGCAACACCATAGTCACCCAACCCAAGGCTCACCATAGTCCTCTAGGTCTTTGTACCCTTTGTTGACTGCCAGACTTGGACAGAGTAGAGCTGTCTTGCCCATGGGACAGGGCCAGTCTGATCTGAGTGACCCCCCTCTCTGCAGACCCCTGGCCAGCACACACATGTGCAAGGATCCTCACTGTTCTACCAGTATGCATGTGGCGGGGGGACTCATAGCCGCCTTACTGGAGTGCTTTTGCCAGCAGCCCCTGTCAGAATGCTGTTGCCAGCAGACAGGACACACCTCAGCCAGTCTAGCAGAGCAAGTGCTTAACCTTGAGGGGCCAGAGAACAAAGCCACAGGCCTAGTCCCAGCCCCCCAGAGTTAGAGCATTTAGCCTACGAGTGCTGAGCTGAGCCTCGACCCTCTGAAATCATCCAGAAATGAAGCCAACCCACTAAATCCAACTTATACGATGGTCAAATCCTTAAGGGCATCAAATAGTGTGAATGCAAAAAGCCTCATCCAAAAGATAACAACTTCAAAGACTAAAGGAACATCAGCCCACATGGATGAGAAGGAACCTATGCAAGAACTCTGGCAGTTCTAAAGGTCAGAGTGTCTTGTTACCTCCAAATGACTGTACTAGCTACCAGCAGTGGTTCTTAAACAAACCAAAATGGCTGAAGTGACAGATAATTCAGATTCTGGATGACAAGGAAACTCATCTACATACAGAAGGTTGAAACCCAATCCAAGGAATAGAATAAAATGATCCCAAAATTGAAAGATGACATAAATATTTTAAGAAAGAACTAAACTGAACTTCTGGAAATAAAATATTCACTACAGGAATTTCAGAATGCAATTGGAAGTGTTAATAACAGAAAAGGCCAAGCTGAGGAAAGAATCTCAGAGCCTAAAACCACTCCTTTCAGTCAATAGAGGCAGACAAAAATAAAGATAAAGTAATTTTTTAAATGAATGAAACCTCCAAGAAAAATGAGATTATGTAAAGAGACCAAACCTACAATTCATTGGCATTCCTGAAAGAGATGGAGAGAGAGCAAGCAACTTGGAAAACATATTTGAGGACATTGTCCACAAAAATTTCCCCAACCTTGCTAGAGAGGTTGACATGCAAATTCAGGAAGTTCAGCGAACCCCTGTAAGATACTACCCAAGATGACCATCCCCCAGACACATAGTCGTCAGATTCTCCAAAGTCAATTCAAAAGAAAAAATATTAAAGTCAGCCAGAGAGAAGTTTCTGGTCAGATACAAAGGGAACTCCACTAGGCTAATGGCAGACCTTTCAGCAGAAACTTCACAAGCCAAAAGAGATCAGAGCCCTATATTCAGCATCCTTAAAGAAAAGATATTCCATCCAAGTATTTTATATCCAGTCAAATTAAGCCTCATAAGCAAAGGAAAAATAAAATCCTCTTCAGACAAGCAAATGCTAAGGGAATTAATAACCAGCATATCTGCCTTACAAGAAGTCATCAAGGGAGCACTAAACATGGAAGGGAAATATCAGTACCTTCCAGCACAAAAACACATTTAAGTACATAGCCTACTGATCCTATAAAGCAACTGTACAATCAAGACTACATAACAACTAGCTGACAATACGATGATAGGATCAAATCCTCACATATCTATGTTAACCTTGAATCTAAATGGGCTAAATCCTTCATTTAAAAGACATGGATGGTGTCTGGGCATGGTGGTTTACACCTGTAATCTCAGCAACTTGGGAGGGCAAGGCAGGAAGATTGCTGAGCCCAGCCTAGGCAACATAGCAAGACCCCATCTCTAAAAAAAAATTAAAATTAGCTGGGCATGGTGGCACATGCTTGTAGTCTCAGCTACTTGGGAGGCTGAGGTGGGATGATCATTTGAGCTTGGGAGGTCAAGGCTGCAGTGAGCCAAGATTTTGCCACTGCACTCCAGCCTAAATGGCAGAGACCTCATCTCAAAAGAAAAAAAAAAAAAGACACAAAGTGGCAAGTTGGACAAAGAAGCAAGACTTAACAATATGCTGCCATCAAGAGAATCACCTCACGTGCAATGACAGCCATAGGCTCAAAGCAAAGAGAGTGAGAAAGATATATCAAGCAAATGGAAAACAAAAAAAGAGCAGGAGTTGCTATTCTTATTTCAGACAAAACAGGCTTTAAAGTAACCATGATTTAAAAAAAAAAAAGAAGAAGAAAAGGAAAAAGGACAAAGGCATTACATAGTGATAAAATGTTCAATTCAACCAAAAGACTTAACTCTTCTAAATACACATGCAACCAACACTGGAGCACCCAGAGTCATGAAACAAGCTCTTAGAAACATATGAAGAATCTTGGATAACCACAGAATAATAGTGGGAAACTTCAACACTCCACTGAGAGTGTCAGACAGATCACTGAGGCAGAAAACTAACAAAGATATTCAGGACATAAACTCGACACTTGAACAAATGGACCTACCAGACATCTACAGAATATTCCACTTAGCAACAACAGAATGTACATTCTTCTCATCTGCACATGGCACATACTCTAAGAACGACCACACACTTGGCCATAAAACAATTCTCAACAAATTTTAAAAACTCAAAATCATACCAACCCCACTCTCAGACCACAGCACTATAAAAATAGAAGTCAATACCAAGAAAATCTCTCAAAACCATGCAATTACATGAAAATTAAACAACATGCTCCTGAATGACTTTGGGTAAAGAATAAAATTAGGGCAGAAATCAAAAACTTATTTGAAACTAATCAAAATAAAGATACAACATACTAGATAATACAGCATTAAGAGGAAAGTTTATGGCACTAAATGCCTAAATCAAGAAGTTAGATCTCAAATTAACAACCTAACATCACACCTAGAGGAGCTAGAAAAGTAAGAGCAAACCAACCCTAAAGCTAGCAGAAAATAAATTAAGCAGAATCAGAGCTGAACTGAAGGAAATTGAGATGTGAGAATGCCTATCAAACAATAACAAAACCAAAAGTTTGTTATTTAAAAGAATAAATAAGATTTGGTAGCTAGATAGATTTTTAAAAAGAGAGAGATCCAAATAAACACAATCAGAAATGCAAAGGTGACATAGAAAAACACTGACCCCATAGAAAAACAAAAGTCAGAGACCAAACACCTTGCACACAAACTAGAACACCTACAAGAGATGGATAAATGTCTATAAACATACAACCTAAGATTGAACCATGAAAAATGTGAAATCATGAATAAATCAGTAACAGTTCCAAAACTGAATCAGTTATGAAAAAGAAAAGAAAGAAACTACCAACCAGAGAGGGCCCTGAACCAGACGAATTCACAGCTAAATTCTACCAGGTGTATAAAGAAGAGCTAGTACCAACCCTGCTGAAAATATTCCTAAAAACGAAGGAGGGAGGAGTCTTCCCCAACTCATTCTATGAGGCTACCATCATTCGGATACCAAAAGCTGATAGAGAGACAACAAAAAACAAGCTTCAGGCTAACATCCCTGATGAACATAGATACAAAAATACTAAACAAAATACTAACAAATGAAATCCAGCAGCACATCATAAAGCTCATTTACCAAAATCAAGTAAGCTTTTTTCCTGGGATGCAAGGTTGGTTCAATATATGCAAATCAGTAAATGTGATTCATCACATTAACAAAACGAAAAACAAAACCCACATGATCATCTCAATAGACCCAGACAACGCTTTCAATAAAATTCTATATCTCTTCATGTTAAAAACCCTCAACAAAGTAGGTGTTGAAGGAACATAGCTCAAAATAATAAAAGCCGTCTATGACAAACCCATAGCCAACATCATACTGAATGGGCAAAAGTTGGAAGCACTCCTGCTGAGAATCAGAACAAGACAAGGATGCCCACTCTCACCACACATATTTAACATAGTACTAGAAGTCCTAGCTAGAGCAATCAGGCAAGAGAAAGGAAAAAAAAAAAAAAAAAAGGCTTCCAAATAGGAAGAGAGAAAGTCAAACTATCTCTGTTTGCAGGAAATATTATTCTAGACTTAGAAAACTCCATAATCTCTGCCCAAGGTTCTCCTAGAACTGATAATCAACTTTGGTAAAGTTTCAGGATACAAAATAAATGTACAAAAATTAGTAGCATTTCCATACACCAAAAACCGTCCAAGCTGAGAGCCAAATCAAGAACACAATCTCATTCACAATAGCCACAAAATTATAAAATTCATAGGAATACAGCTAACCAGGGAGGTAAAAGATCTGTATGACAAGAGTTACAAAACACTGCTGAAAGAAATCATAGGGAAAACAAACACAAGAAAAATCATTCCATACACATAGAGAGGAAGATTCAGTGTTATTCCTATCAAATTACCAATGTCATTTTTTTTTCACGGAATTAGAGAAAACTATTGTAAAATGTATGTGGAACCAAAAAAGCCCATATAGACAAAGCAATCCTAAACAAAAAGAAAACAGCCTGAGGCATCATACTGCTTAACTTCAAACCATATACAAGGCTACAGTAACCAAAACTGCATGGTACTGGAACAAAAATAGATACCATTAGACATCCAGATGAAAGGACCTGATTAGAGAACCCAGAAATAAAGCTTCATGCCTACAGCCATCTGATCTTCAACAAAGTTGACCATAACAGACAATAAACCTATTCAATAAATGGTCATTGGATAACAGGCTAGTCATATGCAGAAGATTGAAAGTGGACCCCTTCCTTTTACCATATATGAAAATCAACTCAGGATGGATTAAAGACTTAAATCTAAGACCGAAAACTGAAAAAAAGAAGAAGAAAACCAAGTACATACCATTCTGGACATAGACCGTGGCAAAGATTTCATGATAAAGTCTCCAAAAGCAATTCCAAAACAGTCAAAAATAGACAAGTAGAGTCTAATTAAACTAAAGAGCCTCTGCACAGCAAAGAAACTATCAACAGAGAAAGCAGACAGCTATGCATCTGACAATCCATAAGAAAACTTAAATCAACAATCAAAAAGCAGACAACTCCATTAAAAATGGGCAAAGGACATGAACAAACACTTCTGAAAAGAATACATACATGCAGCCAACAAGCATGTACAAAATGCTCAACATCACGAATCGTTAGAGAAATACAAGTCAAAACCACAATGAGATACCATCTCACACCAGTCAGAGTGACTGTTATTAAAAAGTCAGAAAGTAGCAGATGTTGATGAGGTTGTGGAGAAAAAGAAATGCTTATACACTGCTGGTGGGGATGCAAATTAGTTCAACTACTGAAGAGTGAAGTTTGGAGATTTCCAAAAGAACTTAGAACCACCATTCGACACAGTAATCTCATTACTGAGTATATACCCAAAAGAATATAAACCATTTTACCAAAAAGATGTATGCACTCGCATGCACATCAGAGCACTATTCACAACAGCAAAGACATAGAATCAACCTAGATGCTCATTAATAGTGGACCAGATAAAGACAATGTGGTACATATATACCATGGAATACTACTTAGCCATTTAAGAACAAAATCATGTCCTTTGCAACAACATGGATGCAGCTGGAGGCCATTATCCTAAGCAAATCAACATAGGATCAGAAAATCAAAAAGTGCATGTTTTCACTTACAAGTTGGAACTAAACATTCACTACATGTGGACACAAAGAGAGGAATAATAGACACCAGGGGCTACTTGAAGGTAGAGTAGGGGGAGAAGAAAGATGAAAAAACTAGCCATCAGGTACTATGCTCACTACCTGAGTGATGAAATCATTCGTGCATCAAACTCCAGTGACACACAATTTACCCATATAACAACTTCCACATGTACCCCATGAACCTAAAATAAAAGATGAAAAAGAAAAAGATACATATAGCTAAACTGAAAGGAAAATAAAGTCTTATCTGTTCAAGTATTTCATGAGTATGGCAGATTAATTTCCTGATACTGATACACATATCCTTCCCAAACTTACAAACATAAAGGGTTAGAATTCCAAATTATTGTATGATGTGTATTCATTCATCAGTTTATTATGAAACTTTACTTATTCTACAACCACTAAGTATTAAGTAGATGTCTTGTTCTCCTTGACTCAAGGGTGAACAGTGTAAATATGCACTTTGACCACATGGTACTGACAGTCCAGAAATATGGGCAGATATTTCTATACTTTACTTTTAAGGGCTTAAAAATTAAATTTTAGATTATGTAAACTTATCATCACAAAAGAACAATTGGTAACAAATACGTTACCAATCCAGGTTGCCTTGTAAATTCTGATTCAATCATTGAATTTCAACTTACACATTAATTTTTCCCTGACGTTTTGCTTGACTATTCCAGATCCAGCTAGTTAGGCTTTCATTAATTCATTTCACCAGCGTATATTGAATAGCAACTATGTATCTTTCTAGGAACAGAAATATGACCATTTCCTTAACATGTTGTCAGTGTAGTTACAATTTTACTATTGACTCTTTAAATTTTGGTGTTTCTACAATAATACATTCAGTAATTCTTAACCATTTCTTAAAGTATCTCTTCGCTTTTCTGATGACAGCTCTGCACACTCTCTCTGAAATCGGTTTACAGGCTCATACACTCAATATTTTGCACATAATTTTGCAGGGTTCATGGACTTCCTGAAATTCCATCATGGATCATTTATATCAAGTCAACCATACGTGCAACAGAACCTTCCATCTTGGCAGATGCCCATAATTATTGCCTATGTTTGTTTATACATCTTCCCTTTTTCTTCTTTTTCACCTTCTTGTAGGCTCTTCTTGGGCAGTGTGTCTTTTTGTATTTACAGCAGCTAACAGAGTGACAGCACATATCAATATTTATTGAGTGAAAGTGGATATGTGTAAAGACAGAATTCAGTAGGATCTCACATGGCTTTTATTCTAAAACATGCTGCATGAAAGTTGCTTATGCCTACATAATTCAATCTCACCCAGGAACAACTAACCACATAGAGCATCAGTTAGGATTCTTCTGTTGAAAGCAATAGAAAAAAAATCCGAAATAGACTTAAGTAAAGATCAAGGTATTGATTCATGTAACTGACGAGTCCCACGGTAAGCTTTCTTTCAGACATAGCTGGATATGCAGGATTAAACAATGTCTTTTTTTGCCAGTGCTATTTTCCAACTCTCTGCTCTGACTCCTGATGTGTTGGCTCTGCTTACATGTGGGTGCTTCATTCACATGGCAGGGTTGTGTCAGCCACCACCATCCCACATGCTTCAAAATTTAAGACCATTAGAAATGACAGATTCTCTTCCAGGAGCTCCCACAAAAGTCCAGAGTTTCACTGTGGTTGCAAAGGCTTACGCCAAGTGCTTACTCTGGAACCAATCACTGTGGCTTAGGCTACCTCATGTGATCCACACCTGGAGCTGGGTTTGATCCACACCCTGGCTGGGTGTGCTGAATGCAAGAGTGATTGACCTGCATGTGAAAATCTGAGGCCATCCCCAGAATTGGGGGAATGGCTGCAGAGCTCTCAATGAATGGCAAGCATCCATGTATCCTCCTTTTCATCTAAACCCCTTCAAAAGACACAGGTTTACATAAGCTGTGCTCTCCCCTCTACAAATACAGACAATCTCTGCACAGTAGGTGTATTTATTGGCAAGTAACAGAAAAGTTACTGAAAACTAATTTCAGAAAAGAAATTAGTGTTCAATTACCAAAACGTCCAGGAATAGAGCAGAGCTGACTTCGTGTGTATTTATATTCAACTCAGCCTCTCTAATTCCCTCAGTACTGTCTTCCACTGTGCTGGCTTCATTTTTAAGGTCCATGTTGTGGCTTCAGGAGATACAAGGTTGAACATAAGTCTCTGTAATTGAGGTATCTTACTCCTGCTGAGGCTGGCTTGGTCCTAGAGTCCATCCTTGAACTAATCACCATGACCAAGAGGATGGAACATGTTGAAGAGGTTAGTCGGGAGCATGTGTTTTATTCAGAAATCCAGCAGTGAAGTTAGCTTTGCAGAAACCACATGGGTTGAGGAGACAGCCCCGAATAAAAAGATGGGGTACTATAATCACAAGGAGAAGGGGGATAGTGAGAAGGGAAAAAAAGAGTATTTATTAAAATAATATAACCTACTTTTTTATCTTGGAGTCCCAACGTCTGCCTCCATGTCCAGGATCTCTGAATGATATACCATAACATTGGGTACAGACGCGGCTTCTCACGGCCTGGCAACTGTGGATAAATAACAAACCTGACCACTCCCAAACATACCCAGCACAGCGTTGTGCAACATGAATGACCATTTATCGAAAGAGGAGAAACTTCCACTTCCATTGTTGGAAGACAGGCTTCTTCCAGCTAGGAAAGCTGAATAAAATGTAAAACATGTATCTGTGGCAGCTGTGACACACCACGGTAAGTCCCACACTCCACACTGCTCTTCAGAAGCTTGTCAATTCAGAGCAACAGTGAAGAGGCTTTCTAGCTAAACTGAAAGAAGCAACTGTGGGAGTGAGGGGAAGGGAAGTGACTCAGGTCCACCGAAAGGGAGAGACTACAGTAAATATCTCAGGCGTGTAGTCAGGAGCCTCAAACACTTACAGAGTAGAAAGAGGAAAGAGAACCAGAAAAATGGCTAGGCCTTAGAAGGTCTGAAGCCTCAATGTGAAGCAGATTGATCCCTGATTAGATTGTGGTGATCTGTGTCTACTCTAACTTGCTATCTGGTCCAAACCAAAACCTCCCATGAGAAATATAACATCACTCAGATTTCAAAATCATCTCTATAGTGTTTCACATCATCGTTTGGAATGTAATAAGCAAATGATCAAGTCTATCGAAAGATAGCATAACAGAATTTTTGGAGAAAAATCAAAAATAAAAACAAATCTGTAGAAGATCCAGAAATCGGGCATAAGATTTCAGATACTTTTTAATGGGTGTGTTCAAGAAAATTGAAAATATGATGAACAATCATATCAGAGAAACCCTAAAATTGAATCAACCATAAATTCTAGAACTAAAATGACAAAAGTAGAAGTAATAGATGCATTTGTAAACATCTAGAGAAACTACCAAACAATAGTAAATAAATATATTACCAAACTAGTGACTTTTCTGGTCATTTTCATAAGATATTGACCAAAGCCAAAACTCTTGCTCAGTTGTAATCTCTGAATTTGAAATCTGGCTGGAGAATGTTCATTTCTTTGCTCATAAGTATCTATGCTCAGGCCCATGAAATGGAGGCACTTAATTGCGCCTGTACAACAGGGCAATTTGAATCAATGTCATGAAGTAAAGAGGTATGGGTCTTCCTCTGACCCCAGGCTCCATGCCAGCAGCATCCCGACAATGAAAGCAACTGATTCCTCATCTGGCAGAGATGGACAACAGGAGGTGCTGAGTATTGGCCTTGAGAAACAGGATTATCTCAGGCTCTAAAATATTAGGTTGGTGAGAAAGTAATTCTGGTTTTTACCATTACTTTCAGTGGCTGGCTTTTCTTCTAGCCTTTTTCTTCTGCCTTTCCTTCTAGCCTGTGTTTTCTCTACATTGAGCTTAGGACTGGGGATTTGCTTTTTCTAACCATGCAAATGTTCTAACTATTAGATGTCGAATTCTTTTCCATCACAGGCTGAAAGCAGAGGTATCACTGTTGTCAGATGGGCTAGTTTCAACATCAACTAGGCAAGTGTTTCTTTCTGTTGACTGTAAGATCCTGACTTTTTTCTGCTGTTTTTAATGCTTACCCTCCCAGGTGTATACCCTTCCAGGTGTATATTCCTGGGACTCAGTATTCACAAGGTTGTGCTCAAGTGTCTGCTGTACCTCCAAATCACAAGAATTCCCAACTTTCCATCTTAGGATACTGTCAACCACGAGAGGTGGCCCAACTAATTTCATGATTTAGGCAATCACTCTCGTATTTTACAATGTCGCTACTCTCATTTCAAAACCCTGTTCTCAATTTAAAATTCGGTATCAATTGGGATTCCTTCTCTCATGTAACTAAAATTATTGGCTTCAGATTTGTTGGATTCAAGCTGCTTGCTTCTTTTTACTCTTAACACTTGGCTCTGCATTCTATTCCACTGACTCTCTTCTCAGACTGACTCCTGATAATGGGCTTGTGCCTCATACTCTCTCAACTTCAGCCTCAGCTGAAGCTCCACTGTATTTCCTTGATTCTGATAGATGAAGTGCCCATATCTAAGCCATTTCTCTAATGGAGTAAAATTTGGAGAAAGAATAAAATTTTCTCATTTGCCAGGGCTATCAAAAAGGTATAATCATTGTGCTATAGTTACAGCATAAGAAATTAAAGCACATGGCTCTGAAAAATTAAAGTTGTGTGGTTGAGAATGGAGGCTAGATTGTACAAACAAGCATATGCCTGTTTCACCATATTTGGACTTTACTCTGCACACAAGAGAATGTCACTAAAGTAGTTGGTAAAATTCTGAAATAATCAGATTTTGCGTTTTAGACATTTGATCTCAGTGGCAGTGTGCTAGTTTGATAATGTCACAGTCAGGGATATTTGTAGGAGGATGTTCTAGAAATCTATTCCATAAACTCTTAGAATTATGCACACAGAAATGTCATTTCAGAATCTAGCTTTCAGTGTGTTATTAAAATATTCTCTCTTAATGATTGAGGCACTAATTCTTCAGGCTGCTGGGAGCATTGGATACTTTCAGTATTTAGCTGAATTCCTACTTAGAAATTGCCGTAAGTCAAGGGGAACTTCCTTGCCCAAGGTTACACCCCGTTACATAACCAGTCAGTGTGAAGGAATGAAGGATCAGCCCCGTTTCCTCAATTAGGGCAATTCTGATGGACTTGCCCAAGTCAAGAGCTCCCCATTGGATTGTCTGAGGCTTCTAACTACAGCACAATCCAGCTCCTTTCTCTGCCCAACCCTGTTTCTCTCATTTCCTGGAGGTTTTGCTTCAACGTACATTCCTCAATAAAGCTTCTTCACACAAACTTCTCCCTTTGAGTCTATCTCCAGGGACTCTATGTAAGATAAGTGGCACCAAAAGTAGTCCAAGGAAAACAACTCAAAATGGAATTAGGATTTCTGATAAGATAGCTGGCAATGAGGACCCCATCACTGGTGGTAAGTGTTAAACCCTGCAGCAGTGCAGTTTTAAAAATATTTACTGATGCAAAGTCTGAAGCTGTGGAAATAAATGCACTAACCAATGAAATAGCTCAGGAATTTGAGAAGTATGGGTGAAACAGTAGCTATAAAGACCAGGAAATTGGATGACAAATGGAGCCAAAAACCAAGGATATTCTGAAACAGTGTGGAAGTCAGAGGCTCTCCAAGGCAGCCATAAAGAAACTTTATCCCCTGCAACCGAAAGGTGAAAAGACCTGCTGATAACACCACTATTAGTCCATTCTTGCATTGCTATAAAGAACTACCTGAGACTGGGTAATTTTGTTTTTTTGAGACGGAGTCTTGCACTGTTACCCAGGCTGGATTGCAGTGGAGTGATCTCAGCTCACTGCAAACTCTGCCTCCTGGGTTCATGCAATTCTCCTGCCTCAGCCTCCCGAGTAGCTGGGACTACAGGCACCTGCCACCATGCCCAGCCAATTTTTGTATTTTTAGTAGAGATAGGGTTTCACTGTGTTAACCAGGATGGTCTCGATCTCCTGACCTCATGATCTGCCCACCTTGGACTCCCAAAGCGCTGGGATTACAGGTGCGAGCCACCACACCTGGCTGACTGGGTAATTTATAAAGAAAAAGGCTTAGTTGACTCACAGTTCCATAGGCTGTACAGTAAGCATGACTTGGAAAGCATTAGGAAACTTACAATCATGGTAGAAGGTGAAGATTAAGCGGGCACATCTTACATGGCTGGAGAAAGAAGAATAGAGAGAAGGGGGAGGTGCTGTAGACTTTTAAACAACCAGATCTCTTGAGAACTCACTATTATGAGAACAGAAAGGGGGAAATCTGCTCCCATGATCCAATCACTTCTCACCAGGACTCTCCTCCAACACTGGGGTTTACAATTCAACATGAGATTTGGGATACAAATCCAAACCATACCATCTGTCCCTCCCAAATCTCATGTCCTTCTCACATTGCAAAATATAATGCTCCCTTCTCAACAGTCCCCCAAGTCTTAATTCATTTCAGCATTAACTCAAAAGTCCATAGTCCAAAGTCTCATCTGAAACAAGGCAAGTCCCTTCTACCTATAAACCTGTAAAATCAAAAGCAATTTAGTTACTTCCAAGATACAGTGGAGGTACAGGCATTGGGTAAATACACCGATTTGAAAATGGAAAAATCAAGCAAAACAAAGGGGCTACCAGCCCTATGCAAATCTAAAACACAGCAGGGCAGTCATTAAATCTAAAAGCTCCAAAATAATTTCTCTTGACTCCATGTCTCACATCCACACTGATGTGAGGAGTGGAATTCCAAGGCCTTAAACATCTCTGTCCCTTTGGCTCCACAGGGTATAGCTGCTTTCATGGGCTGGCATTGAGTTCCTGTGGCTTTTCTAGATACACAGTGCAAGCTTTCAGAGGCTCTACTCTTGTGGGATCTGGATGATCTATGATTGTGGGGGCTGGAGCTTTTCACAGCTCCACTAAGCAGTGCCCCAGTGGGGAATTTGTGTGGAGGCTCCAACCCCACATTTCCCCTCTGCACTGCCCTAATAGAAGTTCTGAATGAGGGCTCTGCACCCGCAGAAGACTTCTGCCTAGACATCCAGGTGTTTCATACATCCCCTGAAATCTAGGCAGAGGCTCCCAAGCCTAACTCTTGCTTTCTGCACACCACAGGCTTAACACCACATGGAAGCCAAAAGGCTTATGGTTTGCACCCCCTGGAGAAGTGGCCTGAGAAGTCTCTGGGGCCCTTTTGCTACAACTGGAGATGGAGTGGCTGGGACAAAAAGAGCAGTGTCCTGAAATTGCACAGGGCAGCAGGGTCATGGGCCCAGCCCATAAAACCATTCTTTTCCTCTAGGCCTCCAGAACTGCTGCAAAGTTCTCTGAAATGCCTTCAAGTCATTTTTTCCCTTTGTCTTGGCTATTACCATTCATGTCCTCTTTGCTTATGCAAATTTTTGCAGCCAGCTTGAATTCTTCCCTGGAAAATGGGTTATTCAGACCCATTTTTCAAACCTTTACACTCTGCCTCTCTCTTTGAATATAAGTTCCAGTTTCAGGTCATTTCTGTGCTGATGAATATAAGCATAGGGTGCTAGAAGCAGTCAGGCCACATCCTGAATGTTTTGCTGATTAGAAATTTCTTCTACCAGATACCCTAAATCATCATTCTTAAGTTTAAAGTTCCACAGATCTCTAGGGCAGGGGCACAATGCTTCCACCCTCTTTTCTAATGCATAACAAAAGTGACATTTCTCTAGTTCCCAATAAGTTGCTCATTTCTCCTGAACTTTATTGTTCATATCACTATCAGCATTTTGGTCACAACAATTGAACAAGTCTCTAGAAAGTTCCAAGCTCCCTCATCTTCCTGTCTTCCTCTGAGCCCTTCAAACTGTTCCAACCTCTGCCCATTATTAAGTTCCAAAGTCACTTCCTCATTTGCAGGTATCTTTACAGCAATGCCCATTCCTGATACGAATTTTGTGTACTAGTCTGTTCTCAAATTGCTATAAAGAACTACTTGAGGGGAGCGAGTCCAAGATGGCCAAATAGGAACAGCTCCAGTCTACAGCTCCCAGCATGAGCAACACAGAAGACAGGTGATTTCTACATCTCCAACTGAGGTACCGGGTTCATCTCACGGGGGCTTGTCAGACAGTGGGGGCAGGACAGTGGGTGGAGCCCACCAAGCATGAGTCGAAGCAGGGTGAGGCATCATCTCACCAGGGAAGCACAAGGGGTCAGGGAATTCCCATTCCTAGCCAAGGGAAGCGGTGATGGATGGCACCTGAAAAATCGGGTCACTCTCACCCTAATACTGCACTTTTCCAATGGTCTTAGCAAACAGCATACCAGGAGATTATATCCCACACCTGGCTTGGAGGGTCCAACACCCACAGAGCTTTGCTCATTGCTAGCACAGCAGTCTGAGACCGAACTCCAAGGTAGCAGCAAGGCTGGGGGAGGGGCGCCCACCATTGCTGAGGCTTTAGTAGGTAAACAAAGTGGCCAGGAAGCTTGAAATGGGCGGAGCCCACCACAGCTCAAGGAGGCCTGCCTGTCTCTATAGATTCCACCTCTGGGGACAGGGCATAGCCAAACAAAAGGCAGCAGAAACCTCTACAGACTTAAATGTCCCTGTCTGACAGCTATGAAGAGAATAGTGGTTCTCTCAGTACAGAGTTTGAGATCTGAGAACAGACAGACTGCCTCCTCAAGTGGGTCCCTGACTCCTGAGTAGCCTAACTTGGAGGCACCCTTCAATAGTGCCAGACTAACACCTCACACAGCTGGGAACTCCTCTGAGATGAAGCTTCCAGAAGAACAGTCAGGCAGCAACATTTGCTGTTCAGCAATATTCGCTGTTCTGTAGCCTCCACTGCTGAAACCCAGGCAAACAGGGTCTGCAGTGGACCTCCAGCAAACTCCAACAGACCTGCAGCTGAGGGTCCTGACTTTTGAAGGAAAACTAACACATGGAAAGCACATCCACACCAAAACCCCATCTGCATGTCATCATCATCAAAGACCACAGAAAGATAAAACCACAACAACGGGGAAAAAACAGAGCAGAAAAGCTGAAAATTCTAAAAATCAGAGTGCCTCTCTTCATCCAAAGGAGCGCAGCTCCTCGCCAGCAATGGAACAAAGTTGGATGGAGAATGACTTTGACGAGTTGAGAGAAGAAGGCTTCAGATGATCAAACTTCTCCAAGCTAAAGGAGGAAGTTCGAACCCATCACAAAGAAATGAAAACCCTTGAAAAAAAATTAGATGAATGGCTAACTAGAATAACCAGTGCAGAGAAGTACTTAAATGACCTGCGGGAACTGAAAACCATGGCACAAGAACTACGTGGTGAATGCACAAGCTTCAATAACTGATTTGATCAACTGGAAGAAGGAGTATCCGTGATTGAAGATCAAATGAATGAAATGAAGCAAGAAGAGAAGTTTAAAGAAAAAAGAGTAAAAAGAAATGAACAAAATCTCCAAGAAATATGGGACTATGTGAAAGGATCAAATCTATGTCTGATTGGTATACCTGAAAGTGATGCGGAGAATGGAACCAAGTTGGAAAACACTCTGCAGGATATTATCCAGGAGAACTTCCCCAACCTAGCAAGGCAGGCCAACATTCATATTCAGGAAATACAGAGAACTCCACAAAGATACTCCTTGAAAAGAGCAACTCCAAGACACATAATGGTCAGATTCACCAAAGTTGAAATGAAGGGAAAAATGTTAAGGGCAGCCAGAGAGAAAGGTCGGGTTACCCACAAAGGGAAGCCCTTCAGACTAACAGTGGATCTCTCGGTAGAAACTCTCCAAGCCAGAAGAGAGTGGGGGCCAATATTCAATGTTTTTAAGAAAAGAATTTTCAACCCAAATTTCATATCCAGCCAAACTAAGTTTCATAAGTGAAGGAGAAATAAAATCCTTTACAGACAAACAAATGTTGAGAGATTTTGTCACCATCAGGCCTGCCCTACAAGAGATCCTGAAGGAAGCACTAAACATACGAAGAAATAACCGAGACTAGCCACTGCAAAAACATGCCAAATTGTAAAGACCATTGATGCTAGGAAGAAACTGCATTAACTAATGAACAAAATAACCAGCTAAAATCATAATTACAGGATCGATTTCATACATGATAATATTAACCTAAAATGTAAATGGGCTAAATGCTCCAATTAAAAGGCACAGACTGGCAAATTGGATAAAGAGTCAAGACCCATCAGTGTGCTGTATTCAGGAGACCCATCTCACGTACAGAGACACACATAGGCTCAAAATAAAGGGATGGAGGAAGATCTACCAAGCAAATGGAAAACAAAAAAAGGCGGCAGTTACAGTCCTAGTCTCTGATAAAACAGACTTTCAACCAACAAAGATCAAAAGAGACAAACAAGGCCATTACATAATGGTAAAGGGATCAATTCCACAAGAAGAGCTAACTATTCTATATTTATATGCACCCAATACAGGAGCACCCAGATTCATAATGCAAGTCCTTAGAGACCTACAAAGAGACTTACACTCCCACACAATAATAATGGGAGACTTTAACACCCCACTATCAACACTGCACAGATCAACAAGACAGAAAGTTAACAAGGATATCCAGGAATTGAACTCAGCTGTGCACCAAGCAGACCTCATAGACATTTACAGAACTCTCCACTCCAAATCAATAGCATATACATTCTTCTCAGCACCACATCACACTTATTCCAAAATTGACCATATAGTTGAAAGTAAAACACTCCTCAGCAAATGTAAAACAACAGAAATTATAACAAACTGTCTCTCAGACCACAGTGCAATCAAACAAGAACTCAGGATTAAGAAACTCCCTCAAAATCGCTCAACTACATGGAAACTGAACAACCTGCTCCTGAATGACTACTGAGTAAATAACAAAATGAAGGCAGAAATAAAGATGTTCTTTGAAACCAATGAGAACAAAGACAAAACATACCAGAATCTCTGGGACACATTTAAAGCAGTGTATAGAGGGAAATTTATAGCACTAAATGCCCACAAGAGAAAGCTGGAAATATCCAAAATTGACACCCTAACATCACAATGAAAAGAACTAGAGAAGCAAGAGCAAACACATTCAAAAGCCAGCAGAAGGCAAGAAATGATGAAGATCAGAGCAGAACTGAGGGAGATAGAGACATAAAAATCCCTTCAAAAAGTCAACAAAATTGATAGATGGCTAGGAAGACTAATAAAGAAGAAAAGAGAGAAGAATCAAATAGATGCAATAAAATATTATAAAGGGGGTATCACCATTGAACCCACAGAAATACAAACTACCATCAGGGAATACTATAAACACCTCTACGCAAATAAACTAGAAAATCTAGAAGAAATGGATAAATTCTTGGACACACACACCCTCCCAAGACTAAACCAGGATGAAATTTAATCCCTGAATAGACCAATAGCAGGCTCAGAAATTGAGGCAATAATTAATAGCTTACCAACCAAAAAAAGTCCAGGACCAGAGGGATTCACAGCTGAATTCTACCAGAGGTATAAGGAGGAGCTGGTACCATTCCTTCTGAAACTATTCCAGTCAATAGAAAAAGAGGGAGTACTCCCTAACTCATTTTATGATGCCAGCATCATTCTAATACTAAAGACTGGCAGAGACACAACAACAAAAAAAGATAATTTAAGAACAATATTCCTGATGAACTTTGATGCAAAAATCCTCAATAAAATACTGGCAAACGGAATCCAGCAGCACATCAAAAAGCTTATCCAACATGATCAAGTGGGCTTCATCCCTGGGATGCAAGGCTGGTTCAACATACACAAATCAATAAATGTAATCCATCATATAAACAGAACCAAAGACAAAAGCCACATGATTATCTCAATAGATGCAGAAAAGGCCTTTGACAAAATTCAACAGCCCTTCAGGCTAAAAACTCTCAATAAATTTGGTATTGATGGGACATATCTCAAAATAATAAGTGCTATTTATGACAAACCCACAGCCAATATCATACTGAATGGGCAAAAACTGGAAGCATTTCCTTTGAAAACTGGCAAAGGACAGGGATGTCCTCTCTCACCACTCCTATTCAACATAGGGTTGGAAGTTCTGGCCAGGGCAATCAGGCAGGAGAAAGAAATAAAGGGTATTCAATTAGGAAAAGAGGAAGACAAATTGTCCCTGTTTGCAGATGACATGATTGTATATTTAGAAAACCCCATCATCTCAGCCCAAAATCTCCTTAAGCTGATAAGCAACTTCAGCAAAGTCTCAGGATACAAAATCGGTGTGCAAAAATCACAAGCATTTTTATACACCAATAACAGACAAACAGAGAGCCAAATCATGAATGGACTCCCATTCACAATTGCTTCAAAGAGAATAAAATACCTAGGAATCCTGCTTACAAGGGATGTGAAGGACCTCTTCAAGGAGAAATACAAATCACTGCTCGACGAAACAAAAGAGGACACAAACAAATGGAAGAACATTCCATGCTCATGGATAGGAAGAATCAATATCATGAAAATGGCCATACTGCCCAAAGTAATTTATAGATTCAATGCCATCCCCATCATGTTACCAATGACTTACTTCACAGAACTGGAAAAAACTATTTTAAAGTTCACATGGAACCAAAATGAGCCCGCATTGCCAAGACAATCCTAAGTAAAAAGAACAAAGCTGGAGGCATCATGCTACCTGACTTCAAATTATACTACAAGGCTACAGTAACCAAAACAGCATGTTACTGGTACCAAAACAGAGATATAGACCAATGGAACAGAACAGAGCCCTCAGAAGTAATACCCCACATCTACAACCATCTGATCTTTGACAAACCTGACAAAAACAAGAAGGTTTGCCTAAAGAAGGTAACAGAGTCCTGGAGTTTATACTAGAAATCATTCTTATAGGAGAAACTAAAATCATCAGAGACAGGGAGTGGTTTTTAGAAGTGGGAGAAGCCTCAGAGAAGAGAGGCGAGAGGAAGTTTGTCTGACAGACATTCAACCCAGGAAGCAAGAGTCAGGATAGAGAGGATAGATGGGCGAGTCTCACTTGGGCAACATGATTTTGAGAGTTCCACTCATGGCCACAGGGTCAACCAACTTGCTGTCAGGACCCTGGAGCTGAATGGCTTTCCTCTCTGTCAACCTCAGCTCAGCCCAGAAGTACAGGAAAAGTAGAAGCTGGTTCCAGGCAAACCAACACTCCCAACTCCAAAGATTCAGGGGTTGTTAGGAAGCCCTTTCCCAGAAAACCTGACACTAGTGTCTTTAGTCCAGAGGCCACACTATTCGCTGTTAACTGGCAGACAGGTGCCCAGTATTTAGCCCCCAAATTCTAAGGAAAAATAGGAGAGAATAGCAAGTGAACGGGGTCTGATGGTACTCACCATTTGGTGATTGTCCTTTCGTGGTCACCAAAACGGGTCTGGAATTGGTTCCTTCCGGTGGGTTCTCAGTCTCGCTGACTTTAAGAATGAAGCTGCGGACCCTCATGGTGAGTGTTACAGTTCTTAAAGATGGTGTGTCCGGAGTTTCTTCCCTCAAATGTGCAGATGTGTCTGGAGTTTCTTCCTTCCAGTGGGTTCGTGGTCTCCCTTGACTTCAGGAGTGAAGCTGCAGACCTTCACAGTGAGTATTACAGCTCTTAAAGGTAGTGTGGACCCAAAGAGTGAGCAGCAGCAAGATTTATTGTGAAGAGTGAAAGAACAAAGCTTCCACAGCATGGAAGGGGATGTGAGTGGGTCACTGCTGCTGGCTCGGGTGACCAGCTTTTATTCCCTTATTTGGCCCCACCCACGTCCTGCTGATTGGTCCATTTTACAGAGCACTGATTGGTCCATTTTACAGAGTGCTGATTGGTGCATTTACAAACCTTTAGCTAGATGCAGAGCGCTGATTAGGCCGGGCGCGGTGGCTCAATCCTGTAATCCCAGCACTTTGGGAGGCCGAGACGGGCGGATCACAAGGTCAAGAGATCGAGACCATCCTGGCTAACATGTTGAAATCCCGTCTCTACTAAAAATGCAAAAAAATTAGCCGGGCGTGGCAGCGAGCGCTTGTAGTCCCAGCTACTTGGGAGGCTGAGGCAGGAGAATGGCGTGAACCCAGGAGGCGGAGCTTGCAGTGAGCCGAGATCGCGCCACTGCACTCCAGCCTGGGCGACTGAGCGAGACTCCATCTCAAAAAAAATAAAAATAAAAATAAAAATAAAAGATGCAGAGCGCTGATTGGTGCATTTTTACAGAGTGCTGATTGGCATGTTTACAAAGCTTTAGCTAGACACAGAGCACTGACTGCTGTGTTTTTACAGAGCACTGATTGGTGTGTTTACAAACCTTTAGCTAGACACAGAGCGCTGATTGGTGCGTTTTTACAGAGTGCTGATTGGTGTATTTACAAACCTTTAGCTAGACACAGAGTGCTGATTGGTACGTTTACAATCCTTTAGCTAGAGAGAAAAGTTCTCGAAGTCCCCACCCCACCCAGGAAGTCCAGCTGGTTTCACCTCTCAGGAGGACTAAGAACCACAGGCAAAAGCAGAAAATTCTCATAATCTACAAGTTGCTGGCAAGCACAAGAAATCTCCAATAACACCTGACTTGAATAAGATGCTGAGAGTCTCAGAAATACCAGCAGACCCTCTTCTTCAGAAGAGAGTCTCATCCCAACAGGAGAGTAGAGAGACAGTTCAAAGTCAGCAGAGAAAAAAACAGTGAAAGCAAGAGTGAGAGAAGGCTCAAAGGGCCCAACAAGGAGAAGCAGATCCGAGAAGTGTGGGGAAGTAATGGGGTGCCTAAGGCTGGGAGCCCGCAGACCAGGAGAAGCAGATCCAAGAAGTTTGAGGAAGCAAAGGTGTACCTGAGGCTGGG
The DNA here is from genome assembly GCF_002776525.5 of Piliocolobus tephrosceles. Lineage (NCBI taxonomy): Eukaryota > Metazoa > Chordata > Mammalia > Primates > Cercopithecidae > Piliocolobus > Piliocolobus tephrosceles. Next base: position 5,962,699 of record NC_045455.1, on the reverse strand, counting down.
AGGCCATGGACACTGCAATGCCCGTGGGCCTGGGGCTGGGGCTTGGGGCAGAAGGGAGAAAATGATGCAGAGTGTATCGGTCGAGGTTCTACACAGAAACAGAACCAACAGGCTGCATAGAGATCGATAAGAGATTTCTTACGAAAATTTGCTCACACAATCTTGGAGATATGGAAGTCCCACAGTATGTCATCTGCAAGCGGGCAAATCAGGAAAGCTGGTGATGGAATTCAGTCTGAGTCCAAGGCCTGAGAACTGGGTCGCTGATGGTGTAATTCCCAGGGTGAGAAAGCCCCTAGAACCAGGAGCTCTATGTCAGAGGGCAGGAGAAGCAGGATTTCCAGTTCAAGGAGAGAGGGAGAGAACAAGAGTGTACCCTTTCTGCATCTTTTTGTTCTACTGCACCCCTCAAAGGATTGCATGGTGCCCACCTACACTGGGGAGGGTGAGGTGATCTGCTTTACCCAGTCACTGATTTAAACAGCAATCTCTTCTGGAAACACCCTTGCAGACACACCCAGAAACCGTGTTTTTAACAGCTATCTGAACATCCCTTAGCTCAGCCAATATGATATATAAAATTAACTGCCACACTGGTCAAAGCTTTCTTTAGAGAGACCAGCATGGCCTCTCAGAGCGGGTGAGGGTATGTTGTGAATCCTCCGGGAAAACAACAGACAAGGGAACTCATGAACCAGAAAACCAAGAAAGCTGCTCTAGCCCTTCTGTTTCCTGTCACCTCATGCAATGGGATGACAAAAATGAAATATACTCTAATCCATAAAAAGCTACTCTGAGAAGAAAAATTAAAGTAACCCTACTCACATGTTAACAGATAATGAAAAAACACCAGAAATACAGGGTCACAAAGTGAATGGACTGTAATCCAATATTTTATAATGATCTGGAAAAATTAAGAAAATAATCACAGCTCTGAAATAACCAATCAAAAATCTCAAAGTTCAGAGATGATGTGGCTAAATCATATGTATAATAATCTTACTGAATTATTTTATAAACATATTCTCTAAAAATTGACTCCATTTTGTTCAAAATTGATTGGAAATCTTTAATCCAAGTAGTTGGTGAATAGAGTGCTAAGAAACATCAGATTCTGAATAAATGGGTGAACTGCAATTGTTGGAAATAGACCTTGCAAGCAAAAAGACATTGAAAATTACCCTGACAAAAGCAAGGGAGGAACTGAACAAATCGCAGAATGAGAGCTCAGATGGTGCACAGAATTTAATTCTCAAGTTCTATGAGTGTGATTTGGAATATCTTGGATTGTGAGAAGAATTTCTGATGAACTTCCTATTTTAATTGGATAAATTTATGTTCTGACTGGAACAGAATGAAACGGAGAAGGTCTATGATTTTCCAGCATATAAATGTAAAACATCCAAAAGAATCATAAATAGAATCAACTGATTTTCCATGTAAAAATTCTATTCAAAGAAAGATGATTGGAATAGAGACTGAAAAACAGTACCTAAAAAATATTTTGGTAAAATATTTATACATTTCATATTGTTTAAAATGACAAGGAAATCCTCCCTGAAGCAGAATTTTCTGTGAGCCTACCAGGTCAATCAAACCCTGAAAAGAGTATCTTCTCAAAAATACTTGTATATTCAGGGAACATGGAACCAAGTTTTCAACAAGCATAAAGAAGTTATTAATTATAAATTAAAAATTTGAAGATTACAGTAAAGTTTATAACAAATTACACATGATCATAGTGAAGAAAAAAAACCCTCATTTCTGAGAAATTCCAGTGACAGACTCATACAAATAGATGTAGGTAAAAAATAATTCTGTGAATGTTACAAAGATGAATTATTCTGCTTTTTCATTTTTTGAGACTGAGTCAATTTTTAAAAACTAAAAATTTGCTTTGCTATACACAATGTATGCATTGTATTACTGTTACTTCATGTTTTGGGACACAGTTTCATTTTTAAAAACAGACTTGAGTAGAATTTTCTTCAGGTTCACCAACAGCATAAAATCCAATTACTCATGAATAAATGAATATTTCTAAAACTCAGATAGTTTGATTTATTGGGCACCTTCTCATAATAATCCCAGTTTGGAAAATGAATTATATACTCACCTTGATTATTAATTTATGATAATTATTACAATGGAGAATTGAATAATTGAGTTTCATAAAGACCCAAGTACAGGATGAAAGGTCTGGAAACAGGAAGAGACCCTGTTATATGGGTATTTGGTTTATGAAAGACACAGCCATGCAGGGCAGTAGAAAATCTTCAATAAATGTTTTGACAATTGATTTCAACAAATGTTTTGGGGTAATTATAATAATATATGATAAAATTGATGTTTGAGCCTAACCTTACCAAAAACCAATTTCAAGTTGATTAAAACCAACTGTAAAAGTGAAAATTATAAAACCAAGAACATAGGAAAATAATTTCCTCACTTCAAAATGGCAGTAATTGTTAAGCAAGGTACAGTGAAAACACCACCCCAATTTACATTATTTAGGCAGCAATGGATTCGTGTTATAATAAATAAAATCTTACTAAATCTGTGAAAAAAGAGAGAGAGCACGTACGTGAGAAAGACATAAAAGTCAATAAAAATAAACGTGCAAACCAATAAAAATGTACAAAAAGAAAAAAAGTATTTTAGAAAAGAGAATATTCACATGGTCAATAAGCATGAGATAAACTAACTTCATTACAAATCAGAGAAATACAAGAAATGCCAAAAAATACATTTCTAACAATTATATGTAAACATGTTGACAAAATTATTTTTAAAATCTGACAGTATATGGAGTAAAGATGTAAAGCAAGAGGACTTCTCACACATTTCTGGTAGGAATGTACCTCATTACAAATACTTTGAATAACGGTTTGGCCTTAGATTCTCAATTTAAAAGCACACACATCCTGTGACTCAGCAACTCAGTTCTAGGCATACATCCTAGAGAAATGTGTGCTCTTCATGGAAGATATATGTATGTGATTGCCACATTTCTTTTTGCACTAACCTCAGAGTGAAAACAAAACAAAACGAAATGGTCTATCCTTACTACAGTGAATAAGTATGGTCTATTCAGAAGAGAGAATTTAATACATCATCAACAACAATGACTAAACCACAAATACAATCAATACTTTGCATAAATCTCGCAAATATAATATTGAGCTGAAGAAGCCAGTCAGAACATAAGGTGTGTTATTCAATTCCATTTATATAAAATCCCCAAAGAGCCAATGCCACAGTGTTTAAAGATTCACAGAAGCGGTAACACTATAAAGAAATATAAAAATCTAGAAAGCAATTGTTGCCAGTGGGAAGAAAGGAAATGGACCCCACTACTCCTTCACAGTCCAACATGAACTCCCATATCATCCAGAGGCGAACACAGGACCCAGGCTTTGTCAGTCAGTAGCATATCTGATTAGTGGGAGTGATTGTGTAGCTCAAAAAGAACTAGGGAGGCTCAATCTTAGAATGTTTAGAACTTCTAGGATGAGAGAACGGTATGTAAGCCCTGAGCTAGCCGTGTGGTCATAAGAAGAAAGACAGTCTGACAACAGACCCCTGAAAAGTAACGCAGAGCTCGGGCATGGAGGAGATGGAACTGTGTCCTCAGGAGAGCTTCTCAAGTTTTGAATCTATAATAGACAAAATAAAACCTGTCCCCGGTACAGAATGTTTTCTGAGTCAGTAAGTTGACCTTCTTATCACAACTTTGATTGTCTCTTAAGGCTAAGAGATCTAATATTCCATAAGTCATCAAAATGTCACAGCCCACAATTTCATTTTCTAGTATATACAGCTCCAGGATACTGCCTCTCACACTTGTATGTGACACAAAATTACTGAATCAAATAGAACCCAAATCATTTCTGCTTGAAATACAGGGAAGCAAAGTGAGCCTTGAACTCAGAAGTTTTCCTGTAAGTCTCACCTACCTCTTTGACAATCGTTACTGACAATCGTGACTAGTTACATTCACCACAGATGCTAGTCTCATCACACACTACAATTACCTTCCCTTCCCTTACTAATTTGAAGCATAATTAACACAAGCCTCACATACTTAGTAAAGTTTGCCATGTTACAGTTAAAGTCTGTCTTCACAGATCATTACATTTGTGACTCATTGCAAGTTCAATAATCAAAGTTCATGACCTCGAGGTGATTGATACACAGTGTCCTCATCGGTGAACCTGGTGCTAATATAGTATTTGCTCATAAAATTATTGTAAGGACTGTATAAAACACTTGCAGAAGCTCGTACTGAAGTGGTTAATGGTACCTATTCTGAAGCCAGTCAGTGTGTATTCAGACCCTAGTTGTTTCACTACTACCAGTGAGACCTTGAGCAGGTTAGTGCTTCAGGGTTCTGACCTGTAAAATTGGATGATAACAGTAGCAAACTCCCAGTATTGCTGTGAGATAATAAGAGTACTTAGAACAGTGCTTAACACTTAGTGATTGCATAGTCATGATTTGCTGTTATTAAAGAATAATGTTTTGGAAAGGGCCTGGCACATAAAAAAGCTAACTATTAACATTAAATACTATTATTCGTATCAAGAATAAAAGATTAGATATCACTACTGGTTCTACGGTCATTAAAGAATAACATGATCATTTACAAATAATGTTATGATAATAAGCCTGACAACTCCCTTGGAAAACACAACTTACCCAAACTAACACGATAAGAAATAGAAAGTCTCTATCAAAGACCTTTAACTTATAATGAGAAACTTTTCCCCCAAAAAATTCTGGTCCCATATGGATTCACTCTTTTTGTTTTTGTTTTGGGACGGAGTCTCGCTCTGTCGCCCAGGCTGGAGCACAGGGGTGCAATCTGGGCTCTCTACAACTTCAGCCACCTGGGTTCAAGTGATTCTCCTGCCTCAACCTGTTGAGTAGCTGGGATTACAGGTGCCCACCACCATGCCTGGCTAATTTTTGTATTTTTAGTAGAGGCAGGGTTTCACCATGTTGACCAGGCTGGTCTTGAACTCCTGACCTCAAGTAATCCTCCCACCTTGGCCTCCCAAAGTGCTGGGATTACAGGCGGGAGCCACCGAGCCCAGCCTACACTCAGTTTTTGAGGGTTTTATAACTATTATTAAAACCTGCCAATGATATTGTAAATAAAAATAAAAGAAAGCTGCAGATCAAGAGCTCTCGTGAATGTATCAAAACACTGAAGAAATCAAATCCAATAATTGAACTGTATAATCCATGATCAAACAGATTTATCCCTGAAATATAAAGTTCATTTAACAACTGAAAATTAATAAATGAAGTTCAACATAGGAACAAAATCAAAAATTTAAAATCATAGCTATCTATCAATACATTCAGAAAAATGTATTTGACAAAATTCAATACTCATTCATAATGAAGACTCTCAGCAAATTAGGACATAAGGAAACTTCATCAACCCGACTAAGGGTATATGGTAGATTGAATGGCAGACCCACAAAAGATATTTCCAATTGTTAATCCTGAAAACCTGTGATTATCATCTTATTTGGAAAATTGGTGTTTGCAGATATAATTAAGTTAATGTGAGATCATTCTAGATTATCTGGTTTGGCCCAAAAATCTACCAAGAAGTATCATCTTAAGATACACAGGAAACATGACACACAGAGGAAGAGGAGGCATTGTCATCATGGAGATAGGAACTGGAATGATACAGCTGCAAGCCAGGGAATGTCTGGAACCACCAGATAAGGGAAGAGGCAAAAAACAGGTTCCTCTTGGAGTCTTCAGAGGGACCATGGCCCTGCCTCTAACTTCATGTCAGAGTCTGGAAGCCCAATTGTGAGATCCCTGGCTTAAACAGAATTGTTTAAGCCACTCCGTCTGTGTTAATACATTAATGCAGCTGTAGAAAACTAATATTGAGCATTTACGAAAATTCTATAGCTAACATCATACTTAATGAAGAATTATTGAATAATGCAAAGTTATCTGAAATGCCCACTGCTACTCATCATTTTAGCTGAAGGCTGTAGCTAGTGCAATAATGCACAAAAATAAAGGCAGAGAAAGGAGGAATTACATTTTTATTTACATAAAATATGATTATCTATGCAGAGACTCCATAATACATACAAATGTTTCTAGAACCAAAAAAGGAATTTAGCAACTTTTGCAGAATATAGGTAAATATAGAATTATCATATTGTTTCTGTTATATATAAATGCAGAATATTTTCTCTGTTTATGTATAACAGAAACAATATAAGTACTGCTATATGTTATATATAAATACTGAATATTTTTTGTGTTAATAGAGAACAGAAACAATATGGTAATTATTGTTATCTGTTATATAGAAATACAGATATATAGTTGTGTGGGAGGAAGACCTGCCCCCATGATTCAGTTACTTCCCATATCAGCAAAACCATATCAGATGGTAAGTTTCAATATTTATAAATATTTGAAATATTTATAATATATAAATATTCTGTATTTATATGTAATATAAGCAAATAACTTTACAATAAAATTTAAAATTTTTATTTACAATAACATACAAATATACACAAAAATAAATTTAACAAAAGACATGCAAGTTTTTTACACTGAAAAAATAAAAAATTTACAGAGATGAAAGAACTAAACAAATTGATGTATGTAACATGTTCATAGATTGGAAAACTCAAAATTGTTAATATGTCAAATACCTTCAGATGTACCAATAGATTCAAAGCAATCCTAATCAAAATCCCCATGGGCTTTGCAAAAGAGATTGACTAATTCTAAAATAAAAAAGGAAGTAAAAAGGATCTAAAGCAGCCAAAGCTAGATGATAAAAGAAATTTGAGGGATGTTAAGACTTCATGTAAAGCTAGAATAATCAAGGATGAGGATGACATGGCATGAGCGAAAAGATAAAGCCATTGAACGGAACGGAACAGAGGATTCAAAGCGTAAAAGAAAATGCTTTCAACAAGTAGCACTGAAACAACAGAATGGAGAATGGCTAAAGAAAAGAACGAATAAGCAAATTGTGGTATATTCACACAAAACAATACTTCCTGGCAATAAGATGAAACTATTGATATATACATGAACATAGATGAACCTGAAAAACATACTGAATCATACACAAGATAGTACATACTGAATGATCCCACGTCATTGACGTTCAGGAAAACAATGAAACAAGCCTAGTCTATGGTGACAGAAGTAAGAACAGAGGTTTCCTATGATGGGCAAAGTTGTACTAAAAAGGAGAAAATAAAACTTCCTAGGATGGTGGAAATGATTTATATTTTGAATAAAGATAGAAAGATGCACTATATGTCAAACATCAAATTTTACAATACTTAAAAATCCATATATTGAATAAGACAAATACTCAAGGGTAAATACTCAAGCGGGAAATAGACCCGTAAAATAATGGGACACAGCAGTTGGCTTCTTGCAAAATTCGGTGGATTGTTTTAGAAAAGTCCTCACATTAAATATATCTCAAAATATTTTTACAAAAGAAAATCCAGGAAAGTGAGATTGATATTTGGCATGGTTTTTCCTATCAGAATATAGATAATTTAGAATCTGCAGCTAAGAGACTTCGTTTTGTCAAAAGTACACAAACACCTAAGAGGCTAAGCAGTTGAGCAGAGCTTTAGGCAGTTGCACAGGATTTAAGAGATAAAAATCAGACACGGTGTAGGACAAATGTATGCTTCATAAGACCTTGTGCAGAGTCCTTTTTTCATTTCTAGGACTTTCCCTACAGTTACTGAAGTCTTGTAGGAACCACATGGTGTTACGGCCTGAATGTTTGTGTCCCACTCAAATTCAAATGTTGAAGTCCTAATTGAATGTGATAGTATTAGGAGGCGGGGCCTTTGGAAGATTTGTCATGAGGGTGGGACCCTCACCAATGGCATTAGTGCTTATAGACAAGGGAATCCGGAGAGCTCTCGCGCTCTCTTTGCACCATGTGAGAGGACAGAGAGAATTCACCAGTCTGCATCCAGGAGGAGGTTTCTCACCAGAACCTGACCAGGCTGGCACTCTGATCTTAGATCTCCAGCCTCCAGAACTGTGAGAAATAAATTTCTGTTGTTTATCAGCCACCCACTCCATGGGATTTTGTTATAGCAGCCTGAAAAGGTAGATGGTGTATTAGTCTGTTCTCATGCTGCTAATAAAGACTCACCTGAGACTGGGTAATTTGTGAAGGAAAGAGGTTTAATGGACTCACAGGTCCACATGTCTGCAGAGACCCCACAATCATGGCAGAAGGTAAAAGAGAGGCAAATCACATCTTACATGGTGGCAGACAAGAGGGCTTGTGCAGGGGAACTCCCACTTATAAAACCGTCAGCTCTGGGGAGACTTACTCACAATCACAAGAATAGCACAGGAAAGACCAGCCCCCCCATGATTCCATTACCTCCCATATCAGCCAAACCATATCAGCCAAACCATATCAGATGGTAAGTTTCAATGAGGTCAAGCCTGCCTTTTTTTTTGACCAGGTCCCCACATCAGAAAAAAATCATTGGTTTAAGACCAGAGTCCTGAGCAGGAGAACCAGCAATGGGGCGGGGGGAGGGGGGTGCCATTATCTCCTTGCGACTGAGTCAAGCTTGTGTGAACCTCAGCTTCCAGATCCAGGTTGTTGCTTCTGATGCAGACACACTGTGAATTCTTGCTTTTTTTCCATTCAGCGCTACCTTGCACTCTTATTCCTTCAGAATTAGTTTCAATAATTTGAAAAATTTAGGGATATTCTTGAGTCTTTCATGGAAGACTTTTTTTTTTTTTTTTTTTGAGTAAGACTTTATTCAATATATGGAGTTTGCTTTCACAGCAGCTTTCTCTAGCCAGGGATGATTTTCCAAACACCTTGCTACAGTTTGTGTGAGGGTTGAAACATTTTCTGCTTTCTTTGCTATGTGGAAGAAAATTGACATCACATTTCTGTCAGCTCTTCCTATCACATTATACTAGTTCAAGTATACTGTGCAGTTCAGAAACGAAGGGAATTTGAGGGTATGTGACCATATATAATTCCTAATGCCAGGCCCTGAAAACGTTCCATTTATATCTGTCACTTCTGTCTGAGGCCTGTCATTTCTCTGAAAGTTCAGAGGCATATTGTAACGCCAACTCAAAATTCTCCACTTCTGTTTCTGGCAGCATAGTTCCTGCATATGTTTCTAGGCTCTGGTTACACCAGGAGTTCAGAACTGTGCGTGACAGACGACCCACCTGCAGCTCCCCAGTCGAGAGGTTCTCTGAGTCAGAGGAAAGGGCTGCAGCGTGCCACTCACGGCAGCCACAGACATCCTTTCCCACGGCTGCACGGCTCCAATTTCGTGATACAATTTTCACTCACAAAGGTGGATTGTGCCCCATTTTCCACTTTTCCTGGTTACCCAATGTGACAGAATTTGGATATTGTCCCTGCCCGAATCTCACGTTGAAATGTTATCCCCGATGCTGGAGGTAGAGCCTGGTGGGAGGTATTTGGACCATGGTGATAAGTGAGTTCAGACCTTGCTGATAAGTGAGTCCTCACTCTGAGTTCACATGAGATCTCGTCGTTTAAAAGTGTGGGCACCTCCCTCCCCAGTCTCACTTGCTCCTGCCTTGGCCATCTGATGCACCTGCTCCCCCTTCACCTTCTGCCACTAGTGTAAGCTCCTGAGGTCTCCCTAGAAGCAGAGTAGATGCTAGCACCATGCTTCCTGTCAAGTCTGCAGAGCCATGAGCCAATTAAACCCTTTTCTTTATTAATTACCCAGTCTTGGATATTGCTTGATAGCAATTCAAGAAAGGCTTAATATACCGTGGTTTCTTAGCCTTTTCCTGGTAAATTCACACAGTGATTTAGGGCCTGGGATCTGTACCTCTCACATCCATCTTAAAACGTGCAGTTCACAAAAGTTCCAACTAAGATATCAGAGAAGTTTTCAATATGTCCGTGACTTGGAGACAGTGTGTGGAGAACTTTCACAGATCCTACCTGCTCTGTCTCAACTTCTAGTCACCTCACATCCAATTATTATTATTATTATTATTATTATTATTATTAGAGACAGAATCTTGCTCCTGTTGCCCAGCCTGGAGTGCACTGGTGCGATCTTGGCTCACTGCAACTTCCACCTCCTGGGTTCAAGCGATCCTCCTGCCTCAGCCTCCCAAATGCCTGGGATTACAGGCACATGCCACCACATCTGGCTAATTATTGTATTTTTACTAGAGATGGGGTTTCACCACGTTGGCCAGGCTGGTCTGGAACTCCTGACCTCAGGTGATTTGCCCTCCTTGGCCTCCCAAAGTGCTGGGATTACAGGTGTGAGCCACTGCGCCTGGCACATCCCAAGATTTAACGCGTGGTGAGAGGCCATTCTTAAATTCAATTATAAAGCATGGTTTAATCTAACACATATTTAGGTACAGCATTTTAATACGAAAACCCTATGTGAAAAAAATACGCAACACTTAAGATTCCCAGCTACTTCAAGATTTGGAAACAGTTAGCATTAAGCATCTCTTCCATAGCTTTGAAAATTTAAGCTACCTCCAGAGTTTCTCTGAACCCTTTAATCTTAGTTTTGTATGCACTCTGCTTTTATGTGTGTGCCCACGTTGCATTTCTTCTCTGCCTAAGCAGGTCTCAATCATTGTGCCCTTTCCCCAGCCATAATTTGGATATTGCACATCCCTGAGAAGGTAAAAGTTTGCAGGAGGGTCCAATAGAGCAGTGCGTAGCCTTCCAGAACCTTCCTGGCCCCCTCCTGCTGCACCACCATCTCCAAAGCCTCTAGCTGCCTTCTTTCTGTGTTCAAAACCCCGGGAAGGGAGTGTGATCTGATCTCGTTTCCCTGCTCCCTTTCGAGTGGCTGCCTCTCCTTGTTGGTCATCCTTCTACAATTTTGTTAAAGAAACTATTGTTCCCTGATACTTATTGAGTGCCAAATTGTAAGAAGTTTTGCATAGTGAGCACTTAGGAATTTTGTTGTTGTAGTTGTTATTTATTTATTTTTTTTGAGACAGGCTCTCCCTCTGTTGCCCACACTGGAGTGCAGTGATGCAATCTTGGCTCACTACAACCTCCACCTCCCGGGTTCAAGCAATTCTTCTGCCTCAGCTTCCGAGTAGCTGGGATTACAGGTGCATGCCACCATGCCCGGCTAATTCTTTTTATATTTTTAGTAGAGATGGGGTTTCACCATGTTGGCCAGGCTGGTCTCAAACTCCTCACCTTGTGATCTGCCCGCCTTGGCCTCCCAAAGTCCTGTGATTACAGGCGTGAGCCACGGTGCCCGGTCCCACTTTGGAATTTTTTATTCTAGTAAGGAAAATGTGCTCATTTCTTCATGTTCACCTTATTTTCCCAATCCAATTACTACATTGCTGACAGCACTGTTGACAATTGTAAGTGCTCTTACCAGTTATTTTAATGTCACCTTCTCCATTATCCTAGATTTCTAAATTATCTCCACCACTCCACACCCAGCTCGGTCAAGAAGCTCAGAACACAGTGATCAAATGAGGATCTCACCCTCTTCCTCTGCCTGCAATTCATTTTTATGTTGTCGTCTGCAGTTCACAGAGGAAGAGATACAATCAAATTGGTTTGTTCTATTACAGATCTATGCTTTTTAAATTTGATTTTGTCTTTTCTATTATTTTAACCGTTTTATTCACCCTGTTTATTCCCAATCACAATGCTCACAGCAACTGATCTATATATTAAATGTTTGTATTTATTCTTCTAATCCTTTTTAGCAGAAGAACCTACATAGCACTCTACATAGAACCCAAAAATAAGCAGTAATAATCACAGCCACAAATCACCTTCTCCTCTGGAATTTTCAATGCTCTTAGACTATCTTCGAATATTACCCTCTCTTACTGCAATGTCCTCAGTGGTGAGTACAAACAATCTCTCTCAAATACAATATCCGGTAGTATAAATTGAAAGAAGCTTCCTGGAGCCCAGTTTGATCATATATGTCAAAATGTAAAATGAGCACAACATGTGATTCAGCAGTGGTGATTTCCGTGAAATACTGTAAAGGAAATAATCCTAGAAGAAAAGTTTTTTACATAATAGTAACAAGCAAAGAAAAAAAACATGGTCTAAATAGTAAAAAAAAAAAAACAAAAACAAAAAGAAAGAAAGAAAGAAAAAAAGAGCATGGCTAAGTAAATTGCAATTTATTCATCTGTGGTAGAACTAATTTTGATCAATTTATTGATGTCAAGTGTTACATTTCTTGTGGTCTTGTGTAACATACATTTTTCATAATTTGGATGAGCAGTATCCAGTCTTAGTTCTGTTTGTTATGATGTTGGTTACTTCGGGGAGATAGTGACTGCCTTCCTCTACGGAAACCAAAGATGCTTAGTCCTTATTTCTGCACATGGCATAATCAAGAGGTGTATAGGATAAGACTTAGTCCTAACCGGTTGGGCTCTCTCTCAAGGGATTTTGAAACTGAGCAACTAACAATGGATGGCTTAGAAAGCGATTTCGTTATGAGTTAGTGCACAATCTGTTTCCTGCACTTCACTGTAGTTCCAGCTACCTGATATTCACAGAGTCCGTAATTCCCAGGCCTGGGCAGTTAGCTCCCGAGAAAACAAGGAAAGCAATCCTTACCAACGGTTTGAAACTCTTTCCGGTATTGGATGTGTATAAACCTATGTACTCTGTACAAAACCCCATAAGTAAGTTCAATTATTAACCCATTTTGCAGGTAAGAAAACAACCTCAGAAAGATTGTATGACTCGCTCAAGGATACAAAGATTAAAAGCAAGAGCTCTGGCTGCAGAGTCTGTGACCATCACTTTTCTTATTGCCCTTACTCTTACACTATTGACTCATTTTGTAGTCCCTTGAGAGCAAAAATTTTGCCTGAAATGTCTTACGACCCTTTCCAGTTAGAGCAATAATTAGGCCCTTCTATGCTCTTGGAAATGGATGGCACAAGAGCAGGTATCATGTTTTGTTTTGTTTGTTTGTTTTGCTTTTTATAGAGACGGGGTTTCACCATGTTGCCCAGGCTGGTCTCCAACTCCTGAGCTCAGGCCATCTACCCACCTCCACCTCCCACTGTGCTGGGATTACAGGCGTGAGGCACCACACCTGAGGATGGCACAACAGAATGCGGATTATAAAGAATCAAGTTTTTGAATGCCAGTTCAGCGTGGGTGAAAAGCAAAAGGCACATGGCGTACAGGAAAGCTGTGGAGAGTGCAGGTGCCCTTCACTCAAACTCATTATAGGTTTTCTCGTGGAGGGGATGTCAGGGTAACAAAAAACTTTTATTAAAAAGGTTTGTGCCTTGACACAATCCAGTCAAAAATCCAGGTAAACAATGGCAGGGGAAACCATGGAAATTCCAGAAAGTGTGAACTCAGACAAATCACAGTCTAGGAGTAACAGATACCCTTTGAATAAGATGAAGCTGAAATAGACCCTCCCACCACTGATAAAGCTAACAACCAAGACCCAAGATTATTAGGGTAAACTGCTGTTATTAAATTCCCATAAACAATTGAATGAATGGAAACCTTTTTGAGAAGAGACCACAATCGATAGATTCTACAGGGAACCATCTAGAATGTCATTTGAAGTGTCATAGTGTTACATACCACTAGAAATTATTAATTGTACAAAAAAGGGAAGAGAAAGATTATTAATTGATAGAGAAGATAACGAATAGGAGCAGATGCAGAGATAATTAAGATATTGGAGTTAGCACGCAGAAATTTGACAATAAAGATAAAAATATAAAAAAAAAGATAAAGACATGCAGCCAAAATAGATGAAAAGATGGATAATTTCAACTGAGAATGGGATGTATTAAAAAAGATGGATATCATAGGATGGGTAAGTGAAATAAATGAAATTAAGAGCTCATTGATGGTTTTAACAGCATATTGAAAACAGCAGAATAAAAGGTGAGTGACCCTGAAGTCCAAGTAAGATAAAAAGTCTAAACTAGGGAAAAGAGGAAGAGAAGAAAAAATATAACAAAGCTTAAAAATATGTAGAACATGGCCCAAAGGTCAAAATGTGAACCTGGAGCTTCAGAAGGAGAGCAGAGAGAGAATGAGGCATGGGGAATTTTCAAATTTGATAAAAAATTACAAAAGTTTGAAAATTCAATAGGACACTTCTACAAAATCCATAGCTTCAAAGGAAACAAGAAAAACTTGAAAATATTTTGAGCTGAATGATTAAATAGATATAAAATCTGTTGTGGTTTGGCTCTGTGCCCTCATCCAAATCTCACCTTGAATTGTAATAATCCTAAGGGGTCAAGGGTGGGACCAGGTGGAGGTAATTGAATCATGGGGGTGGTTTCCACCAAGCTGTTTTCATGATAGTGAGTGAGTTCTCACGAGATCTGATGGTTGTATATGCATCTCGCATTTCCCCTGCTGACTCTCCTTCTCTCTCCTGCACTGTGAAGAGATGCCTTCCACATGATTGTAAGTTTCCTGAGGTCTCCCTAGCCATGCGGAACTGTGAGTCAATAAAACCTTTTTCCTTTGTAAATTACCCAACCTTGGGTATGTCTTTATTAGCAGTGTGAGAATGGACTAATACCATATTAACTAATGGAATTCTCCTTAAGGGAAATTTTTAGCTTTAAAGCATATATTTGAAAAAAGGAAAGTTTTGTAGTAATCAATCATTTAAACTTCCAATGCAATTAGATATTTAAAAAAGTTGAATGAAAAATAGAAAAAAGTAATTAAAAATAAATTTAAAAATCAATGCAAATACAAAAAACATAATAAATTTATAAAACTAAATTTGGTACTTTGAAAAATTATTAATACTGGTACTGAAAAACAAATTGTCCATACAGAAATTAAAAAGAAGGCATTGTCATAAATACAACAGATGTTAGCAAGAAAATAAGATGTTATACACAGCTTCGTGTAGATAAATTTGAAAATTTGGGAAAACGCATAAATTCCTCAAAAGTAAAACCTGCCAAACCTGATAGCAGAAGAAATAAAAAGCCGGGTGCGGTGGATCACACCAATAATCCCAGCACTTTGGAAGGCCGAGGTGGGCAAATCAACTGAGGTCAGGAGTTCGAGGCTAGCCTGCCCAACGTGGTGAAACCCTGTCTCTACTAAAAATAAAAAAATTAGCTGAGCATGGTGGTGGGCGCCTGTTTTCCCAGCTACTCAGGAGGCTGAGGCAGGAGAATCACTTGAACCCAGGAGGCAGAGGTTGCAGTGAGCTGAGAGCATATCACTGTACCCCAACCTGGGCAACAAGAGCAAAACTTCATCTCAAACCAAACAAACAAAAGATATAAAAATGTCTACATAATTCAACATTTACTAAAGTTGAATTTATAATTAAAATCCTTCCCATTAAGAAAATTCCAGATCCAGGTGCCTTTATCTGTGAGTTCTTTCAAGCATTAGTAAATACCACCAAATTTTACACAAAATTTCCCAAAGTATAGTGAAAGGATTCTAATTCATTTTATGGAGCTGGCATGATCTTGATACAAATACCTAAAAAGAATATTACAAGAAAAAAACACTTGTTTATATGTCTCATATATGAAGATATAAAAATTTCTAAATGTATGTTTTTAATATACAATTAATGCAACACATAAAAAATGTAATCATGACATAGCAGGACTTCAGGAATTCCTGCATTATTTTAGGAATGTAAGGCTGGTATAATATTTGAAATGAACACAAATCTTTGCATTAAAAGAATAAAAGAGAAAAACATTTGATCACCTCAATCATTGCAGAAAATAATATCTATGAATGCATTACTCAGCAATACAGTAATATGAAACCTCAGGGACAAAATAATAATAAAAGTAGTAACAACATCAGCAAGAAAGCACTAATCCAGTGACCAATCCTGTGTAGCTGTTGTCTAGGATTAATGTCTCACCCCTGGTTAGAGCTTTGATTTGAGTAGGCTGTAAAATATGATCTGAGATAAAGTCCAGGGCTCCAGCAAGCTGGATATTTGGATCAGGCTACAGAGGAAAATCAGAACCCCAGAGGTTGCTAATTACTTTGGAAGTGTGAGCTGAGGTGGGAGAAGCAATCGTTCTCCTAATAGAAGTAAAGGGAGTCAGAAGCTACAGTACCTGTTCACCTCCCCACTTCTTTCTTTTCAAATGGAAGTAGATGGAGAGGAATGTCATGCCTGGTCCCTGGAGATTGGGTATTCCTTTACATCTGTTGAAACTGCTTTTGTCCCTTGACATTTGCTGAGATAATTATTTTAATCCTAAGGTGAAGAAATAGGTTTTCTAAAATAAATATTTTACTCTTTTTTTTTCCACCTGAATTTGTAGACATTTGTCTGGGTAAGTCACATGCCAGCAGGGATGGCTAAATTGGATTTTACAGAAGGAAAAAAAAATCTAAATACAATTATTATGTCTGCAGAACTTGCAATACCTTATGTTAATTCAGAAGGAGACTGACTAGATTATCTGGTCACAGCCAAATCTGTGTAGTTTTCATGGGCTGCAGTTTGTGAACTTAGCTTCTTCTGAATCTCATTCTGGGCTCACAATCTCCTAATGCCTCCTTGTATAAAATAAGAATTCCATTAGACATGAGCTTGACAGATATCCCTGGGCCCTCTCCATATTCTTCTGTCGTCAGGCTTTAGACAAACATTTTATGTGTGCTCTAGTAGGTTTGGTGCTTACCCAGATGATCCTTACCAGTTTTCTAAAGATGATCTCCATCCTGCAGACCTCACAAAACTCTTGAATAATAGCTGGTTTTTTGTATCCTTTAATTTTGCTAATCTAACTAATTCTAGTAGTTTTTGGTAGGATCTTGTGTATTTTCAATGTAGACAGTAGTTCACATATCTATCATGATGGATAATAATACTAAATCCTAAAAACAACTCACCTTGGTAGACTCTATTTTCTTTACTTCATAAAAAGAGAAAATGAGGCTCAAAAGTGTTACGTGACTTTCTTGAAGCCTCCTAACTCACAGGTGCTAGAGCTGGGATTCACATTGGTTACACCTGACTCCACAGCCAGAGCTTCTTGGGCTAGGCTGAGCTGCACTGCCTCTGCCTGCTCCATCCCCTGGATATCTCCATATGACAACTGAGAGGAGAATGTTGCCTCACCTTGTTCAGCCCCAGCTGGGGGTAGTGTGGCAACTCAGATTAGTTGCTCTGTGCATGTTGCTCTGTGCATGTCTGCCAGTGACCACAAAGACCCTGCTTGAATACTGATTCTGTGGTCACAAATAAATTTTAGTTGAACTTTAAAATGTAGAATCTATGAATAATGGGCATGGACTGTATCTGGCACCCTAAATCCAGATGAGAGCACTTACAAATAAGCAAATGTAGAGCTAAGAAGAAATCCAAATATTGAGTCTTGCGGCATTTAACACATAGCCACGCGCACCAGCAGAGAGCACAGGAGAGGGACAGGGACTTCACAGTGATCTGGGAAAACCCAATACGTAATGAGGAAAACCGGAAGAGTGTCTTAGAAATTAAACAAGGAGTTTCCGGAAATGGCCAAAGAGAGGAAATTAGAGAAAAACAGATTTTGGTCACATGGAGGTTGCTGGTAATCTTGGCAAAAGTAGGTTTAGTGGATTTGTTGAGATACAATTAAATTGATATTCCAGCTATCTATTGCTGCCTAACAAACCACTCCAAATTAGTGGCAGAAAACAACTTTTTTAATGCTCATGATCCTATGAGTCAGAAATTTGGTTTGGAAACAGCAGAGACCATTTGACACCTCTCCATGTGTCCTGCCTAGTTGGCATGGCTCAAATGGTGGGCAATGGTTAGGGAGGTTGGCTGGCTCTGTGTCTGGGACTTCGGTTCAATCTCGTGGCATCTTCTGGAGTTGGGTTTTCCAACGTGTCTCCTGCACTACACTGGCTGGCACTGCTCCTGCTCTCTATACACCCTGATTGGACTTCCTTGCAGCATGGCAGGCTCAGGGCAGTTGAACTTTTTGCATCCCAGCTGCATTTCTTTGATCTAGCATTCGAGAAAACAAAGAAGGAAACTAAACGGCTTCTTATGACTCAGCCTCAGAAGACACATATATAGCCTGGAAATTAGGGATACAATTCAACTGGAAAAACAAAAACATTGTGGGCAAGAGTAGATGAGATTTATTGCACAAATGGAGAGGTTATAATTAGCTTTCAGCTTAGTAGGTCTATTTATGATCACAGCAGGGAAGGTAGAACACATGGGCATGGAGGCATAAACGTGGGGATTTAGTAATGAGAGAACAGAAGTTTCTCTTCTGTTTGACTCAATTTTCTCAGTTAAATAAGAAGAAAAGCCAACAGTTGAAAACAGGGTGTCAGTGGGATTGAGTTAGAAGAAGATGGTAAATGTTGTTTGAGGAGTATAGTAGGTGAACCACCTAACAGCATGAAATAGCAAGGCTTCGATAAAGGATGTTATCTAATTCACTTCTCTTTATTGCTAGTATTACCTCCATTTTCTTCCTCTCCAAGTGTATTTTCCAAACAGAGGTAAGACACTTTTGGATATACACATCCCCCATCTCCAGATCTGTTTCTAAACAATATAATGTTAATTAATTTGCAAAGATTAAGTCAATTCAGCAAGAATGACTGGATTTTATTTTAAAATTCTTTTGCATCTCATTAAGTTCTGAGACCTCATACCATTGCACTGGTGGGTGATTCAATTTCTATCACTAGAAAAACCTGACTGTAGCCTAAGGTTTCCTGGCCTGAGTTACTTATAGTAGTAGCTATTAAGGGTATCTCCCAGCTGCTGTTAATCCCTCATTTTACCTTCTGGCATCTTTATTACTCAAGGAGTCTTAATAAGACAGTTCTGCTACTTCTTGCATCAAGGGAATCTACCAAAACCTGGTGATCTAAGGCTCTGTATGCCGTGTTCTGTCCCCACCTTCTTTGGGGTCCTGCTGCTTACTGACATGAAGCCAGAAGGCAACATGAGTTTTCTCTACCTACCAGCCTACCGAGAGCATCCTCTTGAAAAGTCTGCACCTTATTCCATAGCTACGTCTAACTCTGTCCTGGATAGCTGCCCCTGCTAGCTCCTTCCCCACTAGAGGGTCCTAGATGATGGTCCTCCTATTACATCACTTTTCTGGATTAAACATCATTCTATTTATTGTATTTCTTTGCTCATTCCTTTTTTTTGCTAGATCTCATACTAGAACAACGGCACCATTATCTGAAGTACCAGTCCATCCTACCTCATTTACTAGTAGAACAATATTTTAACTATAGCTATAAAGACCCATGAAAGAACCACTCCATCGCACAAACTGTGTAAAAAAAAAAGGCACAGTATGGGTTGTCTGAAATGGACAAAGATTATTTCTTTTCCCTTTTTTCTTTTCTTTCTACCTTTTAGTAGGTGAAAAAAAAAATGAGTTACTGCAAATTCGTGACATATGCTGGATCACATAGGAGGTAATAATTTCTGAAGGGCTGACTCAAACCTAGTTCCTCTGTCCCCAGACAAAAAAATTATCTTTCCACAGTAATCACATTTAAGCCCATTCTTGAAATAAAATACAATTTATAACTTCAGATGTTTTCAAAACTGAGTTTGCAAAGAGGAGAAAATGGGCAATCGTCGTCCCCAGCCTTTAGGCACCATCACATACTTCTGTGCATTGTGGAAGAAGGCAATGACACTAACATTTAAACTACTGCATTAGAGGATGGCAACTGTAAGTTTATTTCCTATTAGCATTCATTTTATAGATTTTCCTCTCTGAATAGAAATATCGCTTGAACTCCACTCACCATGGCAACAAAACAGCTGAAGATTCTTACAGCTTGCCTAGTGAAGAAAAATACTTGAAAATATCCTTTGATGCTAAAATTGGTTTTGTTTTCACAGTAACACATGAAGCAACTGAGGGACAAGGGATATCACTGTGTATTTCAAAAGATGGATTCGCCCAGAAGGAGCATGGAGGGTATATCAGAAAGACAGGAAAAGAAGGAAGGAACAAAAGGAAGCGAGGAAGAGAGGAAGGAAGGAAGGGAGTGAGGGAGGAAAGGAGGGAGGGAGGAAGGAAGAAAGGAAGGAAGGAAGGAAGGAAGGAAGGAAGGAAGGAAGGAAGGAAGGAAGGAAGGAAGGAAGAGAAGGGAAGAAAGGAAGGAAATTAAGGTAGACCACAGCATGTTTATATCCTTGAAGGCACATTTATCCACACACGTGCTCTCCAAAATCATTCCTCATCCATATCATTGCATACATTTTGTTGTTGGATATCTTCACTTTGTTGTTTATCTGGCTGTTTCCTACAATTGGATTGTTACTTCCTTGAGGGCAAAGACCACGCTTTATACATCTTTGAACTCCTATTGTTCTTTTTAAGTGTGTGCTGGGTAAACAACTAAATTAAGATTTTTACCAAATAATCAAAAAAACATGGAAACTAAAAAACAGTTAACTTCAAACAACATTAGAATTTTTGGCATGAAAGGAATGATCAGAGTAGAAATTTTCTTGAGTTTATTATTTCTGGCAAAATGTATTAACCAGTCTATTTTCCTTTTTCTCCCAGGATTGGTTGCAGAGTCCTTCTGTCAAAAGGTATTTGTGGAGGAAGTTAATAAATACCTGATTAACTGAATTACACTGAGTACGTTTAGAAAGATAAATGCATTGCCAAATAGGTAAAGAATTACAAGGTCATATTGAATGACTATTCATTTTTATCATGAGGAGTCCTTGTTTGTATGTAACTGAGATCTGATTACACATCTTAAATAATGGATAAGGGGCAGATTACCATGTTTTCTTTGAAAGAGAAAGTTTTTTCCCAGGAACTTCATTTTCAGAGTCTAATGACCATGTTGATATTACTCTGTTCTTGGCTGCTAGACATCAATAAATAATGGTCTCCATTTTGGGGGAGGTATGTCAGTGATATACTATCAAATGCTTAACAATCAACTTTCCAAGAGAAAGAAAAAAACAAAGCCCATACTTTTAGTATTTGCCAATTTCCATGGCGTAAATACTCCTACCATGACCAAATTCAGAATATAAACACAAGGCCATTGAATTCAGAGTTGGGAAGAAATGTGCAGTAGTGCAATATGGTGTCACAGTTCCATCATACATACACAGTAGATGTAAATACTCTCAAAAGCACAGATAGTACCAAAATAATTAGCAAGTCATGAGTCTTGACTATTTTTTGTTTTAATATAATTCATTTAATTGTAAGTTTATATAATGTAATTTTTAATAAAGGTTGCATTTAAAAAACTTTAACAGTCATCTTCCCCTGTAGAGAAGAAACAGCTCCAGCAAACCACGGGATACTGTCTCTGTAGTTCTGCCTTAGATTACAGTGAGCCAGGGGTAAGATGTGATATTATTTAACATGGCACCTCCTGGCCTGAATAAGGAGGTGTGCAGTCTTTGCCTTATTGTACAATGTTGGCACGGACACACAGCAACAGGTGTGTTGTGCACTGAAACAAGGGTGAGTGGGGAAACAGAGGCAGAGAACTAGCAGAGCATGATGTTCCCATGTTTTTGCCATTCTGCAGGGAGGCAGCTTGTGTTGGGAAGAGTTTACCACACCAAAGAAGTACACCATTAGAGAGACCAAACCCTTCACATTACTCTGCGTATTACAGAGAAAGGAGGGCAGAGACCATGCTGTCTACTGGGTAACAATGGGTGCTTCCTGCTACAACAAATATAACTTTATTTAAAAATAAGAGTTTCTGGAGATGTTCTTCCATTGAATCAATTGGAACTGGTTGAGCTAGATTCTCACCAGAAAAGGAGGAAATGAGGATTTAGAGCATTCAGGATGTGCTTTTCTTCACCCCACATCAACTTAGAAGGTTGTCAAAATAAAGTAAATGTGGTTCCACAATATAATTGATTTTTTCTCTCACTAGATTGTAGTTTTCCCAAATCATCCAATTTTTCTGTATGGTATAGTCAGAGCCCAGAAGTTATTGGATATCCTTATCAGGTAAGTAGG
Source organism: Piliocolobus tephrosceles (assembly GCF_002776525.5). NCBI lineage: Eukaryota > Metazoa > Chordata > Mammalia > Primates > Cercopithecidae > Piliocolobus > Piliocolobus tephrosceles. The sequence goes on along the minus strand of NC_045455.1, from coordinate 5,940,661 downwards.
AGGGTTCAGGTCTTCTTGTGAATTCTGAACGGTCTAAGGAAAGGGTGACTTCACAGTCAAAGTCGTGCCACTGATGGCCTGGCCAGAAGATAAAAAGAGGGAGTAGAGGTAACTGAGAGAAGGTTAGGGAAACCAGCATGAACCCAGGTGTGTAATGTCAGCTTTGGGAGATGATCGGCCTTCCATCAAGCTAAAAGGAAATGGACTACCTGCCTTACCAACCAGAGTCTTTAGCAGAATTTCCAGTAGAATGACCAGAAAGGAACTTTAACCAAGTACTCTACAGAGATCAGTTGGAAAGCACAGAACAGAGTGGTGAGTGGAAGACCTCTACTCTTGTACTACCAAGTGCTAGAGCAAGCTCCTCACAGTGGGAAGAGAAGCTATAAAGTAATAGGATCACTTATAAAAAGTAAAAGAAGAAAGGAAAGAAAAAGAAAGAAAGAAAGAAAGAAAGAAAAAGAAAGAAAGAAAGAAAGAAAGAAAGAAAGAAAGAAAGAAAGAAAGAAAGAAAGA
>NC_045455.1:5886648-5940135 GCF_002776525.5 Piliocolobus tephrosceles | reverse complement strand
AGAAAGAAAGAAAGAAAGAAAGAAAGAAAGAAAGAAAGAAAGAAAGACAGTGAAATCTCCTTTGCACATCTGAGTGTGGTATTGATAAATCCATGACTTTCTATAAAATATTCTTAGCAATCCATCACAAGTTTTCACATGTGGGTAGTACCAATATTATTCCACCCACTGTGGTGTGCAAGACACTACATTTTCCATATCATTATTTCAACTTATTTAAACATTCTTGAAATAGTGTTAGAAACCAATATATGAAAATGTTCCTCCCCCCAGTTATCTTCCAATTGTACAATTGAAGAAGATGAAATACACACACACACACACACACACACACACACATACACACACACAAACAGTAAATGATTGCTCAAGGACAAAAATGGTCATTGGGTAATGAAACTAGTACATAGCTCAAGTTTCCCAATGCCTAATGTAATGTCATTTCCGTTTAAGTGTGTTACTCCCATTTACTAAAAACAGCTACTGGGCTGCTACCCATTTATTCAAAGCCTAGGAACCCAGTTCTTTTAGAGAATTTTCAACCAAAGTTCACAGGAGGCTCCCTGCCTCTCCAGCTCTTCATTGATTTAATTGGTGTTTTTTATAATACTTTAAATGCAAGATTTAGAAGGACCAGAATCAGATGTTAGAGGGGGAAAAAAAGGTTGTTCATCAAAGTTCCTTTCATTTCTACAAGGAAAAGTATTAATAACTTAGATATTTCACCTGAGCTGATTTGGTAGCTTCCTACTGGTGAAAGCATCTGGCACTAAAACATCTTTCAGGTGACTACTGGCTGACAACTTTCCCCAATTCTTGTAAAGTAATCTTCTCAAGTAATTCTTCTAAAGTAATGTATGTTTAGAATTCCTGTATCTTCTTTGATTAGTTTTGGTGGATTGCTAGATTTCTAAAAGATTATGCATGTCACCCATGTTTTCAAAATTATTTGCTTAGCGTTGAATCAGAAGTATCATGAATCAAAACCTCGTTATGTCTGTGATTAGTTTGTCCTGATCATGTCTTGTTTTGAGTAATTGCATTTTGCTTCCCACCACTTGTTTTCTTTGAAAAAGTTAGCTAATAATTTCTGTACTTTATTGTATATTTTTACTTCAAAAATCAAGCTCTTAGATATATTTATTTTGACAATTTTATTAATGTCTGCCTTTATCTTTACCAATATTTACCTTTTACTCTCACTTTCTTGTCTTTTAGGGTTTTTTGTTATTTTTCTAACTCCTTGAGTTGGATTTTTGGGAAATTATGTCTTCTCATCTGATAATGCAATTATTTATTGCTGTATTTATTTCTGGAGTGTGGGTTTGGCTCTATCTAATTTAATGTAATATTTTATTATAATTACTTTGGAGATATTGAGCAACAATCCTTTCTGCCACTAACTCTCCCTCCTCAGCCTTAGCCAAAAGTCGTTTAAAGAGAATGTTCAAATTTTAAATAGTAGGATACTTTATTTTCTAGTTTTTCTTCATTTATTGTTGTTGTATTTTGATAAGAAAATAATGTCTTTGTCATAATGTATTTTCTTCTTGTATAAATGGTTTGGAGTTTTCTTTGTTAATTTTTGTAGCTATTTTAGCTATTTTAGGATGAACGGTCATTTCATTGACAAGAGTCAACAGTAGGTCAAAACTGTTGAAAATAACAGAGATTCTACAAGGTATGATTCAAACATCATTTAATTATCTAAAAGATACGGATATAGAATCTCAATACTGGCAGGTAGCAAAATGATCAGTAATATTTTCACAAACACCATGGACATCTGGCACTAAAATTCCTCACTACAGAAAGCAAAGTTACAGATCACATGTAAATGAACAAAGGTTGCGGTAGAATTCCTTAAAGTATAAACATTTCTCTCTGATTCCAGTTTGCTATAGATGAGGCTTTAGAAATCCTGCTAGTAGTCACATCTGAATCCATGCCGGAGAATAACTCATCTGGGCCAGGTGTGGTTCATCAATCTCTGAGACATCCTGTGCAATTTATCACTGCAGGAAAACAGCACCCTCAGACATGAAGAAGTCCTCATCCGTCACTCATGGAGTTGGGTTGTACAATCTGGCCTGAGACAATTCCTGATTTTATTGTCTGAGAACGAGGACAGGGGGCAATTTTCCAAACAACTTTTACGATTCCTGGTTAAAATGTCTTAGACCAGTTGTAGTACTCCTTGAACTCGTGGTTGGGCATATGGTTACTTAACAAAAAGGCACATCCTCTGTTTTCAGGGCACAGAATTCACTGTATTGAGTAGATATTTTTATTCATCACATTACCTAGGTCTCGTTTATCATTATTTTGTTCACATGCTATGCTGCAAGAAAGATATGAATCAAATTGCCTACTACATTGCTTCAATTTCTCTTTATATTGTCTGTGGTTTGTAAATGTTTATGATATTTTATTCCATGCATAGATATTCACAACTATTAGATTTTAGTTGGAGATTGCATACTTAATCAATACGAATTGCCCTTCTTTGTGTCCTGTAGTGTTTAGTAACTCTAAATTTAATGCTGACTGGTATCATGACTCTTGATCTCAATTTGTGCCTGGCAGTCTATGTCCATCTGACTATTATGAGTCACTTTGCTTTCCCGACTTACATACAATAATAAACAGTTGCATTTTATTCTGTAATTCCAACTGGGAGCACTGGTATAATAAATGTGGTGGTTCTTGGAATAATAAATGTGATGGCTCTTGGTTTTGAATTCATATTTTGTTATTATATTACTGTTTTATTGTTGTTTAAATTTATTTTTTAACTTAATGCCTGTGTTGTTTGCGTGTGTTAGTGTGTGTGTGTGTGCTTCTTGATTATTTGGAAGGTTTGAAATTTTGTTCTCCTGGTCAAATTTACAACTAAAATTTTACGTTACATATGTCCTCTGATTTTACTTTTCTCAAACAAATCAATGAATTATGTAAAGTTAAAAACAAATGCAAGAAACATCTTGTAAAATAACCGCAGAATAAATGATGATACTGAATAGTTATGTAGTGATATTAAGTCATTTTAATTATAAAGATTTCTTCCTACAAGATAATTCTTTCTACATTACAAATTTTGCTGGCACTCCACATAAATGTGTGGTTGTGTTTATGTTTCTTTAGTCAATTCTCAGGAGACTAAGGGAACTGGAAGTCATGAGTGGGGCTTCATTGAATTTTGATGCCAAGAAACATGGTAGGTCTGAATGAAAAGAAGTCACAGGATGGTTGGCATAATTTGACTTTGCTTCTTTTGCTGACTGAAGTCTTCTCCTACAACCATTTCCCCTCCATTCCCAGCTCCCCACTCTCCCTCACATTCTCTAAGACAACTCTATAGTTTGTGTAGCTTGTTTTCCCTTTCATTCTTGCCTGTCCCCATGCCCTGACTTTCTGTTAATTTATTAAGTCATGCTACTCATCACACTCCAACTCAATTTTATAAAGAGAATGCAGTGAAAACTGTAGTAACAGAAGAGGAAGTAGAGCATTATAAATACTCAGAAAATGTTCTGGATCAAAATCCGATTCGCATGCAAACAACTATTACTGCTGAGACATTTAATCTTATGAAGCACCAGAAGAGCATCACAAGCTTTTAAAATTTTGTGCATATAAATGCAAGGAGAAAGAGCTGAGTGCAGGCACAAATGATATATATTTTTAAAATACCTAAGCAAAGAACTAAAGATGACTGCTAAGCTCTTAAAATGATTACTTTAGAATACTTGGTATAATGTTGTTTAATTAGAAGAAATAGAATGTATTTATCTGAGAAATAATTTTTCAGAATACTAAATTGTTATTCATTTATTCATTCTTTGATTAAGTGTAAATCGAATGCCAACAATATTCTAAGGGACATGTCATCAATATGAATATGACATAGCCTTTTGAATACTTATATAATTTTTAATAACAAAAGGAATCCATGTGCTTACAGAAAATGTAGAAAAATGGCATAGATTAAGAAAGCAAAAAAACACAGCACAGTGGATAGATAGATGGTTAGATAGGCAGACATACAGAATTACAGAATTAATGTTGTCTTCATTGTATTATATAGCTTTCCATTTTTTACTCAGGTGAAAAATAAACCTATATTAAGCATTTACATCATATTGATATATTTTATAGGCTTTTCCCCCTTACTATGAAATACAATAATTTTCCATGTCATTAAATGGCTAATTTAGTGCCTAATACTAATACTAATACTAATACAAACATCTAATTTCCTTAAACGACCCACAGTCTTTGAACCTCTACATTGAATCCCACTCCACTGCATTATGAGCAATTGGTTCACGAATTTTTTCAACTCTACTTCCTGTAAAATGTTTTAGCATAAATTTAGCATATAAATATGTATATATAAATTAGTCACAAATTTGTACACTTGTGTTTAATTCGTGAAAGTAATTTTAATTATTTTTCTCAAAATTGTATAAAGAACTGGATAAGAAATTTAAAAAAAAAATCTTATAGGGAAAAATTTTTGCTGAAAAACTTCTGTGTCCCCTTTGCAGACTAACTGCACATTTCACTCATGTGGGCATGAAGCGCCTTTCACTCCAGAGACAGTTGTGCTCTTCTACAAGGTGTGACTATTCTGGGGTTCTGCTAAAAGCCTCAGTGAATGAGAATTAAGGATTCTCCAATGGGTCTGATCGTGGTTTGGACATCCTTTTACCTTGTGCGAACTCTGAGTAGTGTTCCACTTACCATCCCTTGGTCGTTACTCGCCCAGTCTTTTAAAAATCTACCTACTCTATGTAGGGTCGGCTAGTATTCAGTAATGCCTCAAGGGTATTTCTGTACTCATCTGTAGTGCTGTTTCACCATGAGACTCCTTCCTTGGAACTCTGTCCCACAACGTCCAGCCCTCTCAACCCCTTTAATTTCCTCCCCCATCTTGTCAATCCAGTGAGAATGCTGGGCTCAGTCTGTGCTCTCCCTCCTTATGCTCATGATCCAGAAACTCTCTCAGGCAAACATTTGAATCATGATCATAGGACTCACTTCATTTGTGTGTTTCCCCACGGTCCCCACAATCACCGTTCCAGGCTGCTTGTCATCTTTTACCTGAAACAGTTGTTTCATGTGTTTTCTCCATTCTTTTAATTTTTTATGACGGTAGGTTAAGTTCAGTCCTGTCACTCCATCATGGCTGGGAGCAAAATTCTGTGCATTCAAATTTAAGTAAGAGATAAAATTTGAAGGATACAAGAAAATAGCCTCCCAAGGATGGCTGGCTAGACGTAGCTGAGACGTACCTTTTCCGTGGGGAGGAACCCAAACGTCAAGTGAGCCTTCACACATTGAACTTATCTTTTGAGGAAAAGACAATGAAATTCAATAGAGAAGCGATGGAAGACACCATGATTGAAGCAGGGAGCAAGGCTACTTGCTTACATCACCCCGCTCCAGGACCAGCCCCTAGCCCAGACTAGACCCAAAATGGGGGTGAGTGAAGGACCCTGGTATACCTCATTCCCATGGTGGACCTCCGAGATCCTAGCTACAGGAGTTCCCATGATCGCTCTAGACATTTAGCATGGGAAGTTTCCTGGGGAACACTCAGAGTCACTGCTTGAACCTACATGGAGCCCAAAAGCCATCAATTAGTGTGCTGGGCAGATGGAGCAAAACATGAACCTGGACCCCACCTCCCACGGCTCTGTCTCCTGCCCTGAAATGCTGCAGGTCTTGCTGTCTGTCAGGTTGGGAGAGAGTGTGGCCAGGGCATGCCCACATGCCAAAGACAGCCTTCACTGCGATTGTCATGGGAATGAGGGGCATCTGATCACATGCCCCCATACCCACTGGTCCTTCCTAAGACTGCCTGCTTGGCCTTTCCCACCATGGAGGGAGTGGGTAGAAAGCATGGCTTCCATTGCCTGACTCAGTGGTTTGTTCACTGCCTGAGAGTAGTTCAACACGCCATCACCACTGGTACTTGAGTACTTGACCCTGTGGGGGCAGAGGACGAATGTGCTGGCCTGGTCTCAGTTCCCCAGGACTTGAGCACACCACCCATGAATTAAAAAAAAATGTGGGGGGATGAGATGTGTGGCCTGATCTCCAGCAGGGGAAGAGCCTCACTGTTAAAACACAGAAGAGTGAGGCTGGCTTCTGCAGCAGGTCTGGAATGTCTAGAATGGCACAGCAATCTGGGTGTGGGAGGCTTGGAACTAACCTAACCAGTCAGGCTTGTTGCCATACGGATACCAGGGGAAACCCTCTCCCCCCAGGTCTGGAGTGTGGAAGCTTGGGGAGACCCACAGCTCTCTGTTTGCCTGGAAACCTGGGCTGCCCCTCTTCCCCTGAGCAGGCTCCATGGCACAGAAGAGGCACCTTTGCTCCTCCTTGCAGGGTGGCGCAGCATGTTGAGAGCTACCCCTAGACCCTGACACGGTCAATGCTTGCACCTGCCTCAGAGAGCCTAGTGGTGATGCTCACCAGGCCCATCCATGCCCAGCTTTATCCCTTCCAGCCACCTTGACAGCATAGCCTGGTGTAGAACCCCTAAGAACCCCATACCTTGCTCATTGCCAGGGACACCTAGGTACTTCTCCCACCAAGAAAGGCCAAGTAAGAATTCCACTGTTGTTAGCACTGCACCTGTCTCTCACTTGCAAGGACCAATTACTGGCCAGGAGGTCAAACTTCCCAGCCCATCACAACTGCTGACATCTTTATACAGTGCTCAGCTTCTTGCTCACAAGTATCACCCACTGAACCAGTTGAGCACTGTAAAACGATGTCAGCAGTTGTGATGGGCTGGGCACAACCCAATGCAATTCCTGCTGACAGAAGTGCAAAAAGCTTGTAATGAGATAAGCCCCCTGAGACTTCCACCTCATCTCCATAGGAGACAGTGAGCCTGACCACATGCACAGCACAACAACGTTACAATCTGCAAACAACTAGCAATTGAGAAAACTGCTACAAGGAGGCTATGTCCAAGAAACTCATACAGAGCCTTGGTTTCCTAAAGGCACAAAGACACAAAGCCAAAGGGTCCTACCCAACACACACAACAGTTGCACCCTTGAGGGAGGATGACAAAATCCCAAAACAAATGAAAGACAATCCAAAAATAAGAAGTGACATCTTCTACAGATGAGAAGGAACCAGCACAAGGACTCCAGCACCAAGAAGAAATAGAATGTTGTGACAACCCCAAAGGACCACACTTGTTCTCTAATAACGGATCTTAACCAAAATGAAAACTTTGAAAGGACAGATAAAAAAAATCAAAACGTGGATTGTAAGTAAGCTCAATGAGAGCCAACAGAAAATTGTAAACCAACAAAAAGAAACTAGGAAAACAATCCAGAAGATGAAAGACAATTATACGTATATACAACAGAATTTTGAGAAATGAAAGAATTCACTGAATGAACTTCAAAACAGAGTTCAAAGCTTCAAGAATAGCCTAGAGCAAGCAGAAGATGGAATTGCAGAGCTAAAAGACTAGCCTTTTGAACTATCCCAAACCAAAATATATATATATATATATTTTTTAAAAATGAACAAAACCTTCAAGAAATACGGGATAATGTAAAGCCAACCAAACTTAAGACTTATTGGCATTCCTGATGGAGAAGAAAAAAAGTAAAAAGTTTAGAAATATATTTGAGTGAATAATTAGGGGAAATTTTTTTTCAGACTTACTAGAGATGTAGACAAGTAATACAATACAATAAATTCAGAGAATACATGTAAGATATTACACAAGACTAACACCACCAAAGCATACAGCCAGCAGACTATCCAAGTCCAATGTGAAAGAACAAATCTTAAAGTCGGCTAGAGTGAAGCATAAAATTACCTATAAAGGAAATAACTTCAAAGTAACAACAGACATCTCAAAAGAAATCTTCCAAGCCAGAAGAGATTAGGGACCTATTTTTAGCCCCCTTAAAGAAAAAATAAATGCCATCCAAGAAATGCATATCCTGCCAAGCTAAGCTTCATAAATGGAGAAACAGATTCTTTGCCAGATAAACAGATACTAAAGGAATTTATCAGTACTACACTGGCCCTACAAGAAATGCACAAAGGAGTTCTAAACATGGAAACAAAGGATGATACTTGCCATAATTAAAGCACATATAAGGAGAAAGTTCACAGATCCTATAAATTCCTATAATTCACAGATCCTATAATTCCATAATTGAGACTCCAAGGCAACTAGCTAATAAAATTATGACATGAATAAAACTCACATATCAATATTAACCTTGAAATTAAAAGACCTAAATGCTCTACATTAAAGATATAGAAGGCAAATTGGATTTTAAGACATTATTATTATGTTGCCTACAAGAGATTCATCCAATGGTTAAAGACATCCACACGATCAAAGTAAAGAGGTGGAAAAAGACACATTATGCAAATGGAAGATAATAGTCAGCAGAAGTAGCTATTCTTACATCAGCTAAAACAGACTTTAAACAACAACAGTAAAAAAACTACAAAAAAGCATTATATAATGATAAAGTTTTCAATACAACAGGAAGATTTAACTATCCTGATTATACATGTACTCAACACTGGAGCACCCAGATTTAAAAAACAAATACTACTAGACATAGGAAACAGATTGCAAGCAATAAAATAAGAGTACAGAACTTCAAAATCAAACTGACAACACTAGATAGGTAATCAAGGTAGAAAGTCAACACAGAAATCCTTGACTGAAACTGGACTCTAGACCAAATGGACCAAATAGACATTTACAGAACATGCCACCTGACAATTGCAGAATATACATTTTTCCCTCATCCACACCTGGAACATTCTCCAAAATTGACCATGTGCTTGGTCATAAAGTAAGTCGTAATGAATTTAAAACATAAACTGAAATCACATCAAGTATCTTTCTGGACCACAGTGAAATAAAACTAGAAATCAATACTAAGAGAAACTCTCAAAACCATACAAGGACATATAAACGAAACAAATTCCTACTGAATGGCTTTTGGGTAAACAACAACATGATGGCAAAAATCAAAAAAGTGTTTGAAATAAATGAAAATAGGCACAAAACATATTAAAACCTGTGGGATACAGCAAAAGCAATGGTAAGAAGAAATTTATAGCATTAAAGACCCAAATCAAAAAGATGAAACTTTCAAATTAACCAACCAATGTTGCAACACAAAGAACTAGAAATGCAAGAACAAACCAAATTGAAAGCTAGGGAATAAAAGAAATAACAACAATGTAAGACGATTGAATAAATTAAGATTGAGTCTAAAAAATACAAATCAACAAAATGAAAAATGTTTTCTTTGAAAGCATAAATGAAATCAATAAACCATTAGCTAGGTTAACCAAGAAAAAGGGAGAGAACATTCAAATAAGCACAATCAGAAATATTAAATGTGACATTATAACTGATACCACAAAAAAGCAAAATATTATTTGAGATTCATCTCTATGTGCACAAACTAGAAAACCTAGTGGAAATGGATATATTTCTAGAAACACACAACATCCCAAGATTGAAATAGGAAGAAAGAGAATTTCTAAACAGACCAATAATGAGTAATGAAATTGAATCAATAATAAAAATATTAAAACAAAAAAGCCCCAAATCAGATGGATTCACAGCTGATTTTTACCAAGTTGACAAAGAAGTGCCAGTGCCAATCTTACTGAAACTATTTCAAAAAATTAAGGAGAAAGTATTTCTCCCTAACTCATTCTATAAAATTAGCATCAGCAGCCTGACACCAAAATCAAGTGAGGATACAATAAAAACAAAAAACTACAGGCCAATATCCCTGACGAACATAAAAGCAAAATTCCTCAATGAAATACTAGCAAACCAAATCCAACAGCATATCGAAATGATAATTCATCTCAATCAAGTAGGTTTTATTCTAGGGATGCAAAGATGATTCAACATTCACAAATCAATAAATGTGATTCACCAAATAAACAGAATTAAGAACAAAAACAATATGATCATTTCAATAGATGTAGGAAAAGCATTTGATAAAACACAACAACCTTTATGACAAAAACCTACAATAAACTAGGTGTTGAAGGAACATACCTCAATATAAGAGCCATATTGACAAAGCTACAGTACAGCATCATACTGACTGGAAAAAAGTTGAAAACATTCCCCCTTAGAAAGAATAAAACAAGGATGTCCTCTCTCACCATTCCTATTCAACAAAGTCCTGGAAATGCTAGCCAATCAGGCAAGACAAATAAATAAGAAAAGGGGAAGTAAAACTGTCTCTCTTGATGAGACAATCTTATGCCTAGAAAACCCTAAAGACATCTCCAAAAGACTCCTAGACTAGATATACAACTTCAGTAATGCTTCAGAGTACAAAATCAATGTACGGACATCAGTAGCATTTTTATACACTGATAACATGCAAGCTGAGAACCAAATCAAGAATTCAATTCCATTTAAAATAGCCACAAACGTTGAAATGAAATACCTAGGAATACATTTAACTAAGAGGGCAAAATATCTTTACAAGAACTATAAAACACTGGTAAAAGAAATCATAGATGACTCAACAGTGACACAAACAGAAAAACATTCCAAACTCATTTAATGATTTTGATGTGAAGAATCAAAATCATTAAAATGATTACCCTGCCTAAAGCAATATATATAAATACACACACACACACACGTATATATATACACATATATATTTATTATTTTATATGTATATATTTATTTATTTTGAGACGGGGTCTTGCTCTGTTGCCCAGGCTGGAGTGCAGTGGTGCAATCTCAGCTCAATGAAACCTCCGCCTCCCAAGTTCAAGCAGTTCTCCTGCCTCAGCATCCTGAGGAGCTGGGATTACAGGCGTGCACCACCAGGCCCAGCTAATTTGTGTGTGTGTGTATTTTTTTTTAGTAGAGAAGGGGTTTTACCATGTTGGGCAGGCTGCTCTCAGACTCCTGACCTTGTGATTCACCCACCTTGGCCTCCGAAAGTGCTGGGATTACAGGTGTGAGCCACCTCACCCGGCCCCAAAGCAATTTATAGACTCAATGCCTATCGAATTACCAATGTAATTCTTCACAAAATTAGAAAATATCAACCCAAATAAGCCTATTTAATATTAAGACATTTAATAATCAGAATCCCAAAGGTAAAAAATAATGCCTGGATTCTAAAAGCAGCAAGAGAAAAGAAACAAGTAACATACAAAGGAGCTCCAATATGCCTGGCAGCAGACTTCTCAGTGGAAACCTTACAGGACAGGAGAGAGTGGCATGACATATTTGAAGTGCTGGAGGAAACATACTTATATCCTGAAACAGGATACTCAGTGAAAATATCTGTCAAACGTGAAGGAGAATGAAATACTTTCCCAAACAAAAGTTGAGAGATTTCATCAACACCAGACATGTCCTACAAGAAATGCTAAAGGCAATTCTTTAATCTGAAAAGAAAGGACTTCAATAAGAAATTATCTGAAGGTACAAAACTCACTGGTAATAATAAGTGCATAAACACACACTATTAAAACACTGTAATTGTCATGTGTAAAGTATTCATATTTTGAGTAGAAAGACTAAAAAATGAACCTACCAAAAATAATAACTATGACAACTTTTCAAGACAGAGAGAGAGCAATGATATACAAATAGAAACAACTAAAAGTTAAAACTTGGGGGAATGAAGTTAAAGTGTAGAGTTTTTATTAGTTTTCTCTTTGCTTGTTTGTTAGGGTGGTTTCACAATCACTGTTAAGTTATAATCAGTTTAAAATAATGGATTATAAGATATTGTTTGCACACCTCATGGTTACTGCAAATAAAAAACACAACAGATACACAAAAATAAAAGCAAGAATTAAAACATGCCACTAGAGCAAATCACTTTCACTAATAAGAAAGCAAGAAGGAAAGAAGACAAGACTAGACCACAAATCAACCAGAAAACAAACAATAATATGGCAGGAGTAAGTACTTACTTATCAGTAAAAAAACTGAAAGCAAATGGACTAAACTATTCAAAAGCATAGAGTGGCTGAATGGATTAAAAAACAAGACCCAATGATCTTGAAATTCACTTCACCTATAAAGATACATAGAGACCGAAAATAAAAGGATGGGAAAAGACGTTCCATGCAAATGGAGAGCAAAAAAGAACAGGAGTAGCTATACTTATATCAGACGAAATAAATTTCAAGGCAAGCACTGTAAAAAAGAGATAAAGAAGTTTATTATATAAAGATAAGGGGGTCAATTCAGCGAGAGAATATGACAATTGTAAATACATATGCACCCAACACTGGAGCACCTAGACATACAGATCAAATATTACTAGAGCCAAAGAAGGAGATAGACCCCAATACAATATGAGCTGGAGACTTCAAGACCCCATTTTTGCCACTGGACAGATAACACAGATAGAAAGTCAATCAGGAAACATCAGACTTAATTCTCATGAACGGACTTATTAGCTGTTTATGGAACATTTCATCCAACAGCTGTAGAATGCATATTCTTCTCCTCAGCACATGGATCATTCTCAAGGATAGGCAATATATATTACACCAAAAAGCAAGTCTTACAACATTCAAAAAGTTGAAATTATATCAAGTATATTCTCTGACCTCAACGCTATACCTCTAGAAATTAATAACAAGAAGAGCTTTGGAAACTATATAAACACATGGAAATTAAACAATATGCTCCTGAATGATCAGTGGGTCAATGAAGAAATTATGTAGGAAATTAAACAATTTCTTAAAACCACACAAAAAAATGAAAATATGGAAACACAATATATCATAACCTATGGGATACAGCAAAAACAGTACTAAGAAGAAAGTTTAAGCCGTAAGTGCCTACATCAAAAAAGTAGAAAAGCTTCAAATAAACAACCTAATAATGCATCTTAAATAACTGTGAAAGCAAGAGCAAACCAAACCCAAAATTAGTGGAAGAAAAGAAATAATAAAGACAAGAAATAAATGAGATTGAAACAAATAAAAAATACAAAAGATCAATGAAAGAAAAAAATAGTTTTTTGAAAAGATAAAGCAAATGACAAACTTTCGGCTAGGGTAAGAAAAATAAAAAGAATCCCCAAATAAATAAAATCATTGATGAAAAAGCAGACATTACAACTGATACCACAGAAATTAAAAGTATAATTGGAAGCTACTTTGGGAAACCATATACCAATAAAATGGAAAACCTAGAAAGAAATGAATAAATTCCTAGACATATGCAACCTACCAAGACTGAACTATGATGAAATCCAAAACCTGAGCAGACCAGTAACAAGTGATGAGACTGAAGTCATAATAAGGTCTTCCAGCAATGAAAAGCCTGGGACCTGATGGATTCACTGCTGAATTTTACCAAACATGTCAAGAGGAACAAATACCATCCTACTTGAACTACTCTAAAAAATAGAGGAGAGAATAATTGAAAACTCTATGAGGCTAGTATTACCCTGAAACCAAAACCAGACAAAGACATTTTATAAAAAGGAAAGAAAAAAGAAAAAAAACTACAGGCCAATATTTTTAATGAATATTGATGCATAAATTCTCAACAAAACACTAGCAAATCGAAACACATCACAACGATCATTGATCATGACCAAGTGGGATTTTACTTAGGGAGGTTCAACATGCACAAAAATAATCATTGTGATATAGCCTATCAACAGAATGAAGGACAAAAACCATATTATCATTTCAATTGATGCTGAAAAATTGATTGGTAATGTTCAAAATCCCTTTGTGATTTAAAAACCATCAAACAACTGGGTATAGAAGGAACATATCTCAACACAATAAAAACGATATATGACATACTCACAGCTAGTATCTGTGATAAAATGGGATAAAACTGAAAGCCTTTCCTCTAAAGACTTGGAACATGACAAAGATGCCCACTTTCACCACTGTTATTCAATATAGTCCTGGAAGTCTGAGCTACAGTAATCAGACAACAGGAAAAATAAATAAAGAGCATACAATTGGAAAGGAAGAAATCAAATTATCTTTGTTTGCAGAGGATATAATCTTATATATGGAGAAACTAAGACTCCACCTAAAAACCATTAGAATTAATAAAGAAGTTCAGTAAAGTTTCAGGACATAAAATCAATATACAAAAATCAGTAGCATTTCTACACACCAACAGTAAACAATCTGAAAAAAGAGATCAAGAAAATAATCGCTATTTACAATAGCTACAAATAAAATAAAACATCTAAAAATAAACTTAACCAAGAAGTAAATGCTCTCTAAAATAAAAACTATAAAATTTGATGCTATAAGTTGAAGAGAACACAAAGGAAAGATATTCAATGTTCATGCATTAGAAGAATCAGTATTGCTAAAATGTGATACCATCTAAAGCAATCTATGGATTCAATGCAATCCCTATCAAAATACCAATGCCATTCTTCACAGAAGTAGAAAAAACAATCCTAAAATTTATATGGAACCTTAAAAGACATAGAATAGCCAAAGCTAACCTGAGCAAAAAGAACAAAACTGGAGGAATTGCATTACCTGATGTCAGATTATACTACAGAGCTATAGTAACTAAGACTGCATGGCACTGGCATGAAAACAGATATATAGTCCAATGAAACAGAATACAGAACCCATAAACAAATTCATACATTTACAATGAACTTATTTCTGGCAAAGCGGACAAGATCATGCATTGGGAAGAGGATGGTCTCTTCAATAAATGGTGCTGGAAAAATTGGATATTCATATGCAGAAGAATGAAACTCCTGTCTCTCACCATATACAAAAACCTAAACAAAATAGATTAAAGACTTAAATCTAAGACTCCAAACTATAAAACTACTAAAAGAAGACATGGAAGAAACGCTCTAGGACATTGGACTAGGCAAAGATTTCTTGAATAAAACCCCTAAAACACAGGCAACCAAAGAAAAAGTGGACAAATGGGATCACATCAAGTTTAAAAGCTTCTATAGAAACAAAGAACAAAGTCAAGAGACAACCCAGAGAATGGGAGAAGATTATTTTTAAACTACCCATGTCACAAGATTCAAAATCAAAATATATAAGGAGCTCAAACAACTGAATAGGATAAAGAGCTAATAATCCAATTCTAAAATGGGTGAAAAGTCTGAATAGACATGTCTCAAAAGAAGACATACAAATGGTAGACAGGCATATGAAAAAGTGCTCCACATCATTGATTATCAGAGAAATGGAAATCAAGCCTACAGTGAAATATCATTTCACCCAGTTAAAATGGCTTTTATCCAAAAGACAGGCAGTGACAAATGCTGGCAAGGACGCGGGGGAAAAGGGAACACTCATACACTGTTGGTGGGAATGTAAATTAGCACAACCCCTATGGTGAACGGTTTGGAGGTTCCTCAAGAAAACTAAAAATAAAACTGCCTTACGATCTAGCTACCCAACAGCTAGGTATTTACCTAGAAGGAAATCAAGATATCAAAGAGATATCTGCATTCCTATGTTTATTGCAACACTATTCACAAGAGCCAAGATTTTGAAGCAACCATAGTGTGTCCAGAATTGGTTCCCTCCAGTGGTTTCTTGGTCTTACTGACTTCAAGAACGAAGCCACGGACACTGGTGGTGACACTGGTGGTGAGCGTTACAGTTCTTAAAGATGGTGTGTCCGGAGTTTGTTCCTTCAGATGTTCAGATGCCTCTAGAGTTTCTTCCTTCTGGTGGGTTCATGGTCTTGCTGACTTCAGGAGTGAAGCCACAGACCTTTGCAGTGAGTGGCGCAGACCCAAACAGCAAGCAGCAGCAAGATTTATTATGAAGAGCAAAACAACACAGCTCCCACGGCAGGGACGGTGACCCAAGTGGGTTGTCGCTCCTGGCGCAGGAGGTCAGCTTTTATTCCCTTATTTGGCCCCGCCCACATCCTGCTGATTGGTCCATTTTACTGAGCACTGATTGGTCCATTTTACAGAGTGCTGATTGGTCCATTTTTACAGAGTGCTGATTGGTGCATTTACAAATCTTTAGCTAGACACAGAGCGCTGATTGGTGCGTTTACAATCTTTTACCTTGACAGAAAAGTTCTTCAAGTCCCCACCTGACCTAGAAACCCAGGAAAATAGACATACACCACAATATTGCACAGCAACTATCTTCTGGGTAATAGTTCATTGGGGATTTTATTAGTTCAGTTTATTTTTTTTCAAAGTTAAAAAATAAACACATATTTGGCTGGGCACTGTGGTTCACACCTGTAATCCAAGCACTTTGGGAGGCCAAGGCAAGTGGATCACTTGAGGTCAGGAGTTCAAGACTAGCCTGGCCAACATCGTGAACCTCTGTCTCTACAAAAAATACAAAAATTAGCCAGATGTGGTGGCATGTGCCTGTAAACCCAGCTACTTGGGTGACTGAAGTAGGAGAATCGCTTGAACCCAGGAAAAGGCAGTTGCCGTGAGCCAAGATCACACCACTGCATTCCAGGCTAGGCAACAGAACAAGACTCTGACCCAATAAATAAATAAATATTTATTTATTTTAATTTATTTAATTAAAATATTAATTTTAAATTCCGAGGAAAAGTTGTTGGGCCAAGCATTACTAATTCTAGGAAGTTGTTATTTATTATTATTCTATGCTTTGGCTTCATTAATCCTATGGATCTTTTAGATGTATTCTCAGTTTTAAGTACAGAATCAAACAGCATTTTTGCTATTTCTTACCCAACGATGTACATAATATACACACTCATATATGTTTGTGTATGTGTATATATACATATGTATATATGTATATGTATGTTATTTTTATTCTCTTATATAATCCTACCATGTGGTTTCTAAGTGGCATTGCTCTTTCTAGTGCTCTCTTCTCTCTCTTTTTGTAAGCCTTTGGGAACAGCTCAAGGAAGAAGTAGAGGAGATAACTTGTTTTTTATTGTGTGAAAAACACTGACAAATGAAATAAGACAACTTAAAAATGATCTCCTCTTTTGCAATTCTTTAAACATGATACATTTCATAAACAAAGACCAATTTTGTTTTCAAAGAAAGAACAGAATTCCCCTGGTGATGACTCCTTGAATTCAGATGATCCATTTGATGCAGGGCCAAAATGTCTTCAAAATGTTTCTTGTTGCCAGAGTCACCAAATTTTCCCATACTTCTCAAAATTTATTTTGAGGCCTGAGTTTGGCATCACTTCAGATCATCCAACTCCATATACTGCAATGTTTAACCAAAAATTTTCCATGATTAGGAAATAAGTTAAAATACATAACCCATCAAATATTTTAATCCATCAATTATAAAATTATCATGTTTTCTCCATTTTAGTAATTATTTTCAGTGAAAAAAAAGTTTCAGAATGTTTTGTCATAACTCACCATTCATTTTAACTCATCATTTCCTATTGGGAGTAAAATCATGGATATAGGTTACTTAAGTGTTCTATTATTCTCCTGTTTATCCTTATAACTAATGTTCTACTCTTAGACTACAATAATTGATAGAACCCTAGATGACTTATAGACATAGACAGGAAGAAATAGTAATTATTGGGAATGTACATTCAGATACTTTCCAAACTTTACTTTAATGAACATTCTGTGTAGTAGATATTGTGCTCCCTTTTATAGACATGAGAAAACTAAGATTTGCACTACCTGAGAAATCCTACCGGGGTCATGTAATTTACAAGTTAGGAGTCATGTTGCAGCTTCATGCTCATTCTAATGCTCATTCCAAGGTAGAAGGTGGGAACTGACTCCAAAGGTTGGGCTCAGACACTGGACCAAATTGAGGACTAACTAAAGTAGGGGTGAGGTGGAAGCAGCTTTCCATAAGACACGCCCACTGCTAAGCCATGGCAACACCTGGGAATTACCACCCCTTACCACGGCAATGACCCAATGACTCAGAAGATACTACATCTTCCCTAGAAATTTCTGCATAAACTATCCGTTAATCTATATGGAATTAAATGTAGGTGTAAATATGACTGCAAACAGCCCTGGCTCTGCCCTACAGGAGCAGTCATGGAGCTATGACACCATGGAGTTGTAACACTGCCACTTCAATAAAGCTGTTTCCTTCTATCCTACCCTTGAATTCCTTCCTGGGCAAAGCCAAGAACCCTCACATGCTAAGCCCACTTTGGGGCTCATCTGCACTGCATCAATTCTATCTTTCCTCACAGTTCAGTGAATATCTCGAACCACTTAAATTCACCGCAAATCTTATTTCTAGATTAATGTTTCTAAAGCATAGTTCTTAAATACTAGTCCCTGGCTCAAAGTCATCATGAATACCTTTGCTTTCGAACTAGACTTGCAGACTCACTTATCACTCTTTAAGAACATACACATATATTTTAACAGAATAAGGCTGCATGTGCTCTGGTGCCTTATATTTCATGAATGTGTTGGTGCTTACAACTAAGCCATTCTGCTCTCCACAGTTCCTGAGATAATTTCATTCATTAAACATTGTCACACATGTCCCGACAGTGTAGTTTATCTGATCACCTCTCATGTCCCACTAAACTCATGGAACTTTGAACTCCACATTACATGATAAATATTTGTACACTCTTTGTGTTGTTAATTTATACCCCACCTTGTATTAGAAAATTAACATGCATAGTTTTCTTCAATGATACCCTTAAATAACAGTATCAAAGATAAAATAATAATGTCATCCAGCTCTGAAGCCATGAAATATTCTCTTTCCTTCCTATCTTCTTCTCCCTGTGTTTTTAAACAGTATCTTATTAGATGTGGGGATTCAGGAAATGCCTGTTAACTTCATTTCAACTTAAAAAAAAGCACTCACATAAAAATGAAGATGGGATGAAAACATAATCAATTATGTTTTAAATATTTTATGCTTTTTTTAATTCCATTTTTTTCTTCTAGTGATTAATGCCATCCTCAGAAGACCTGCCCATTTCAAAATAGGGAAGAATTTGATATTTAAATTTACTATATTTGCTTAAATTATTTTTACTTATATGTGAAATTCCATTTTTAATGATTTTACTTCAATAATCTTTGCTTTTATAATGAGAGAAGAAAATGTTCACTACATGGAGGTGGACACAATCACTCTGTTATGAAGACAAGTCTCTTCATCCCTAAAGTCAACTAGTAAACATGTTTGCAAGTCATTCTGTGATTGGGTCAGGCTGGCATTATGAGGCTGGGCAGCACTTTCCTTGTACTTCCTTCCTCTCCTCCATGTACATAACCCAGAGGGTTTCTTCATGGTTCCAGAGACACTCAGGACTGTCCTTTAACCAAACCTTCCACTCATCTTCCTGTGCATTCACCTATTTCCCCCCTGCAGCAACCCCACACACCGGCTTTCAATCTTACACCCACCAGTTCCCAGGAAGAAAGAGGAGGAAAGAAACAAGAGCCACTGGTGAACATTGGCTGAGATTGTGGGCTGGACCCAGAAAGTAGCACCCCATTGGCTACAGCTGCCATTCATCTTGCCAGAGGCCATGCCCCTTCTTGGGTGCCCAGATGCAAAGACAGATTGATATGAGATTGCAAAGGCCTGGTCATCTTGATTCAATGTCAAATAATTACAAAGGGATAATCTGTATCCACGACCTAATTCCCTGTGTGTTGCAGCTTAGGTTTTTTAGCAGGGAGTATGTGCCCATGAGATGAATAATTTCTGGAAATCTGATGTACAATATGGTGACTAGAGCTAATGGTATTGTATTATATACTTGAAATTTGCTAACAGAATAGATCTCAGCTGTGCTCACCACACACACACACACACACACACACACACACAAATGGAAACTGCGAGATAATGGATGTGTTAACTCACTTGATTGTGATCATTTCATAATATATATGTATATGTAATCATCACTTTGTTCACCTTAAATATATACAATGCTCTTTGTCAATTATACCTCAGAAAAGCTGGGAAAAAAAGATGTGCCCTTGGGACCAAACTCTGTGGGAAGGAGGGGAAGAACAGAATAAAAAGAATCTCAGTCCCCTAGTATGTGCTGCTGTATGTGTGTGTATATGTGCCTGGTGATTAAATGGTTTCTGCTCCATCGTGGCAGAAAAAAAGATAAAATCAAAATGAGGGTTGATTACACTCTATTTTCAAGCGTCATGCTTGAAGGGATGAATACCCCATTCCTCATGATGTACTTATTTCATATTGCATGCCTGTATCAAAATGTACACCTACTATGTACCCACAAAATAAAAAAATTAAAATAAATAAAAAGTATAAAACAAAAAATGAGCCTTGATTATATCAAAGTGATAATATTTCCATGTCTCCATAATATTCTGGGATTGCTGACTATTGAGATTATCTTGTTCTTCTCATGATGCTCTTAGGAGATAGAAGTCATATCTCAAGGCATCATTTGTGTAATTACGATTGAGTGTCCCTATTTGTACACTTGCTTATTATCTTCCTCTATCACTGAGGTGACGGTTGTGAAAAGTCAAGGACTCTGTCTGACTGTCCATTAGCCAGAGAAGTTTGTCACTTAAGATTATCAATAATTATTAACAACTGTTGAATACATTACCAAATTAATATTTTCTTATATGATTGTGTGAATAAGTGATATGCCTGTATACCCAGTTTTTACTATCTGGGGTTCTTTTTTTGTGGTTATCTCCTTACAGTTTAAGCAAATCTGGCAGTACTTTGCCCCAAGACACTTTTGTTAGATGATTATTTCCAGAATGGTGAGTGCTTAAAATGTAGAATCATGTCTTCAGTAGAAGAAAACAAATTGGATGCAGAGAATGTCAAAATCCAGTTTCTTCACAGAATAGACCAAAATCGGGCTATGCTGAACATGTACCAGAGATTGCCTGGTGTCGTGTTCTTCCTGCCATGTGACCATTTCATTGTAGTATATCTCTCCTCTGCCCTTCTTTATTGTAAATCAACATCCACATTATCAATATAGGTTACTTTGAACATTAGTCCTAATACGAGAAAGAATATTAACTTCAGAAGAAATTATGGCAGGCTTTTTCTGACAGCTTCTAGGAAAACAAAGAACTATTATGGGTCAATTTATATTCTTCCTGTTATAAATATTTTTCCAACAACAAATATAACAACTCCTAATTGTAGAAAATGTACGAAAATATGAAGAAAATGATCATTTCATTCACTCCCACTTAGAGAATTTTTTCACATTTTCTTATTTTTGGTATTTTTTTCTAATGGTGTTTTGTGTGTAGGTACATGTATATATGTGTGTGTGTGCAGGTGTATGCCTGGTCTGAATTTATCTATCATACTTAAAGAATGAGTAATGCTAGCTTTTAATTTATGTAATCAACATTTCTACCTTGCAAGCCTTCTCCTCAGTATTGGAGAGAAATGTAGTTTTCACGGATGCCAATCAAGTCCTTTCATCAAAGACACCTCAGAGTTTATATCAGTCCAAGCCTGGAAGTCCCCAGTTTCCTGTCACTGTGCTGGCCTCGTTGCTGGGCTTCTGAAGAAAACATGCAAATCTACTTGGTGGGGACAGTTTCACAACACATGCAACATCCATTATGCCAAACTTCCAGCCAAACTCAACATTTTTTGAGTCACCTGAGAGTTTTACCTCAGTTCCTAGGCCTTCTTTAGTCAGTTCCCATTCTCACTCTTAATTACATTTTATATTTACACCTCATTTTCAAGCAAACTTACAATCCCTAAAAAACAAATTTTGAACTATTTATTTGAGAGCTAATGTTATCTTCCCCTTCTTCAAAAGTTTGCTCTAACTCTCCCATTGGAATTATTTATCCATTATCTATGGAAATAAAAACCTTACTTTACCAAATGTGAGCCTATGGTTTGCCCATGGCTGAGATTTCTGGCCACATTCTCTTAAACCTCCAGTTGGATGGCACAGTGTTGTGGAATGTTCCCAAATGATTTCTGTGTCTGGAGGGTTTTGTCTGGTGCTGCTTTGTCACTTGAGATAGGATCATCTCCTACCTCAAATGCTTGAGTGTGTAATGCACCGAGTGAATGGCATGTAGGTATCTTGTTACTATTGTCATAAGATAAAAAATAGGTACTGAAAAAGAGAGCATGCAAGTATTACCAATGTAACTCCCCTGTTCATCCATCAGTCACCGAGAAAGGGAATATAAAAAGATAAAAAGTCCACTGATCTAAAGCTTATCAAGCAATGGGCTTAGTATTTCTCAGATTGTTGAGACAAAAGGGAGGCCCACCCCCATGCCAAATAGCTTGAGGCAGATGGATGTGTTTGGCGACTAGCAAAACGCCTGTAGGAAGTATTAATATATATATTAGGAGACAGAAGCATATATATATATACATGCATATATATGTGTGCTTCTGTACATATATGCATATACATATATATGCTTCTGTCTCCTAATATATATGAATACTTCATATATGTGTATATACACTACTGTATATATGTGTTTATATACATTATATAGTGTATATACTGTGTATATATGTATATATAGTGTATATATGTATATAGTGTATATATATTAGTGCATATATACACTAATGTATATATACATTATATATGCACTAATATACACATATATACACACATATATATATACACATATGTATAAACACACATATATATGAAAAGATTGTGTTTATGTGTGGGGAAAAGCACAGACCAGAATGAAAGAGGGCTAGATCTAGGGAAGGAGCACCATTATCTGTGAATCAAGTAGTTAAAGAAGTTTTTAGCCCGTCAAGGCATGAGGTGGTTTGCCATCCCAAGACCTAATTTATAAGCACTCTTGGGGATAGTAGTGTAGTAAGAAGAGAGCACGTAATAGGAGTCCAGGGAAGTAAGTGTTTCATATAACTTAGTAAATTTAATGTTCTCGCACAAACAAGGAGCATAACAAAACAAGCAAAGCAAGCAGCAGACACATATTCGTAAGAAATCAGATCTGCAGTTCTATATGTTGTTACTCTGCATTGCCTGAAAAGGGGTGGAACGTGTGGGGGTGGAGGAAGAAACCTGAATGCGAGAACTGGCAAGCATACACGTTTTTGCAGGGGGCTGGAGGATGGAGGGATGGCATGGGCATGATAGACTCAGATTGATGGGAAAATAATTTTAGTATGCATTAAGAA
Source organism: Piliocolobus tephrosceles (assembly GCF_002776525.5). Lineage (NCBI taxonomy): Eukaryota > Metazoa > Chordata > Mammalia > Primates > Cercopithecidae > Piliocolobus > Piliocolobus tephrosceles. The sequence goes on along the minus strand of NC_045455.1, from coordinate 5,916,982 downwards.
AACAATAAAAAGAGGGCTGAAATCAAAAGGTTCAAGAGTCACTGCTTGTGAGCAATGAAAAGGATTGAAATAGGGCTACACAAATCCTCATTGCTAAATCTGAAATCAACTCTGAGGGATAAACAGAAGGTCAGAGAAGAATCAACCCAATGTCAGCCTATTATTACAAAGCTCACAAAAAAGCAAAACTAAAATACGTACATAATATTTAGGGATATCTATTACTGTGATAAATCTACAAAGATTTAGGAAAAAATGGTTATCACCAAGTTAAGAAAAGTGTTACTTGTTGTGAGGGCATGATGGAAATGAGATCAAGGAGTGTCCCGTGAGGCTCTGCAAAGTATTAACTTCTTCTTTCTTTAGCAAAGTATTGATTCATGAGGTTCATTTTATTACTCTTTAACTTTATATGTGTGTTACAAACACATTGTAATGCATTTTGCCCTTTTAATGCTAAATATAATTACCGAAATTTCTCTGCTTAATGTATGTCAGCAATTATAAATTTTCATAAATAAGAAATTCCATGCTAAAGAAACATTTTCATTATTACTAATAATAGCAAATGGCATTCATGGAATTGCATTGTTATTTTATTCTGACATGTTGTGTGCATTTGTAACTTATAATGGGTTTGACCAGTTTGTGCAATACTTTTTTGATTTTTTGTATATGTGAACAAAAAAATTATTGTATAAGACTGCCAAAATGTGATAACACCATTGTACTTGCAAGGTGAGGCATACGAATACTTTGGAAACCAAAGTAGACTTAATTAAAATATTGTGAGTGGTAAAGAAATGATAATTATGACTTGTTTGGTTCTTCTTTGAACTTTGAAACAGCCCTGTGCAATCTAATGTGTTCATAGCTAAAGAGAGCATCTTGAATACTTAGAAGGATGTCCTTTTATTTCAGAATGATCTTCATGAGGTTTGGTGGATGTTATTCAATCCATGTATTCATTCCACTAATATGTATTGAGTACCCTTCCTCTACAGTGTGTGAGGCATTGTGCTGAGCCCTTCACGTGTCATTTTAAATACAAGGTTGAAAACAAAGCTATGGGATAGGTATAATCACATGAAATAGAGGTAGATGAGATTCCTGATACACTATAGGTTGTATTTAAGTATTAATTTTAAAAAATGATTTGTGATTGGAAAATAAAAGAATACATTAGAAATTGACCAATATTCCTCCAATGAATAAGCATTAAAGCTGGGATCGAGCCCTCTGTTCTCTGAAGCTTTTGTATATGTGTTTTCTTCAAATGAATTGTATCTGAATCCCTAGATCTGACTGCTGTTTTCAAAACACGCCCTTGCTATTTGTTTGGTTGTTTCCTCTGTTTGCATTAAGATGGTCCTACACATTAGAAGATTAGTTGAAATGAATCAACCTATTATTAGCCTACTCTAAGATTCCAAGTGATGTCACTCCTCAATGTTAGAAATAGATATTTGAGTCAGTGCAAAGTCTGTATCAACAAATGCATAAAATGGTTGGGGGTGGTTGATGGGGTGTCTGAGGAAAGAGTGCATGACTAAATCTCATAACAGTATTTTTAAAAATCACATTTGAGATGCAGATTTAACCAAGAGTCTAAACTTTTCACTGATATTTGAAGTTTGCCTCAATAATATTCTGACTCATTCTGCACACCATGTTAATAAATCAGTAGGGAGATATTTTCATGATAAGAAATGTATCGAGGGACTATGAGAGCAAACTGCCTACCTTCGTTTATGCCAAAGACACTGAATGTTAAAAATGCAAATAGACACACTCTTTTCTCTGCATGCCTAACACTATGCAAATACAAACTTAGGACAAGGGCCAATACAATGTAACAGAAATAAATAAGCAAGCAAAATCTCTTGACATATTTTGTGCTTCAGTGATACTAGTCTTCTGTTTACAAAAGAATTTCAAAGTTCTGATCTTCATGTTTATCCCCTGCTGCAAGATGTCTGGTTTGGAAGTATTTTTTTTCCAGTGTGTTTTTACACAAAGCACACATAAGATTACTGATCTAAAATAAATATAAACATTTGTGAGAGCCTGCATGAATATGGGTAACCTTTATTATGTAAAGAGCCTTAGCCAGCACTGCAGGCTAATGTTTAATACACACTAAAGGAAGGCGAAATTGTCAAGAATTTAAATTTAATAAGTGATTTGTGATATTAGCATATGTTGAATTGTAATGAATATTCAGTTAGTCTGGTTGATTTTACTATTTTCTAAATGATATTATTTCATTATTTGACTATTCAAAATATCTTCTTTAGAATTTATAATGCTTATATAAAGAGCATGTATATACCAGAATAGTACAGTTGTCATTATGTATGCATAAACACATGAATGTGTACAGGAAATAAAAATATTCTAGAGAAAGACATATTTAATTCAGAAGAAAGTTGTTAGCATTTTTCTAAAATGTAGTATTTGAAAAGTACAAGCCAGTATTATATAATACTATATATATAATTTATATTTTACAATGGAATCATATTTGCATAACTGGCTTAAACAAAGCACACTATTTTTGTATCATGTCCCAAAGTCTCTGAAGAATATGAAAAATATTAGAAAAATGCATCCAGATAAGGAAAAAGCTTTGTACTTGAGATACATTATTTGTCAGTGGCCTTAGACTCACCCCATCTCCGATATATCTTCTACACAATCCTCAGAGTCCTCTTTCTAATATGCAAACACAGTCATGTCATTGTTTGTTTTTACCAAATGTGCTCAATGTCTCTTTTCTACAGGACAAACCACATCTCATTTCTTGTATATCATGTTCTGGTTCTGTCCACTTATCACACTCAAGTTTTTATTTCCTCAGGTGTAAATAATTGTTTGGGTTCCGGTTTTCTTTTGTTTCTATCCTTTTTACTGCTCATAATCCATTTTGAAGATTATTCTTATATAATTTTAAAATAATCTGAATTTGAATAATTCCTTTTATTTGCTGAGAAGGAGTTTGGCACTGCCCCTTCCATGCCTAGAGGTAAGCACGTAAAATCAAACTCAGAGAGTCAGAGAGCCCCAGGAAATATAAAATGACCAAATATAAGCCAATCAATCACCTATCCAGAACTTTTCATAGGGTGTTAGGAAAAAACAATGACAATAACAACAGCAACAAAATTCTCATCCTCTAGGGTAACTAAGTTGATAGATGTGAGTCACCAGATTTGGCTACCATCTTTGTCAACTCTACTGAGAATGACGCCAACACACAAGAAAGAAGAGACAAGGGGTGGAGACAAAAAGAGAGTCCAGATGGTGTGATTTGAATCCCTGGATATTGCTATGCCAAAAACCATAATATTTTAAGTTATATGAGTACAAGTCTTCCTCTATTTCTTCTTAAATCTAGTTGAAGCAAGTTTTCACAATTGTAACTTATAGAGTCATTATTAGTACATCCTTTCATTCTCATCTCAAATAATAATATCCTGTAATATGGAAATTCTTATGTTTTCCAAAACAACTCATGTTATTTTGAACTTTCATGACTTGGCACAAGAGCCCTCATCTACAACTCTTTTCTGTTGTTTCTCAGCCTAATTCAGCACTTTTCAACATTTTAGTCACAACTAAAATTCCCTGACTCCATTAGAAACTTAGTTTATCCTTCTACTAATCTCCTCCAACACACAAGGGATAATCTGGGTCCAGGAAAAGATGTCCTTTCTCTATAGTAATCGCTACATAGGTTGAGAGCAGGAATTGTGAAATGTAATGCAAATCTTTACAGTGCCTGTAAAGATACATATATAAACTGAATAAATAAATTTATTGTCTCACAGTTCGGGAGGCTTAAAGTCTGAAATAAAGTGTCACCAGAGCTCTTTCCTCTGAAACCCCTAGAAGGGAATCATTTGTTGCCTCTTCCCAGCCTCTGGTAGTTTGCCAGCAATCCTTGATGTTCCTTGGCTTGCAGCTGTCAGCATTTCACTCTCTGTCTCTGACATCACAAGATAGTTTCCCTGTGTGTCCATGTCTTTACATAGCTATTTTCCCCTCTTATAGGAACACCAGTCAAATTGGATGAGGGCCAGCCTTAATGACCTTGTTGTAACTTGATTATATCTGCAAAAAAAATCTGTTTTCAAATAAAGCTATGTTCACAACTACTTGAGATGAAGATTTCAACATATCTTTGGTGGAGACACAACTCATCTGAGAGAATGTTTTAAATGCATGCAATAATAATTACAAATTACATTAAATGTAATATATGAAGATTTAACTTGTGACAATAACCGCAATAAAGAGAAAGATAGAACTGTAAAGGGGCAGGAGTTTTGTATATTATCGTAACTAAGTTGGCATTAATTCAAACTAATTTGTTATAAATTTAAGATTTTAAAATGTTAATTGTAATCCTCAGGATAAATGCTGAGAAAATTACAAAAAAAAATAAAGAAAATGAGAAAGAAATCAGAATGGTATATTGAAAACAATCAATTAAGCACAAAAGAAGAAAGTACTGAAGGAAACGAGAAACAAAAAATGAGAAATATAAAAAACAAATGGAAAAATAAGTTACTATAAATGAATTTATCTTTTCAATTAAAAGGTGGAAATATGCAGAATGGATGCATAAATTTATCCAAATATGTGCTATCTGAAGAGACTCACCTCATATTTCAAAACACAAGTCAATTAAAAATAAAATAATAAAAAAGATATTCAAATCAAATTGTAACCAAAAAGGAAGGGATGTGGCTACATTAATATTTGAAAAAAAAGTAAAAAATTGTTACAAGAGACAAAGATGGACATTATATATTGATACAAGTGTCAGTTTCTCAGGAAATTATAACAATTGTAAACAAATGTGCACCAAACGAGAGGGTCCCAAAATATATGAAACAAATATTGATAGAATTAAAGGAAGAAATAGTTCAACAATAATAGTTGGATACATCAAGGTCCCATTTTTATCAATGGATAACCAACCGGACAAAGATCGACAAGGAACAAGAGGACTTGATCACACTATAAATCAATTAAATTTAAAAGAGATACACAGAACACTTAACCCAGCAGAATACACATTTTTCTTAAGTACACATGAAATGTTTTCCAAGATAGATCATATCTTTGATCACAAAACAATTTCAATATATTTAAAAACATTGAAATCCCCAAAAGTATCTTCACGAAATACAATGGAATAAACTTAGAAATTAACAACATAAGAAAACATAGAAAATTTACGAATAGTTGGAAATTAAACAACCTGTCTTTAAAACACCAATGAGTTAAATAAGAAATCACAAAGGAATTGGAAAGGGCTGTGAAATAAATGAGAATGAAAATATAATAAAATTTTGGGGATGCATCAAAAGCGGTGCTTAGAAAAGAATTGAGAGCTGTAAACATCTACATTCAGATGGAAAAAAAAATCACAAATCAATTACCTAAACTTCTACCATAAGGAACTGGAATAAGTAAAGCGAACTAAACCCAAAGCAAGTAGTAGGATGGAAATATAAGAAGTAGACTGGAGATAAGTAAAATAGAGAATAAAAAATCGATAGTGACAAATCAACATTAACAAAAGCTGGTTCTTTAAAAGATCAACAAAATTGACAAATCTTCAAGTAGACTAACCTGGGAAGGAAGAGAAAAAGACTTGATTATTAAAATCAAAATGAAGCAGCTGGGCATTTCAATAAACTATACAAAATTAAAAAGAAATAAAAATTAAAATGCCAAGACCATTTAATGGGAAAACAACAATCATTTGAACAAACAGTGCTAGAACAACTTAATAGCTAAATGAAAATGAATAAATCTGGACCCCTACCTCACACCATAAAAATTACCTTAAAATGGATCAAAGTTCTAAATGTAAGAGCTAAAATATCAAATGCTTAGAAGAAAACATAGGTATCAATATTTGTGACCTTTTATTAAGCAACACTTTCTTAAATATGACACCAAATGCACAAGCAACAAAAGAAAAATAGATACATTGGGCTTCATCAGAACTAAAAATGTTTGTACTCCAAAGATCATTATTTAAAAAGTTAAAAAGTCATCCACAGAATGAGAGAACATATTTGCAAATAATATATCTGATAAGTATCAAGTACCTAGATTATATAAATAATTGTGCAACTCAACAACAAAAAGACAAAAAAGCAATTTAAAAATGCATATATAATTTGAACATAGAGATTTTTCTAAAGAAGATATGCACTTGTCAAATATGCACATTTAATAGTCTTACCACAGAAAAACACATCAAAACCACAATAAAATACTCTTCACACTCACTAGGATGGCAATGGTTAAAACAAAAATAAAAGGCAAATTGGTGTTGGCAAAGATGTGAAGACATTGGAACCTCTTGCCCTGCCATACGTTGCTGGTAGGAATGTAAAACAGGGAGTTCACTTTGGAAAACCATTTTGTTGTTTCTGAAAATGTTAAACAAAATTACCATAGGATAAGCAATTTTACTCTTAGATATGTACCCAACAGAATTGGAAAAAAGCACAAAAACTTGTGGGGCCAGGTGCGATGGCTCACACTGTAATCCCAGCACTTTGGGAGGCCGAGGCAGGCAGATCACAAGGTCAGGAGATCGAGACCATCCTGGCTAACACGGTGAAACCCCATCTCTACTAAAAAAATACAAAAAATTAGCCAGGTGAGGTGGCAAGCACCTGTAGTTGCAGCTACTTGGGAGGCTGAGGCAGGAGAATGGAGTGAACCCAGGGCAGAGCCTGCAATGAGCCAAGATCTCACTACTGCACTCCAGCCTGGGCAACAGAGCGAGACTCCATCTCAAAAAAAAAAAAAAAAAAAAAAACCTTGTACACAAATGTTCTTAGCAGAATTATTCATAATAGCTAAGAAGTGGAATCAACTCAAATATTTATCATGTGATGAACTGATATACAAAAAGTGGTATATCAATATAATGGAAATTATTTGGCCATAAAACACATGAAGTACTGGTACATACTACAACATGAATAAACATTTAAGACAATATGCCCAGCAAAAAGGTTAAACATATTGATTATTATACCATTTATGTGAAACTCCCAGAATAGGAAAATCCATAAAATGAGAAAGTAGATTAATGGTAGCCAGGGATTAAGGGTGGAGCAAAGAATGGTGATCCCTGCTCAATGAGTACAAGGTTTCTCTTTGAAATGGCAAAAATGGTATGAAATTAGGCAGTGGTGGTAGTTGCACAACATTGTGCATGTACTAAAAGCATTGAGCTGTACACTTTAAAGTGTTTTCAGTGGTGAATTTTATGTTAGGTAAGTTTTAGCTCAATTAAAAAGAAACAGTTCAAAAGACAATGGGAGTGCAGTACAGAGGTGCTGACAAATTATGTTAATGACTTCTTATTTACCTAATTAAATACTGATTTGAGGTGACTTCCTATATTATCTACATCTTTTATTCCATCCACTTACCACAATAACTTACCTTTGAATATTTACATAAATGTAGCATAAATTAGTACTAAACTGTGTAATTACTTTGTCCTTTCTTGCCTACTTGAAGTATCACTTTAATATTGACAAATTACTTCAGTTTTCAGGCTTTGCAAATACATTTGTTAAGCTATAACATCTACAGTAAATATTTTTTGAAAATGAGTTTAGTTGACCTTTTATTACAGAAACCTACTAAGCAGACATATCTTTCAAAGAATACGTGGCAAGAATTTCACACCTTGAAAATTGTGTTTTTTTCTTTCTATTAATTATCTAGATGAATGGATGAATTTTGAATATTTAGAGGATGCTAAAGAGAGACCCTGGACAATCACTATGGGCCACAGAAATGTGTGGAAGAAAAACGACATGAGAAGATTCATTGATTTTCCAACACAATTGACGATAATGTAACCAGAATATGTCAGGGGCGCATAACAAGTAGCACAGCAGGAAGGGCAGGTTCTGGGCTTCAGAGGGATACAGAGGCTTCCAATCACACAGGAGTTCTTTTGTTTTTCTCTTTGTTTGAGTTTTAAACATATATAAAAATGAATGTTTGATTTATTTTGTGATTTTAAAGTGTCCTGACAGAGAATTTTGGAGTGAAAAGTGTTCTGGAAGCGTGTGGTGGTTTGTTTCATGGATTTCTCATGCCCATTCAACCCTCACATCTGGTAGCAGGTGCCATGGGAGAAGGAGAAGTGGAATAAAACCAGCACAAAAGATTCTAAAACCTCTGAAAGAATGTAGCTTTTATTTTTCCAGCATCAAGGTCATTTAACTAGAACGCAGTTTCGTCTTACACAGCTGACAGTCCAGGTATGGCTGTATTTAACCACTTGCGATTCTTCCACGATCAGGCGAGTGCCAGCATGAACAATGACAAGCACAACATTCTGTCTGTACTTAATATTCTTTAAAATACTGTTCAATTATTAGTCAAAGCCCTATGGGAAAAATACATCATCCAAGAAAATAAATAGTTTGAAGACTTAGAAAGAAACATACCTATTCAATAGAAGGCAGTAAGATGAAATAGCACTACCCTTTTAACTTCCATTCATTGTGCAGGTAAAGTGTTTAGGGTGCTGTTTGAGCTCTTCTCATAGTGAGTATATTGGCAGGTAAACATAAAAGTAAATGTGGCTTGTTATAGTCTTCCATTTAATACACGATTATCTATGAAAGAAACTTCACAAATGCACCTTGAGATGAAGGAGCTCTTCCCCTACATACAAATATTCACCTCCATTGGAAAATGAGGCAAATAAAACAAAGATTTTCCTAAAATAATATTCTACTTTGAATGACAACCTCTCCCTTTTTAGCTCGTTTATATATGTTATTTCCATTGTGTAACATTCAGCTAAAAAGGGAGTGTTGATGTTGTGAAAAGCAAGCTGAGTGTAGCATTGTAATATTTAGAGGACTAATGACAACAAAAGTCCTGTCTATTTTGAAATATGTGAAAACTAGGTTTTGCATCTGGTCATCAGATCCACAGTACCTCATTGGAAGAACAAGACATACTACTACTTAACATTCTCAGATATGGTTTATATATATTAATTATTAGAAGCATTCTTCATGGTTTATGACCCCAAATGTAATACGTGTTACTAATAAGTTCTAATTGCATCTAACACTGTTTATGTAAGAGAAGAGAAAACACCTATTTTGTAGCTAATATTAAAGCAGTTGAAGGCCGGGCGCGGTGGCTCAAGCCTGTAATCCCAGCACTTTGGGAGGCCGAGACGGGTGGATCACGAGGTCAGGAGATCGAGACCATCCTGGCTAACATGGTGAAACCCCATCTCTACTAACAAATACAAAAAACTAGCTGGGCGAGGTGGCGGGCACCTGTAGTCCCAGCTACTTGGGAGGCTGAGGCAGGAGAATGGCGTGAACCCGGGAGGCGGAGCTTGCAGTGAGCTGAGATCCGGCCACTGCACTCCAGCCTGGGCCACAGAGCGAGACTCCGTCTCAAAACCAAAAAAAAAAAAAAGCAGTTGACAGAATAAATCTGAAGGATAATTCAAGTTAGGTATATAGAGTTTGCATTGTAAATTAAGGTAAATCAATTCTTAGCACTCACAGAGAGCTAGGTTACATCTTAAAAGATATTTGTCTTATAAGAGATATTTCTCTTTCTCTAAAGGTTGTCTGTTTACTGGCAAGTTAACTCAAAGGGCCAGATGGCCAAAGCCATGTGAGATCATTAGACAGTTCCTGCTCAAATTTTGGACAACAATTAACAGAAGCCTAGCAGGAGTTCCCCACTGTTGACCCCCAAAGGGTGGCTAATCAGCAGCATATGTGTTTATTTATACCAGCAGGCCCTTTTAATTAACAGCTCTGAGGTGTGTACTTTTTGGAATTTTGTACAGTCTATTAGGAAACAGTTCTGAAAAGGCCCAGTTTTAAAGCATAAGTTATATTAAAATTGAAGTCAGAATATAACAAAATGTTAAGATGTCTAGGCATCATACAGGTGGACCAAATATCAATAAGATCCCAACCAAAAGATCTCTTTGGCTGGTTCCAAGGGTTGCCAAGAGTTGATGCTGTTTTCCCTTTCCCACCCCAATCTCGATGAATTTACGTGATCTATAACCATAGCCCCGCCCTGACACTTGGAATGTTACTGATGGTTCTGAATCCAGACTATCCCCCTTGCTGCTTGATATGGTTTGGCTGTTTCCCAGCCAAATCTCATGACTGGTTTTGAAATGTGAGGACATGAGATTTGGAGGGGCCAGGGACAGAATGATATGGTTTGGACCCAGTGGTAGGTAAGTGAATCATGGGGGCAGGTCTTTCCCATGCTATTCTCGTGATAGTGAACAAGTGTCATGAGATATGATGGGTTTATCAGGGGTTCTGCTTTTTCTTCTTGCTCATTTTCTCTGGCCACCACCATGTAAGAAGTGCCTTTTGTCTCCTGCCATGATTCTGAGGCCTCTTCAGCCATGTGGAACTGTAAGTCCAATTAAACCTTTTCTGTTCCCAGTTTCAGGTATGTCTTTATCAGCAGCGTGAAAATGAACTAATACACTGCTCTTTGCAATTAGGTTTTTTATCTACACTGAGGCAGGTATGAGCTCATCTCAGGTGGGCCTCACACTCTATGCAAAGTAAATGCTAGCCAGTGTCATACTGAAGATCTGACAGCAATACTCCTTTTTTTTCCCCAAAAGACAGACTTAGTGTAGGTAATTTCCTTACCATCATTGGGAAAACTATAAATATTCAACGGTAAAAGATTATACAAATTTCCCTTATTGGTCCTAATCTAATATTTAATCTTCATGCACATGGGTTGTTACAGTTGAAAACTGATACATAAAGAAGCAGAAACACCAACATCGAATCTACTCCTGTGTAAGTCATTGAGATGATGATGATGTCACAATGTGGCATCATGACAAGAACTCCATAAAGTCTTGATTCATATAAGCTCCTGAAAAATCATTGACTTACTTTTGAGCTCTCCGTAGGCAAAAATAACCAGCAATATTAATAATACAAATACATTAATATAAACCAGTGTTCTAATTATTCATTTTACTTTAATTTGGAACATTTAATTTCATCCTTAATGAAGTAATTTTTATTCTGAAAGTACCTCTGAAATACTGGGATTGGATCTTTCTTTGGTATGCCTTTCTTTGATCTTCAAACATGCATTTCATTTCCAAACTTTTAAAATTGATTTGACAACTAATATTTCATTTGATTTTAGCAGTAGCTGTAGGAAATTGTCAAAGCAGATGCTATTGTTCTTCTTTTACAGGAAAGAAAGAAGTAGTCTTACAAAGCTCCCAGCATGTGAAAGGATTTCATCCAGTGTCCCCTGGTTCCATAAGAAATGTTTTCCTCTCTTTACCGTTCTATCTCTAGAGCATCTTCTGATGTCCCAAGCCTCCTCAGGAAACTGCAGAGTATCTCTAACTTCTAGGATAAGGAAACACATTTTCTTTGAGTACTAATTATTCCCACATCCTTAAATCCTGAGGAAGTTATTCACAATACTTGTTTTAAAAATGATTTAATACTATTGTTAAAGACGCAAAAGGCATTCTGTAGGTATATTTAGTTACTGTTGTTATGTGAGATAAGAAGTTCTGCATGATGCAGCCTAAATATAGATAGATAATTCTCATGTTGTAACTACAATGTGTAATTAATGTAATTACTACTTGTAAGTGATTTAGTGAGGTTGCTGAAGAGAACTAACTCCAATGTGAATCCTCAAATTGAGTAAAGCCCATATGTTGTGGCTTTGCTTGAGATTAAATAACTGTTAATGAGTTCAGAAGATAAGGCAATAGATGACTGGATCCATATTAGATAAATGGGATTTCAGTATTTTTAACACAATAATAGTGAATTTTACTTGGTATTATAGTTGGCAAAGATAAAGTTTCAATTAACCATTACTATAAAACAAAATAGTATTGCTTAATTTGAATGCTGAAGACTATAATTCTCAGTGGGCTTATTTTAAAAGAATACTATATTTATTTAAAAATGAAACAATTTTACTTCTTTGTAACCTCACCAAATCACTTATAAGCAGTAATTACATTAATCATTTGTAAAATGTTTCATTTGAGAAAGAGTACAAGCATTGGGAGGAGAGCAATTATCTACCATAATGGCGAGATATACATAAAGAAAATGACTGGGTGGTTCCAAGATGGCCAAACAGGAACAACTCCAGCCTCCAGCTCCCAGTGTGAGTGACACAGAAGACGGGTGATTTCTGCATTTCCAACTGAGGTACCAGATTCATCTCACTGGGGCATGTCAGTGAGTGGGTGCAGGACAGTGGGACAGCCCACCTAGCAAGAGCTGAAGCAGGGTGAGGCATCACCTTACCCAGGAAGTACAAGGGGGAAGGGAATTCCCTTTCCTAGACAAGGGAAACACTGACACGTAACACCTGGAAAATTGGGTCACTTCAACCCTAATACTGCACTTTACCAAGGGTCTTGGCAAACAGCACACCAGGAGATTATATCCCACGCCTGGCTTGGAGGGTCCCACACCCACGGAGACTCCCTCAGTGCTAGCACAGCAGCCTGAGATCTAACTGCAAGGCAGCAGCAAGACTGGGGGAGGGGCGCCTGCCATTGCTGAGGCTTTAGTAGGTAAACAAAGTGGCCAGGAAGCTCAAGCTGGGAGGAGCCCACCACAACTCAAAGAGGCCTGCCTGCCTCTGTAGACTCCAACTCTGGGGACAGGGCATAGCCAAACAAAAGGCAGAAGAAACCTCTGCAGATTTAAATGTTCCTGTCTGACAGCTTTGAAGAGAGTAGTGGTTCTCCCAGCATGGAGTTTGAGATCTGAGAACAGACAGACTACCTGCTCAAGTGGGTCCCTGACCCCCGAGTAGCCGAACTGGGAGACACCCCAACTAGAGGCAGATTGACACCTCACGTCTCACATGGTCGGGTACCCCTCTGAGATGAAGTTTCCAGAGGAATGATCAGGCAGCAACAATTACTACTCAGCAATATTCACTCTTCTGCAGCCTCTGCTGCTGATACCCAGGCAAACAGGGTCTGGAGTGGACCTCGAGCAAACTCCAACAGACCTGCAGCTGAGGGTCCCGACTGTTAGAAGAAAAACTAACAAACAGAAAGGACATCCACACCAAAACCCCATCTGTACATCACCATCATCAAAGATCAAAGTATAGATGAAACCACAAAGATGGGGAAAAAGCAGTGCAGAAAAGCTGAAAATTCTAGAAATCAGAGTGCCTCTCCCCCTCCGAAGGAACGCAGCTCCTCGCCAGCAACAGAGCAAAGCTGAACAGAGAATGACTTTGACGAGTTGAGAGAAGAAGGCTTCAGACGATCAAATTTCTTCGAGTTAAAGGAGGAAATTCAAACCCATCGCAAAGAAGCTGAAAACGTTGAAGAAAGATTTGACTAACGGCTAACTAGAATAACCACTGTAGAGAAGTCCTTAAATGACCTGATAGAGCTGAAAACCATGACACAAGAACTATGTAACAAATGTACAAGCTTCAGTAACCAACTCGATCAACTGGAAGAAAGGGTATCAAGGATTGAAGATCAAATGAATGCAATGAAGCAAGAAGAGAAGTTTAGAGGAAAAAGAATAAAAAGAAAGGAACAAAGCCTCCAAGAAATATGGCACTATGTGAAAAGACCAAATCTACATCTGACTGGTGTATCTGAAAGTGACGAGGAGAATGGAAGCAAGTTAGAAAACACTCTGCAGGAAATTATCCAGGAGAACTTCCCCAACCTAGCAAGGCAGGCCAACATTCAAATTCAGGAAATACAGAGAATGCCACAAAGATACTCGTTCAGAAGAGCAACTCCAAGACACGTAATTGTCAGATTCACCAAAGATGAAATGAAGGGAAAAATATTAAGGGCAGCCAGAGACAAACATCGGGTTACCCACAAAGGGAAGCCCATCAGACTAACAGTGGATCTCTTGGCAGAAACTCTACAAGCCAGAAGAGAGTGGGGGTCAATATTAAACATTCTTAAAGAAAAGAATTTTCAACCCAGAATTTCATATCCAGCCAAACTAAGTTTCATAAGTGAAGGAGAAATAAAATCCTTTACAGACAAGCAAATGTTGGGAGATTTTGTCACCACCAGACCCACCCTACAAGAGCTCCTGAAGGAAGCAATAAACATGGAAAGGAGCAACCGGTACCAGATACTGCAAAAACATGCCAAAATGTAAAGACCATTGATGCTAGGAAGAAACTGCATCAATTAATGAGCAAAATAATCAGCTAACATCATAAGGACAGGATCAAGTTCACACATAACAATATTAACCTAAAATGTAAATGGGCTAAATGCTCCAATTAAAAGACACAGACTGGCAAATTGGATAAAGAGTCAAGACCCATCAGTGTGCTGTATTCAGGAGACCCATCTCATGTGCAGAGACATACATAGGCTCAAAATAAAGGGATGGAGGAAGATCTACCAAGCAAATGGAAAACAAAAAAAAGGTGGCAGTTGCAATCCTAGTCTCTGATAAAACAGACTTTCAACCAACAAAGGTCAAAAGAGACAAAGAAGGCCATTACATAATGGTACAGGGATCAATTCCACAAGAAGAGCTAACTATCCTATATATATATGCACCCAATGCAGGAGCACCCAGATTCATAAAGCAAGTTCTTAGAGACCTACAAAGAGACTTACACTCCCACACAATAATAATGGGAGACTTTAACACCCCACTATCAACATTATACAGATCAACAAGACAGACAGTTAACAAAGATATCCAGGAATTGAACTCAGCTCTGCACCAAGCAGACCTAACAGACATCTACAGAGCTCTCCAACCCAAATCAACATAATATACATTCTTCTGAGCACCACATCACACTTATTCCAAAATTGACCATATAGTTGAAAGTAAAGCACTCCTTAGCAAATGTAAAAGAACAGAAATTTTAAAATATTGTCTCTCAGACCACAGTGCAATCAAACAAGAACTCAGGATTAAGAAACACCCTCAAAATCACTCAACTACATGGAAACTGAACAACCTGCTCCTGAATGACTACTGGGTAAATAACAAAATGAAGGCAGAAGTAAAGATGTTCTTTGAAACCAATGAGAACAAAGACAAAACATACCACAATCTCTGGGACATTTTTAAAGCAGTGTGTAGAGGGAAATTTATAGCACTAATGCCCACAAGAGGAAGCTGGAAATATCTAAAACTGACACCCTAACATCGCAATTAAAAGAACTAGAGAAGCAAGCAAGAGCAAACACATTCAAAAACTAGCAGAAGGCAAGAAATGTTGAAGATCAGAGCAGAGCTGAAGGAGATAGAGACATAAAAATCCCTTCAAAAAAATCAATGAATCCAGGAGCTGATTGTTTGAAAAGTTCAACAAAATTGAGATATGGCTAGCAATACTAATAAAGAAGAATAGAAGAATCAAATAGATGCAATAAAAAATGATAAAGGGGATATCACCACTGAGCCCACAGAAATACAAACTACCAGAGAATACTATAAACACCTCTATGCAAATAAACTAGAAGATCTAGAAGAAATGGATAAATTCTTGGACACACAAACCTTCCCAAGGCTAAACCAGGAAGAAGTTGAATCCCTGAATAGACCAATAACAGGCTCTGAAATTGAGGAAATAATTAATAGCCTACCTACCAAAAAAAGTCCAGGACCAGAGGGATTCACAGCTGAATTCTACCAGAGGTACAAGGAAGAGCTGGTACCATTATTTCTGAAACTATTCCAGTCAATAGAAAAAGAGGGAGTACTCCCTAACTCATTTTATGATGCCAGCATCATTCTGATACTAAAGACTGGCAGAGACACACAACAGAAAAAGATAATTTAAGAACAATATTCCTGATGAACCTTGATGCAAAAATCCTCAATAAAATACTGGCAAACGGAATCCAGCAACACATCAAAAAGCTTATCCACCATAATCAAGTGGGCTTCATCCCTGGGATGCAAGGCTGGTTCAACATACACAAATCAATAAATGTAATCTATCATATAAACAGAACCAAATACAAAAACCACATGATTATCTCAATAGATGCAGAAAAGGCCTTTGACAAAATTCAACAGCCCTTCGGGCTAAAAACTCTCAATAAATTTGGTATTGATGGGACGTATCTCAAAATAATAAGGGCTATTTATGACAAACCCGCAGCCAATATCATACTGAATGGGCAAAAACTGGAAGCATTTCCTTTGAAAACTGACAAAGGACAGGGATGTCCTCTCTCACCACTCCTATTCAACATAGTGTTGGAAGTTCTGGCCAGGGCAATCGGGCAGGAAAAAGAAATAAAGGATATTCAATTAGGAAAAGAGGAAGACAAATTGTCCCTGTTTGCAGATGACATGATTGTATATTTAGAAAACCCCATCGCCTCAGCCCAAAATCTCCTTAAGCTGATAAGCAACTTCAGCAAAGTCTCAGGGTACAAAATCAGTGTGCAAAAACCACAAGCATTTTCATACACCAATAACAGACTAACAGAGACACAAATCATGAGTGAACTCCCATTCACAACTGCTTCAAAGAGAATAAAATACCTAGGAATCCAACTTACAAGGGATGTGAAGGATCTCTTCAAGGAGAACTACACACTACTGCTCAACGAAATAAGAGAGGACACAAACAAATGGAAGAACATACCATGCTCATGGATAGGAAGAATCAATATCATGAAAATGGCCATACTGCCCAAGGTAATTTATAGATTCAATGCCATCCCCATGAGGTTACCAATGACTTTCCTCACAGAATTGGAAAAAAACTACGTTAAAGTTCATATGGAACCAAAATGAGCCCGCATTGCCAAGACAATCCCAAGTAAAAAGAACAAAGCTGGAGGCATCATGCTACCTGACTCAAACTATACTACAAGGCTACAGCAACCAAAACAGCATGGTACTGGTACCAAAACAGAGATATAGACCAAAGGAACAGAACAGAGCCCTCAGCAGTAATACCAAACATCTACAACCATCTGATCTTTGACAAACCTGACAAGAACAAGAAATGGGGAAAGGATTCCTTATTTAATAAATGCTGCTGGAAAAATGGCTAGCCATATGTAGAAAGTTTAAACTGGATCCCTTCCTTACACCTTATGCAAAAATTAATTCAAGATGGATTAAAGACTTAAATGTTTGACCTAAAACTATAAAAACCCTAGAAGAAAACCTAGGCAATACCATTCAGGACATAGGCATGGGCAAGGACTTCATGTCTAAAACACCAAAAGCAACGGCAACAAAAGCCAAAATTGACAAATGGGATCTAGTTAATCTAAAGAGCTTCTGCACAGCAAAAGAAACTACCATCAGAGTGAACAGGCAACCTACAGAATGGGAGAAAATTTTAGTAATCTACTCATCCGACAAAGGGCTAATATCCAGAATCTACAAAGAACTCAAACAAATTTACAAGGAAAAAACAACAACTCCATCAAAAAGTCGGCAAAGGGTATGAACAGACACTTCTAAAAAGAAGACATTTATGCTGCCAACAGACACATGAAAAAATGCTCATCACCACTTGCCATCAGAGAAATGCAGATCAAAACAACAATGAGATACCATCTCACAGCAGTTAGAATGGCAATCATTAAAAAGTCAGGAAACAACAGGTGCTGGAGAGGATGTGGAGAAATAGGAATACTTTTACACTGTTGGTGGGACTGTAAACTAGTTCAACCATTGTGGAAGACAGTGTGGCGATTCCTCAGGTATCTAGAACTAGAAATACCATTTGACCCAGCCATTCCATTACTGGGTATATACCCAAAGGATTATAAATCATGCTGCTATAAAGACACATGCACATGTATGTTTATTGCGGCACTGTTCACAATAGCAAAGACTTGGAACCAACCCAAATGTCCATCAGTGACAGACTGGATTAAGAAAATGTGGCACATATACACCATGGAATACTATGCAGTCATAAAAAAGGATGAGTTCATGTAATTTGTAGGAACATGGATGCAGCTGGAAACCATCATTCTCAGCAAACTATCGCAAGGACAAAAAACCAAACACCGCATGTTCTCACTCATAGGTGGGAATTGAATAATGAGATCACTTGGACACAGGAAGGGGAACATCATACACTGGGGCCTGTAGTGGGGTGTGGGGAGGGCATACGATAGCATTAGGAGATATACCTACCGTAAACGATGAGTTAATGGGTACAGCACACCAACATGGCACATATATACATATGTAACAAATCTGCACGTTGTGCACATGTACCCTAGAACTTAAAGAAAAATAATAAAGAAAAGAACTGCCTGAGACTGGATAATTTCTAAAAAGAGGTTTAACTGACTCACAGTTCTGCAGGCTGTGCAGGAAGCATGGCTGGGAGGCCTCTGGAAACTTTCAGACACTGGTGTTAAATTACCAACACTGGCACCCACAAAATATTAGCTGTCATGATAGTCACCATAATGGTAAATGTGATGATGTTGCTACATACATGCTTTTTCAATTCAAATCTCTAAGAACTCTAAGACATGCTTACATACTAATAATTAAAACACCCTTTTTGCAAACTTTTTTCACTGTTTATAAAATAGATTCACACTTGAACTTGGAGCTTGGTCCTCCAAATCCATGCTTAAATTTGGAGCTTGGTTTACTCTTTTCATTTTGTTTCCTTAGAAATGAATGTGCTAGCCCAAAGGATGCACCCAGGTAAAGGAAGTTATCAGCTGTCACACCTGCTTCCCTTGTTACAGTTGGTTCCTCTCATCTTAAATTTCAGATCACACATTTTCCCTATATTAAGCTAGCAT
The DNA here is from genome assembly GCF_002776525.5 of Piliocolobus tephrosceles. Classification (NCBI taxonomy): domain Eukaryota; kingdom Metazoa; phylum Chordata; class Mammalia; order Primates; family Cercopithecidae; genus Piliocolobus; species Piliocolobus tephrosceles. The sequence goes on along the minus strand of NC_045455.1, from coordinate 5,898,132 downwards.
GGTTGTATAGGGGCTATATCATATGGGGCAGAGTGACTGTCATATTTTTCATTCTTGTCTTGGTCACAGAATGAATGGCACATTATCATCAGCCCTCCTGTTGATTTTCGTCTGAGTATCCAGGCTTCAGTGATTGCCAGCATGGCTATTAGCCACAGAATCATTCAAATAATATGATACAGCTATTTGGCTGATGACTGCTCTTTGAATTTTGGCATTTCTTATGCTCAAGAGTCTTTCAAAAATAAAATGTGTTATGCTCTCCACTAGAATTTTGTTAAAGAAAATGTAATAAATATGCAAAATACAAAATAGAAACCAAGGTAATTACTTAAATAATAAAGGCAAAGCAATGCAATATCCAATATCTGAAATAATATTCATGAGTGTATTTTAAGCTATTCAAAATATTCATTTTTATTTTATTAATTTCCTGTGGCATATTTTGTGGTTTTCTTAATAACATGATGCATGAATGTTGCCCAAATGTTTAATGTTACTACTAGTAACATCAGCAAACCTGGATTTATTTTTTAAAGGGACTTTGCTCAGAAAGAATTTATAACAATACGTAACATTGAAAATGTACAGTAAATTATTCTGACTCACAAGCATGCCTGATAGATTTGTTGAATTTTAGTAAAGTCCAGGTGTGTTTTTAAAGTCAGAAAAAAATAAAATAAGTAATTTTCTCTAATAAACTCATGTGATCAAGTTAGAGGTTTTGATTAATATTAACAAGTCCTCCATTTAGAATTTAAGGCATGTTCTTTGCTGAAAGTAGGAATTATTGTAGAAATATTACATATAGATTAATGTAAATAAAATTACTAAAAAAATTATGAATTAAACAATCTTCTCCAAAAAGATATATTGAAGTCTTAAAACCTGCTATTTCAGATTGTGGCCTTATTAGGAAATAGGGTCTTGCTGATATGAATCACATTAAGATGAGGTCTTACTAGAGTGGGATGGGTCTCTAACTTAACATGATCCTGTCCTTTTAAAACAGTGGCCATGTGGAGACAGGGAGATCACTATATGAAGAGAGAGAATTGGAGGGATGCATCCTTGGAATACCAAAGAGTGCCACCAAACCACCAGAAGGTGGAAAAGACAAGAAAGTATATTCTCTTGTAGGTTTCAGAGAGAGCACGCCCTTGACAGTACCTGAATTTCACACTTCCCACCTACAGAACTGTGAGATAATACATTTCTGTTATTCTAAGTCACCCAGTTTGTGGTACTTTGTTATAATAATACTAGCAAATTAATATAAAGTCATTCATAAATAATCAGTAAATATCTACCAAATTGAAACATTATGTGTTATATTTGAGAAGATTAATCTAGAGAATATCGGTATATCGAAGTATCTTTCTGAATCTCACCAACATACTATTAATGTTTTAATACTTCTTATTAGTGCCCTATTATCTATAATAAAGTCATATTGATAACTTAGTACCAAAGGTCTTTGGGTTCATGTTGAGAGGGCAAATTAGACCCTTCTCTAATAGTCTTTTGATAAATGCATTTTCCTGAACCTTGTTCTAGGTCTTATTCAGTGAGCCTCACATTGAGAATGGAAGTCAGTCTTTCATTTTGTTTCCTTAGATATGAATGTGCTAGCCCAAAGGACGCACCCAGGTAAAGGAAGTTATCAGCTGTCACACCTGCTCCCATTGTTAGAGTTGGTTCCTCTCATCTCAAATTGCAGATCACACATTTTCCCCACATTAAACAAGCACATTCTTATTGACAGTAAAAAGAGCAAAAATAAAAGCATATGGGAGGTGAATCTAGCAAAGGTAAGAGTAACAACCTGATTTGGAAAAGGCAGTGATAGCTTACTTAAGATGATTTCTGAGATAAATTTTAAGAATGAATGAAATCATTCCATGAACAAGAGTATTTCAGAGGAAGAAAACATGTGAAAAACATTTGGAGGCCTAAATATTCCTGCAATTGGCTTTTGGTTCATTATGCTCTGCACTGCCCAGGGTTTCAGTGTGGGTTCTAGTTTTATCTCCGCGTTTCACTTTTGGAACATCAAAAGCGTTTGTTAGTGGCTATAAAATAGCAACATGTTGTTTGAATGAGTGTTTCTCAAATGAAAACTTCTGCAAGAAATAAAAAGAATTGTGAACATGAGGGTGTTTGACTGGTTGGTAGCAGCAGAACAGATCCTCCTTTAAGATCCGCAAATGCATGAAATACCTCCCCTGAACTCCCTCCCTGTATCCCTATATCCCACCAATCGCGACAGGCTCCATCTGTGGGAAGACATCACTAATGAATCACAACTTGCTTTCCTGCTAAGAAGTGAATAAGAGTTCTCATCTCAGCACTGATGCAGTTAATCAGGGGTGGCCTGCATTTGTGTGTGTGTGTGTGTGTCAGTAAAAAGGGGATGTGCATGTCTTGCAACTGTAGATTCCTTCAGAAGGGGCAAAATAGAAGGACTGGGTAAAGATTTCAAGCATGTGAAAAGATGAAGAAGGAGCATTGTTTCACATGAAGCTGAGAGAAAATAAATGTTTTAAATTTTAGAAAATATATGCTCTCTGAAATACAGTTTATTCATGTACAAGGAGCTTTTGATAGCCTTCATGCAATTCTACAGCAGCTAAACCATCATTAGCCGATGATGCCAGCTTGCTTTCACAAGTGTGTTTAATATAGTATAATTTATGGATTTTAGTTTCAAAATAAGCACCACTTATCCTGTCTGGCACCACTTCCTCCTTCTTCTCTGTCACAAAGTGTTGACTGTGAGCTGAGTAGCCTCCAGCCAGGAGAACTATGGACGGCTGTTCTTCCCTTTCCTACTCAGCAAAGCCACCTGCTGTTGTGTCGCTCCTGGCTGCTCTCAGCAAAGCGGATGCAGCGCTGGGTGAATGCCATGGTCAAACATTTGCTATGATAATAAATGTTTTAATAAGAAATTGATTAGTATCCTCTAATATCTGCAAAATATTCAATAAAATGAACATAATGGCAATTCTGAGCTAGAGGGCTGCACGGATTCTTTCAGCCATTTGAGTACAGCCATAGAAAGGCACACATTTTTATCTACAGTCATCTAACTCTAAGCAGAGAGAGAAACATTTCAATACAGAACAATTAAAGCAGAACTAACCTGGTCAAGGGCCACCTTACTTCAGGTGCCTACATTCTTCGTGTAGTACTGGCTACCTAATTTGAGGGCCCAGTGCAAACATGAAAATGTGGGGTTCCTGTTCAAAAGCTATTAAGAATATCAAGATGGCAAGAGCACAGCATTAAACCAAGTAGGAGCCCTTTTGAGTATGGGCCTTCTGTGTCTGCACAAGTCCTGTGTCCAAAAAGCCAGCACTGCCTTCACGGTTTGATTCTGCCATGTTACGTGTTTATTTCATCATAATTAGATCTAGCATTTTCCTTTACCAGTTATCTATTCTCTTTATTATCTTATGAAGGAAGAACTTTTCTTCTATTTTTTCAGTCTTACTTGAAAGTGGCAAAATAAGTGTTATACAGTTTTGATTTTATCTACAATTGAAAGATCATCAAATTCTTTCTAGGCATAAAATTCAGAATTCCGTGAGTTAGAAAAACATCATGAAGTACTTGATTATCTGGGTGTGGTGGCACACTCTTGTAGTTCCAGCTACTAAAGAGGCTAGGGGCAGAGGATCACTGGAGCCCAGGAGGTCCAGGTTGCAGTGAGCTGAGAACATGCCAGTGTACTTAGCCTGGGTGAAATCACAAGACTTTGTTTCCAATAATTAAATAAATAATTTAATTTAACTTAAAATTACTTGAAAATTAATACCTATTTTTAGATAACTCTTTAGTAACAGTATATTAAACAATAATTCCAAAGTTACCTTGTATTAAACACCATTTTTCATTGATTTATCGTTCTAAGCTCAGCATTGCTAAGTAGAGAAATAATCACCCCAGTTATCAAAATATTAAAAGTGTTAAGAACACAGGAAGTAAAATTCTCCAAACCAAATGTGTTTCAAGATATCAGCTTTGTGTTCATCGATATGCAGATTTGGGTTCCCGCAGATCTAGTAACACTGATCATTTGTGGCATAAAAAACTGATTCTATGTCTTTATTGTGAAAAAGACATCAATTAATATCAAATTTAATTAATCTACCATGCATATACCATTTTCCTTAACAATTTCACTGAGATATGTTTTTATATATCAAAACATTTTAAGTGTAAACAATTAAATAAACTTTAATAACTTCACCAAATGGTGAAATCATCATCAAAAATCAGTTTTAGAATGTTTACCTAACAACACCCCTCATGCCTATTTATAATAATTCTCCATTCCCGCCTTCAGCCCAGAAAACCTCTCATCTATTTCCTGTTTCTATAAAGTTATCTATTCTGGACATTTCATGTAAATGGAATCATATACTTTGTGGTCTCTTGTGTCCATTTTTTTTTTAACTTGGCACAACATTTTTGAGGTTCATCTATGATGCAGCATATGTGAGTAGATTGTTGTTCTTTTCCTGTTGAATAGTATTCTACTAGGTATATATGTCACATCTGTCTATCCACTCCCAGATGATGAGCATTTAGGTTATTTTAGCTTTGTGGGTATTAAAAATAACGCTGATATGAATATTCACATGCAAGTTCTTAACGTGGACACACGTTTTCATTTCTCTTGTGTAGATACCTAGCAGTGGAATTGCTGGGCCATATGGTAGCTTTATGTTTAACTTGTTGAGAAATTGCTAAACTGTTTTCTAAAGTGGCTGCACCATTTTACATTCCCAGAAAAATATATATGAGGACATTTGTTTCTCCACATTCTTGCCAATATTTATTTTAGTCTGTCTCACTTATTATAACCGCTCTTTCTTTGGTTTCTATTTTTTTATTTGTGCAAATTTATGGTATACATGAGAAGTTATTTATGTATAATTAATGCATACTGATCAAGTCAGGATATCCATTATTGTAGCTGTGAAATTGTATCTTATTGTGGTTTTGATTTGCATTTTCCTAATGGGTAATAACATTGAACATCATTTCATATACTTATTAGACATTTATATACCTTCTTCTGTATGTCAGTTCACATTTTCTGCCCATTTTATTTTTGTTTATTTTTCTTCTTGATTTGTAAGTGTTCTTTGCAAATTCTCACTGCAGATCCTTTATTGCATGTTTTGCAAACGTTTTCCCCCAATCTGTTACTCTTCTTATTTTGTTCATGGTCATTTTTAAAATGTAAAATTTGAACTTTGAAGTTTAGTGAGGTTATGTTTTTCTTTTATGAACTATGTGTTTAGTGTCATATCTAAGAAATTATTGCCTAACCCAAGCTCTCAACATTTTTTTCCTATGTTTTTTTCTACAAGTTTCACTGTTTTAGCTACTTCATTTAAGTTCATGATTCATTTGGAGTTAATTTGTGGGTGTTGTGAAGTGTAGGTCTAAGTTCATCTTTTTGGATGTAGATATCCAATTGTCCCTGCACCATCTGTCAGACAGACTGTCCTTTCCCCAGCAAATATTTTTGGCAACTTGGTCAAAAATAAATTGACTATAAATATAAATATGTATTTCTGGATTCTCAACTCTTTTCCATTTTTGATATGTCTATCCTTATCATCTTGATAATTGGAGATTTATATTAAGTTGTGAAATTGTTACATAAAGCCTTCCAACTTTTTCATTTTCCAAATAGTTTGGCTATTCTATATGTTTTTCATCTCCATATAAATTTTTAGATTTGTTTGTACATAGCTGGTGGGGGAAGCCTGTTGGAATTTTGAAAGTGATTGAATTGAAACTTCAGATGAATTTGGGAAGAATTGCCACTTAACAATATTGAATCTTTCAATTCATGAGTATGGAATGTATCTTCACTTATTTATATCTTCTTTGATTTCTCTCAGCAAAGTTTTGTGATTTTTAATGTAGAAGTCTTCACTTCCTTCTGTTAGACTTAATTATTAGCATTTGTTTTGATGCTGTTATGAATGGAATTTTATTCTAAATTTCTTCTTTGGATTGTTCATTGCTTGTATGCATATATCACTTTTTTAATGTACAGTTGTGCAATGCATAATGACTTTTTGGTCAATGATGGACTGCGTATACAACAGTGGTCCCATAAGTTTATAATGTAGCAGAAAAATTCCTATCTCCTAGTGATGTCTTGGCCATCCTAACATCCTAATGCTATGCATTACTCTTGTGTTTGTGGTGATGCTGGTGTAAACAAACCTACTGCACCGCCAGTCATGTGAAAATGTACCGTGATGTCCTACGCCTTCACATTTACTCATCAGTCACTCACTGACTCAACTAGAGCAATTTCCAGTCTTGCACGCTCCATTTGTGGTAAGTGCCTGATACAGGTGTATCATTTCTAAATCTTTTATACTGTATTTTTATTGCACCTTTTCAACGTGTAGATAGGTTTACATACAAGCAATGAATACTTATCATTGTATTGCAATTGCCTACAGTATTTGTTACAGTAGCATGCTGCACAGGTTCATGTCCTAGGAACAATAGGCTACACCAGGTGTGTACCCTACATGTGTAGTAGGCAATACCATCTAGGCTTGTATAGGTACATTCTGTGATACTCACACGATGCCGATATCACCTAATGATGCATTTCTCAGAATGTATCCCCATCAAGAAGCAATGCATGACTGTATTTCAACAGGAGCAGAAATTTCTTCTAAACCCTGTATTTCTCTTTTGTACTTTTTTGAGCAACAAATATTCACTGTGGAAAATACGGTTAAAATACAAAAGTCACTGGAAGCTACCATATCACGCAGTTGAGTCATGTCTGCATCTACTGTAGTTCTGTGGTTCCATCTCGCAATACATATGCAAGTCAGCCAAGGCTGTGATGCTCGACTATTACACAGTTTTACTTCTTGCCATCTTTTCTATAAACATTTTCTGGGCAGGCTAAAGAGCTTAGTGGTTAAGCGCATGAGTTCTAGATTCCAATCCTAGTTCACCACACACTATTTGTGAGACTGTGAGTAGGTTGCTTACTCTCTAATTACTCCCATTTCTTCACTTGTAAAGGGCATGATGTCACATTTCTTTCCTGGTTCCTTTTTTCTTTCCTTAACTCCATCCTTCCTTCTTTTTCTTCACTCCCTTTCCAACTCAATTTCATCACCCTGGTAAGTTCACATCAGGCTCTCTGTCTAAACTAACAGCTCTTGAACAGAATGTCCTCTCAAAAACTGGGACGCCAACCTCATATTTCACATCTTCCCTCTGATTTGGGAACAGTATTCCAAGGATCAATACTACCTCCTCTGAGTACATCTCTAGTTATCCCAATATGCCTTCTAATGTTCCTCTCCTCTGACCTACAGATATCACCCAGATGCAATTTGGGGCACCCTAACTCCTTGGAGTGAAAGGTTAAAGCTCGATTTCCCAGCTTTTGTGACTTCAGCATCTTCCCCAATGTTTTCTCTGAGTACTTGGTCTTGGTCTCCACTTCTGCATCTGTGTACAATGATTTAATTCTGCTTCGTGCTAATTGATATGCAGATCTGGGCTCTGTTAGTATTTTACTATGTTAAAAATCCAATCACACTCATGTTTTCATGAATTTAATAACTTCCATGAAGATTCAGGAAGATTCAGGGAAAGCTTGACTCACAGATCACAAAAACATCTGCAGTTTTGCTGTCTCCTCGCCTTGGGGAGCCCACATTTCCCAATGTGAGCAACACAGAGAGGCAGCCCATCTCCCCCAACACCCCTCTTGTGGGGAGAAGCTCTGGCAAACACACTGGCCTTTCCAAGCTCTTATGATTTTCTGAAAGATGACAGCTAGGACTTTTACATAGTCCAGAAAAGAACCAAAAAGAAAAGAATAGCACCTGCATTTTTATTATTCAGAATTCAACATAATTTTAAAAATATTGTACATGCTTTTCCTTTTACATAGTTTTTGAACTTTTCAGTTATAACCTAGTGTTTTAAGATAATTGAGGCTCTACCTATATTTTGGCAAAAGCAATCAGATGATTAAATCACATTATTGTAACTCCCAATAAATCAGTCAATACATTGAACAAGTGACTTCAATGTATTATTATTATTATTCTGCATGATATCAAGATGGCATTATATTATAGTAATTACTTAAAGTCCGAAATCCTAATACTTTGCCAGGTACCAATTGCATGCTCTTGAGTAGGTTACTTCAATTTGGGAGTTTCACTTTTCTCTAATCATAAAAAGAGGAGGTATTTCTAGTTAGACTTAAAGACTTAAAGCCACCAGTCTAATAATTGACAGATATATGAAATATGTGTGCTTGTACTAACTTCACACGAACCTAAGCTGAAAATGGTGTCTTCGTTTTGATAAAGAATAGATGCATTTCCATTATTCAGTCTGAGTTGAAATGTGGAATCATGGATAAAGAAAATTTTATCACAGTATTTTATCATTCTATGACATTTACATCATAGTATTTATCATTGTATTATCCTAATATACACAAAAAGTTTAGACAATGTCATTATAAAAGTAAATTCAAAACTAAACTGCTGCAAATTTTTTAAATATCATAGATAATTTCTATTGCAGATATCAAGGAGGCCTATGTGGCACTTTAGAACACTGGTACTTGATTTTGGATGTAGAGAGAGGATTTAATGGGTTTATATCACAATTTCTCTATCTTTGTCAATGGAAGAGTACTGCTAGTTATTTCCATAAGCAGTTTCATATGTTTATTGATTTAAAATGATTTTAGGACGGGTGCGGTCGCTCACGCCTGTAATCCCAGCACTTTGGGAGGCTGAGGCGGGCGGATCACGAGGTCAGGAGATCAAGACCATCCTGGCTAACACAGTGAAACCCCATCTCTACTAAAAATACAAAAAATTAGCCAGGCGAGGTAGCGGGCGCCTGTAGTCCCAGTTACTTGGGAGGCTGAGGCAGGAGAATGGCGTGAACCCAGGAGGCAGAGCTTGCAGTGAGCCGAGATCGTGCCACTGCACTCCAGCCTGGGTAACGGAGCGAGACTCCGTCTCAAAAAAAATAAATAAATAAGAAATAAATAAATTAATTAATTAATTAATAAAATGATTTTAGAGTCCAAATGACAATTATTCATCAAGGACAACCTGTTCTAACACCACTTAAAGTAAACATGAGGCTTAATTGGTTCAGAGGGCTTGGAATTGTTAAATGAAAGTATTTAAAGTCAGTGTTTTTCAGTGACACCAATCTTGATGTACAGTCTTTAGATACTGCATGGTGGACATTTATGCAATGGTTCTGCATAATAAAATAAGAACCTAGTCGACAAAAATTTGCTAACTAGTAATAAACCACTACCCTCCTTGCAAAATGCCATTCGAAGCCAGCCATTTTTGCTGAAACAAACAATATAATTTTGCCATTTTTGTAGTAGCTCCCATTCTGTAGCTCATGGGTTAAGTGCTGTTCTTAAGCTTGCCCCTGAAACACACCTGCCCTTTTCTACTTACTGGTTTTAAACTATTAATGTGCCTGGAAATCTTTGTTCTTACTTTGTAAGAACATCTATGTGGTAATTTTTTGATGATAGCTAGTGCCAAAACTGAGATCCATATGGTATGAAAACAACTTAATGGTAGAGATTGTATAAACAACTCAAGTGGGGAAGAGAACATAAGCATCTTTGGAGTTCATGCAGCATGAAGAACAGAGCGACTGCTGAACAGTGTTCCCCAAATGTACAAGCAAGCCAATCAGGGATGTGTGGCAAACTGAGAGTGAGGCAAAAACAAAATTAGACATAGCAGGCCCAAGATTATAATGTGAATCTAGAATGTTTAGGACTATTGTCAATTGCCCTGGTCACCCACCCCCATCTCCCACCCCACCTAATGTACCAAAACAAGACATTTTGAAAGTATAACCTAAGATAACTTATTTATTTCAAACTTCTATGAAGTCAAGGTTAATCTTTGAGGCCCCTTTGGCCTGTCACATCTTGTGGTTTTATAACAGAGATGTGTAGGGTGGCCAGTGATGCCTTCACAGGTGTATAACCTGAGAAACCACATAAGGCCCTCCACTTAGAAGAGCCCCATGCTTAGTATAATGCTCTGGTGTTGTCATTTCAAAATATTTAATAATGTTCAAACAACGCTCCTCCCATACACATATTTTCATTTTGCACTGGATCATAACAAATTTTGTAGCCAATCCTGGGTATAGTATTTTTGTTGCAAGTTTTAGAACAAATTCTGTGACTGTGTACTTGGAGAAGAAACTAACTTTTCTTGCGTATAAGATTAGATGACGCTGAACCAGTTATAATCAAAGGGTCTTCATGAAACTTGATCTTCAATATTGAATTTCCTTTAATATTTGTAATGTGAAAATTATGGTCTGTTTTTAATTGATTTCAGTGAGACATTATGTGTCTTATAGCAGAATAGCACGTTTCTAGAAACAATAATATTCAGAAATTAATAGCCCTCATTATCACAAAAAAAATCTTTTTGAAGACAAAAGTCAAGATAAGGTCTTTTTTAAAAGACAACAACAGGGGGCGGAGCAAGATGGCCGAATAGGAACAGCTTCAGTCTCCATCTCCCAGCGCAAGCGACACAGAAGACCGGTGATTTCTGCATTTTCAACTGAGGTACGGGGGTCATCTCACTCGGGAGTGCTGGACAATCGGTGCTGGTCAGCTGCTGCAGCCCGACCAGCGAGAGCTGAAGCAGGGCGAGGCATCGCCTCACCTGGGAAGCACGAGGGGGAAGGGAGTCCCTTTTCCTAGCCAGGGGAACTGAGACACACAACACCTGGAAAATCGGGTAACTCCCACCCCAATACTGCGCTGTAACACTGGCACACCGGAGATTATATCCCACACCTGGCCGGGAGGGTCCCACGCCCACGGAGCCTCCCTCCTTGCTAACACAGCAGTCTGCAGCAATCTAACCGCAAGGCAGCAGCGAGGCTGGGGGAGGGGCGCCTGCCATCGCTGAGGCTTAAGTAGGTAAATAAAGCCGCTGGGAAGCTCCAACTGGGTGGAGCTCACAGCAGCTCAAGGAAACCTGCCTGTCTCTGTAGACTCCGCCTCTGGGGACAGGGCTCAGCTAAAGCAGCAGAGGCCTGTCCAGACGCGAACGACTCTGTCTGACAGCTTTGAAGAGAGCAGTGGATCTCCCAACACGGAGGTTGAGATCTGAGAAGGGGCAGTCTGCCTGCTCAAGTGGGTCACTGACCCCTGAGTAGCCTAACTGGGAGACATCCCCCACTAGGGGCAGTCTGACACCCCACACCTCACAGGGTGGAGTACACCCCTGAGAGGAAGCTTCCAAAGCAAGAATCAGACAGGTGCACTCGCTGTTCAGCAATATTCTATCTTCTGCAACCTCTGCTGCTGATACCCAGGCAAACAGGGTCTGGAGTGGACCTCAAGCAATCTCCAACAGACCTATAGCTGAGGGTCCTGAC
>NC_045455.1:5866446-5881648 GCF_002776525.5 Piliocolobus tephrosceles | reverse complement strand
ATTCCTCAAGGATCTAGAACTAGATGTACCATATGACCCAGCCATCCCACTACTGGGTATATACCCAAAGGATTATAAATTATGCTACTACAAAGACACATGCACACGTATGTTTATTGCAGCACTATTCACAATAGCAAAGACTTGGAATCAACCCAAATGTCCATCAGTGACAGACTGGATTAAGAAAATGTGGCACATATACACCATGGAATACTATGCAGCCATAAGAAAGGATGAGTTTGCGTCCTTTGTAGGGACATGCTACAAAGACACATGCACACGTATGTTTATTTTTTTTTTTTTTTTTTTTTTTTTTTTTTCAGTTCCCACCTATGAGTGGGAACTGAACAATGAGTTCACTTGGACTTGGGAAGGGGAACATCACACACTGGGGCCTATCATGGGGAGGGGGGAGGGGGGAGGGATTGCACTGGGGAGTTATACCTGATATAAATGATGAATTGATGGGTGCTGACGAGTTGATGGGTGCAGCACACCAACATGGCACATGTATACATATGTAACAAACCTGCATGTTATGCACATGTACCCTAGAACTTAAAGTATTAAAAAAAAAAAAAGACAACAAGAAAAACAAGGAGTGAAATTAAAAATAATGAAGAAAATTTAAAAATATAAAGAAAAATTTTAATGTTTTGAACAGATATAACAGGGTTAATGTTCCTAAATCAATAAAAAATACCAACATCCCCATGGAAACACGGATAAGGGCTGAAAATCTAGAGAGTTTTTGAAAAAGGGAGACACATTATTCTTTAACATAGAAAGACTTCAATTTTCCTTGTTATATAAGAAATGTAAAATGAAACCAGAGTGAGATACCGGGTTTGTTTTTCTTTTTAACATTCAAATTAGTAAGTTTTTGAAGTTTGATGTATTTTTCCCCAAATTTGGAAGTACTGTTTATAAAATGATATTCACTTAAACTATTGTTTTTAATAGCAAAAACCCAGGAACTTGCCCATTAGAGTCTAAAGAACTTTCTTGCTTGTCTTACTGCTATATAATAAATCATTGTATGGATTTCAAAACATTTAATTTAAAGTATCTTGTCATGTTGAAAGAAACTAGTCATTGATTCTTATTTCATTGAGTTTTTCTTTAATCAAAAATTGTTGGAAAATTGGTGAAATGCTTGTATATTTGATTTCTTTCTATTTTTTAATATCCTGTATTGAAATCATCTTGCTTTGAAAGAGATGTTGATAGAAATCTTGTCTTGGCCAGGTGCTTTGTATGAAGGTAAAACATTGACATTTTCTCATACAAAATGAAGCTGGTTAGATTTTCTATCATTACCAGAAACTTAAATTTTTCTAATAATGTATTAAATATTTATTTCATCCATTATAAACATATATTAGTAACATATTAAGAAAGTTATTCTACTATGATTTTTAAAACTCATTCTAGGGTTTTTCCTGCTATCCTATTTTTTTTCTTTCTTCAGTACTTAATAGTTTAAACCTGATTTTTTCAAATTAAATTAGGTAGAAATGCTATGTTTTATGGATTAATTTTTCAAAAATTCAGCTTTTGGATTTATTTATTCTTCCCATTTATTCTCCATTAGAATAGAGATAATTCACTAGATAACTCTATAAATTTTATCAATATCTATTCTTGCATTCTGATCTCTTTTCCTTTATTTTATTGCTCATTCTCCAAAATTTTGAGTCAAATGTAGAATTTGTTAAGGTCACATATGTTTGTGTTATGTAAAATATATGCATATTACAATTGTGTGTGATTATATATATAGGCATTTTCATACAAACTTTTCAAAGAATACTTGTGCTATTTCACTAAGGTCTCCATATATAATGGTAATTTTATTACTAAGTTAAACAACTCTCATACCACAATAGTTTTTTCTTTTTAAAATTTTCTCACAGAATGATTTTCTGATTTTATTGCTACTTTTTCACGCTAGAGAATATTGTCAGTACTACTTCTATTTTACAAGAGTTTGTGGTTTTCTTTTAGTTAAGTTTATGGTGAATGTTGTTTTGGCTAAAGAAAATCACAAGAATAGTCTAGATTTAAGCTGTGAAAATCATATATTTCAAATATTTTGTCCACTTTTTGGCTGTGTCAATTAGGAGGATAAATCTTGTTTTCATTACTCCGTTATTGCCAGAAGTGGAAACTTCATCAGAATACTTCAATTTAAGAGAATTAGCTAATTGATTACAGTAAATCCAGCAAGAAAAAAATAAATCAACATGCTTCTAAAATTAACTTGATAAATATAACAGCAAAATGTTTAAATCTGGAGACCAAAAACCTGGATCTTGATGTAAGTTACAATTTTGGAGAGTCATAGCTTCTAATCGTTACCAGATTGATTCTCAGAACAGAGCTCCTGATTGAAATATAGGCCACATGCCCTTGTGAAAGAATCATGTGACACAGCCGAAGTATACTTTATAAATATTCTTTTAAGCATTGCTCAAAAGAGGTGTGGATTCACTTAGTCAGCTTACTGTGCTGTGGGGAAGGGAACTATCTGGGCATTCCAGAGACACATGGCACTGGCTGTAGGTGCACGGGCTCCAGGTAAACAAAGCCGCCCCTGTGGTGGGACAGTCACGGTGGAGCACAAAGGTGGTGTATTAGTCCATGTTCATATTGCCGTAAAAACTGCCTGAGACTGGGCAATTTATAAAGGAAAAAGGCTTCATTGCCTCACAGTTCAGCATTGCTGGGGAGGCCTCAGGAAACTTAAAATCATGGCAGAAGACGAAGGGGAAGCAAGGCAACTTCCTCGCAAGGTGGCAGGGGGAAATGCCGAGCAAACGGCGAAGAGCCTCTAATAAACCATCAGATCTCATGAGCACTCAATCACTATCATGAGAACAGTATGGGGAAAACCACCCCCTGATTCAATTACCTCCACCTGGTCTCTCCCTTGACACCTGGGAATTATGGGGATTACAAATCAAGATAAGATTTGGGTGGGGGCACAAAGCCTAACCATACCAGGTGGTCAGGTGATGAGTGGAGTTTTGGCAGAGGTTTGGATCACAGTGGTTATTTCCTCAGTTCCTAAATATAATTTGAGCGGCTGTACTTGGTGACTGACAGAACCCCCATATCGACTCTGTGAACCGAGGAGTGAGGACTGTCAGAGTAGGGAGAGAAAAGTCAATGCCACGAAATATCTCTGCTCTAAGGATTGTACACAGAGAGCGGTACTGTGTCTCTGGACAAACCACAGAGATTGTGACCACAATCAAGGGTTAAAAATGCAAGAATGGTGATTCATCTCAGAATTCTACTTAACTTTTCTGCTTTCCTTTGCAGTAAATAATGATCTTAGAGATTCTAACTACACATATAATTAAAGTAACTAGAGATTATTCCAATATTGGTTATTGTTTCCACCAATAGTGGGAGTTTACTGGGTCAGAACCAAAACCAGGAGAGTCCTGGTTGTGACTACTGGCTGACTACCACCTGTGTTCACTGAAAGCTCAAGGGCTTTACAATCTGCAGGTGGCAAAGCCAGCCACACACGTGTCCTTCCCTTCAGGTAACAAGTTAGTCCAGGTAAGGCTGGTTCAGAGATGTCAGCCAGGAGCTAAATACTAGAGTCAAAAGCCTTAGAAATCTGCCTGTTGTTCCACTCTACTGAGGCTGAGCTGGCACTCACACCATGAGACGAAGTCCTTCCCGCTCTTTCCTCCCCTTTCCACAGCCAGAGGATCCTCACCCCATGGCCACTGCCACCACAGACCCACAGGGAGTACTACCAGGCTACCACTGATGTTGCAAGCTCTCTTCAGTTAGCTTGCGGAGACTATTGCCTGGTCTGGGACTCACCCTTCAGTGCAGTGGGGCTCCCTTTTGGCCCAGGGAAGGTTCAGAAATGCTATCTAAGAGCCGAAACCTAGAACTGGGGACACCAGAAGCCCACTTGGTGCTCTAAACCACCGTGGCCAAACTGGTGCCTAAAGTGCAATACAAAGTCTACTTTACTTTTCCCTTCACTTTTCTCAAACAGAAGTCTTTCACCATAGCCAACAGAGCTTATGATGGTCTGGGTCTCACCTGAAGCCAGCATGTCAGAGTTTCACCCTTCTCTTCAAGGCAGCAGGTTCCCTTCTTCTGGCCCAGGGTATGTATAGAAATTTTATCTGGTAGCTGGAACCTGGAATGGGGGCCTCACAACTTTGACTGGTATCTTATTTCACTGTGGATGAGCTAGTATCCAAGATGTAAGACAAAGTCTTCTTTAATCTTTCCTTTCTTCTCAAGTGGATGTAAGGGGTCTCTTTTGGAGCCATGAGCTGTGCTGCCTGGAGCTGTGGAAGTGGGTGTGCAAGCACTCCCTTAGCCCTCAGGCTAGTGTCTCAGTAGGTCATGTGCCCTCCAAGTTCACTGGCTCTGAGCCCTGCTCAGCACAAGGATTTGTCTGGGAGTTGCAGTCCTTGTGTCCCAGATTGCCTTTCAGGTTTATTTATGGCCCCAGGGCACGTTAGCACACAGCGGCAAGGCTTGCCAGAACTCAAGTTCCCACTGCTGGGATCAGCAATTTCCTTCTAGTTAGGGCTGCTCTACATGCTCCCTCTGTGGACAGGTGTCTGCTGAGTTCAACCTAGTTTTGTTTTTTGCTGTGACAGGGCAGCCCTGAGCTCAACATAAAGTCTCACAACCACCGCAATCTTCCTCTCCCAAGTGTACAGATTCTCTCTTTGTGCCATGCAGCTGCTGCTGTGGATTGAGGGAGGGGTGGCATCAGTAACCAAAGACTATCTTTCCTACCCCTCAGTGCCTCTTTCCATGATATAAAGTTAAAACAAGGTACAGTGAGTGCCCACTTCAGTTTTGGTTCTTCTGAAGGTGCTTGTTTGTGTGTAGATTGTTGTTAAATCTGGTGTTCCTGCCTGCGGGATGATCAGTGGAGCCTTCTATTCAGCCATCTTGCTCCACCTTCTCTGCTCCGAATTCCCAATCCGGGATTTATCAGCAACCATATGACCATAGGTTATTGACTATATACTCAAATTATCTCCTGTTGTTGCCACTATATTTTTGGTGTTAAGCTAAATAGTTTTTTCCTGCTTTCTTAGTGATATATTTTCAACTCATTTATTGTTAGTCCTAGAGGTTTTTTCAAATTATTGGCTTTCACACAGCAAAGTCACCGCAAAATAGAATTTTATAAATAAAACTGTATCTATCATCTAAAGTGTGCTTATATCATGGAAGGGCAAGATTGTTGCTTACTGGTTTCTGCACCTTAGCACACATGCAAATACTTGTTCGTATATCGTTTGAGTAAAAAGGACAATATTATACAATAACCTATAATTTTGAAGGTAAATAAGGAGGACACAGCCTGTTAAGTGCGCTGCAATTTGTAAATTGGGTAATTATTCACAATGCGCAGGAACACTTTTAAACACCAGTGTAGGCTTTTTAGTCTGAAGGGCAAGGCAAAGTAATATCACCTGCTGTTAGTTTACAAAAAACAGAGAGCTTTGAGAAGTTGAAATATTTGCATCATGAAATAGTTGAAGTCAAGCACTGTAGAAGGCAAAAAGAGAAAAGTGAAAAGTCACAGAAATTAGGAAAAAAAATATTTTATTGTATAAGAATAACTATTCAATATCTAGCGACTCAGAAAGTGTAAAGTGTTTGCCACCTTATATGACAATGTATTAAGAAATATTATCTTTACCTTCTGTAAGTGAACAGAATCTAATTTTTATATTTTGCTTTGGCAAAGCCTATGCATCTATTTAATTTTATTTCAAGCATTTAAAGAACAGATTGGTATAGATATGTGGTAGAAATATTAAGAAAGGCGGTTCGGACTTTAAAAGACTTCTTCTAAGGTCTTAATTTAGGGGCCAGTGGAAGGCAAATTGCCCAAAAGACTAAATTTCCATCTGAATTAAATTCCTTTCAAAATAACAAGAACAAAGCTTAAATTACTGCAAAGGGAACAATAGTTTGATTACAAAGTCTTTGGGAGTACTATTTTGGAAGTGGTGTCTAGAGCCAATATCTGCCATGCAGCACCCACCTCCGCCTCAGCTGTTCAGTACTGTTCATAAAACCCAGGCGCTAGGAAGGAAGTTAACCCTTCAGGATTTTTCATCAGTGTGCTGCCAAGCCTGATTTCTTTATGTTAAATTTTTTAACAGAATAGGATTATTAGAAAACAAAAGTGTTTTAGTTGACTGTTTCCTACTCACTGAACTTCCTCCCAGGAATTGTTGGCAGAATGAATGAAAGTGGAAAAAATTAACCTTTCTCTAGGGACTATAGATTTTTTTTCAGTAATTCTTTACATATTGAATTAAATATACTTTTCATTAAGAAATTTGGAAAAAAGAACTCAAAATGGTTAATAAAGGCCCAAGATCACGTACCTGAAATGTAACAGAGTTGAAATTCAAATTCAGATTTGTAATAATTTGAAGTCTGGAATCTTTATCTTAATATTTTTTGATGTTATAAAGTATATTTGTATTTACAAAATGTCATACATGTGTTATATTTGTATGACATGTCCTTAACATGTATATACACATACTTAAAGAATAATATTAAATGATACATTTGTACCTACCACTGGGTTTAAGAAATTAAAATTATCAGTGTTTTTGAAGACTCCTGAATATTGAAATTGCATTCACTCTTTCTTCATTCAATGTAACAAATAGCTTCAGTTTTGTTTTAGTCATTTTTTCCTGTTTTATATTTCACCAAACGTTTAATCCTTAAACTGCATATTCTACACCTAGATCTGTTTTTAAGTGATATAAGTGCTTTACCTATTTTCATTGTCATATTGTACTCCATTTTCTGAAGATATAATTTTTGCATTCTTGAACATTTGGACTGTTTACTTTTTTCTTTCCATTTTTACTGTAAACCATGCTGCTGAGAACATTCAGTAGATGTCTCTTTGTACACATCTGTAACAGTGCTTTGGTGAATATACATATTATTGGAATTGCAAGGTCAGAGAATATGTACAACTTTAACCACACATCAAAGCAAAACTGAAAATTTGGAAGAAGCAGTATACAATCTCAGAAACAGAAAAATAGTTTTATTTATTTCGTATCCTCACAAACACTTGGCTTTAGAGGACTTTTTATAATTTAGTAATTTGGTAGGTGTGAAAAAAATGTGTCACTGCTTTTCATTTTTGTATTATTGGAATTAAATATTTTAAAAAATCTTTTCATATAATTTTCTTTTTTTTCTTTTACATTTGAGGATAGTCAAATGCTTATTTACATTTTTACCCATTTTTCTATCGAGTTGTTAATTTTTTCCTCAATGATTATCATAATTCTCTCTCTCTTTTTTTTTGAAATAGAGCCTAGCTCTGTCGCCCAGGCTGGAGTACAGTGGCATGATTTCAGCTCACTGCAAGCTCCTCCTCCTGAGTTCACGCCATTCTCCTGCCTCAGCCTCCTGAGTAGCTGGGACTACAGGTGCCCGCCACCACGCCCGGCTAAATTTTTGTATTTTTAGTAGAGACAGGGTTTGACTGTGTTAGCTAGGATGGTCTCAGTCTTCTGACCTCGTGATCCTGGCCTTGGCCTCCCAAAGTGCTGGGCTTAGAGGTGTGAGCCGCTGCGCCTGGCCGATTATTATAATTCTTTATATCATAGATATTAAACTTTCTGCAGTCCCATATGCAGCAGGCTCTTCTCAGCCGTGAGTAGTGTTTTGTCTTGTTTTCTTAATTAAATTTTAATTTCAACTCAGTGTGGATTGACCTTCATTTGAGGGAAATAATACAGAGAGATCTTGCATACCCTTTACGTAATTTCCCTCTGTGGTAACATCTTGCAAAAATATACTACAATATCATAACCAAGATATTGACATTGATACAGTCAAGATACAGAACATTTCCATCAAGGCATGGATTCTTCACCGTGTTCTTTTGTAACCACATCCAATTCTCATCTGCCCCATCCCCTTTTTAAGCCCTGGCAACTAGCGGTCTTTTCGCAATTCCTATCATTTTCTATTTCAAGAATGTTATATGAAGAGGACAGTACTGCATGTAGCCTTTTGAATTGGCTTTTGTCACTCAGCATAATTACCTGTATTAAGAACTCATTAAGTTTTTGTGTATATTAGGAGCTCCTTCTGTCTTATTACTGAGTAGTGTTCTGTCGAATGGATGTATCTTATTTGTTTAACCATTCATCCATTGAAGGTCCTCTGGGTTTTTTTCTAGTTTTTGATTAATATAAATAAACCTACTATTAACATTTGAGTACAGGTTATTGTGTGAACCTGAGAACCTGTGTTTTTACTGCTCTGGGATAAACGATAAATGTCCAAGAATGTGATAACTGGGTTTTATGATAGCAGCATATTTAATTTTTTTTTTTTTCTTTGAGATGGAGTTTTGCTCATCATTCAGGCTGGAGTGCAGTGGCACAATATCAGTTCACTGCAACTTCCACCTTACAGATTCAAGCAATTCTCCTACCTCAGCCTCCCGAGTAGCTGGGCCTACAGGCGTGCACCACTATGCCTGGCTAATTTTTGTATTTTTAGTAGAGATGGGGTTTCACCATGTTGGCCAGGTTTGTCTCGAACTCCTGACCTCAGATGATCCACCTGCCTCGGCCTTCCAAAGTGCTGGGATAACAGGCGTGAGCCACTGCACCTGGTCTATTTAATTTTTATTAAGAAACTGACAAACTGTTTTCATTGTGGCCATGATATTTTACATTCCTACCAGCAATATATTCATTATCTAGTTTCTCTGCATCTTGTCAGATTTTGGTGTTCTTTTTTTTTTTTTTTTTTTTTTTTTTTTTTTTCTTTTTCTGACTGTTATTCTTCATCTTGTTGTTTTTTTTTTTTTTTTTTTGAGAAGGAGTCTCGCTGTGTTGTGCAGGCTGGAGTGCAATGGCGCTCAGTTCACTGCAACCTTCACCTCCTGGGTTGAAGCAATTCTCCAGTCTCAGCCTCCTGAGAAGCTGGGATTACAGGCATGCACCACCAAGTCCAGCTAATTTTTGCATTTTTAGTAGAGACAGGGTTTCACCATGTTGGTCAGGCTGGTCTCAAACTCCTGACCTCGTGATCCACCTGCCTTGGCCTCCCACAGTGCTGGGATTACAAGTGTGAACCACTGCGCCTGGCCTTCATCTTGGTTTTAATTTGCATTTCCCTGTCATTCATGATGTTGAACATCATTTCATGTGTTCATTTGATATGTGTATATCCTCTTTAACTGAAATGTTTATTCAGGTCTTTGGTCTCTTTTCTGGATGGGCTGTTGGATTTTTTAATGTAGAGTTTTGAGAATTCTTTATGTATTCTAGATACTAATCCTTTGTTGGATATGTAAATGCAATATTTTCTTCCAGAAAAAGTTTGAAGATTTTAAAAATTGCTTTCTGCTTGCTTTCTCTTTTTCTTGTTCCTGTTTTCTTTTCTTTCATCCTTTTGTGCTACTTGAACTTATTTTTAAAATTTCATCTTGACTTTATAAATAATGTTTATTCCTTTGTGTAGGTTTCTTGGTGGTTATTCTGAATATTGCAATATAAATATATAATTTATCACAGTCTACACATTCAAGTTTTACGACTGAAGTGTTTAGGACTTGCTTCTATGGAAGTTATTTTACCCTTCCTGCCTTGTCTTGAAAATTATAATTTCTTAGACTGCGTTAAAATTTTTATTTCAATCATCACAAACATTTTAGATTATGGTATAATTTTTGCTTTAATCATCACATATGATTTAGAAAACCTATGAGAGTATAATCTGCATATTTACCCACAGTTCTGCTCCTTCTGTTGCCATTCTTTTTTCCTTCCTGATGTTCCCAGACTTCTTCTTTCACCATTTCCTTTCCTTTTGAAGAATTTCTGTAACCATTCTTTAAGCATAGATCTGCAATTGACAAATTATTTTACATTCTTTTTGTCTGAAAATGTCTTTATTTCTACTTCATTCTTGATGCATAGTTGTAGGTGATATAAAATTCATGGTTGGTAGATCTCTGCTTTCAGTGTTTGAAAAATGTTGTGCCACTTCCTTCTGGTCTCCACAGATCCACATGAGAAATCCACTGTTTAAATCGGTGTTACCAATAGGTAATATGGTATTTATCTCAGGCTGCTCTCAAGACTTTTGGTCTTTAGTTTTTAGAAGTTTAACTGTGATAGTTCCTAGTGCAAACTTCTTTTGGTTTATTTTAATGAGTGCCTGACTGGGGGATGAGGGAGAACATTCTGGAGATAAAACCCACGAAGCTTGGGGGCCCACATAAAACTTTAGCCCCCAGGAGTATCTCACTTTCAGGCTAACCCACTCTTCTTCTCTAACAATTCATCAGCGGCACCATACACATATTCTGACCAGTTTGTGGCTCTAGCAGCTTTGGCTTTGGGTAAACTAATATTAGCTGTAATTCCCTTATTGATCTGTCTCTTTAGACTTGGTAGTGACCTGAATTCTGAAAGACTGAAGAAAAGCCATTGAATTTCAGTCTTCTTAGCTTTTTTCTCATTGTGAGAATGCGAGTGATGACTTTAAGCTCCATATATTCAAGCTGAAGCCTGAAGTCCTATCATCTTTCTTTGTATTTATTTCCATATGTACGAAGTGTAGCAACTTTGAATAATGATGAATTCCCTTTTTCTTATAATTATTCTCATATTCATCTATTTTTCTTTTTTTTTTTTTTTTTTTTTGAGATGGAGTCTTGCTCTGCCGCCTGGGCTGGAGTGCAGTGCAGTGGCCAGATCTCAGCTCACTACAAGCTCCGCCTCCTGGGTTTACGCCATTCTCCTGTCTCAGCCTCCGGAGTAGCTGGGACTACAGGCGCCCGCCACCTCGCCCGGCTAGTTTTTTGTATTTTTAGTAGAGACGGGGTTTCACCGTGTTAGCCAGGCTGGTCTCGATCTCCTGACCTCGTGATCCACCCGTCTCGGCCTCCCAAAGTGCTGGGATTACAGGCTTGAGCCACCGCGCCCAGCCAAGGATATTTTTCTTGTCTTATTTCGCTAGCTAGGATTTACAGCACAATATTAAATAGAAAGGGTGAGAGCTGGTTATCTTGACTCATTACTAACATTAAAGGAAATGTTTTTAAATGTTACCATTTAGTGTATTATGAACTACCGGCATTTTTGTAGATTTCTTTTTTGGGGTAAAAAGTAGCCCAGGTATTATTTTAGCTCTGAATAATTATTATAAATTGATACTTTGCTTTATCAAATGCTGTTTTTATAATTGTTGAAATAATCATGCATCAGTTAATGCATTTATATGTATTTTAATGTTGAACTAATTTTGCACTTCAGGAATTAATCCAATTCTGATACAATTTGTGCCCATATATGAATTCAGCTTGCCATTATTTTGTTTAGTATTTATATATGCATACTGGAAATTAGCCCATATTTTGTCTTTTTGTATAATTTTTGTCAGATTTTCATGTTAATATTATACTAAGCTAACGAGTTTCAGTGGTCTTTATTTTTATATATTTTGAAAACTTCTTTATAAGAACTATCTTTTTTTTTTACATTTTGGAAAGAACTTGGCTATAAAACTTTTGTGTTACTGCTTCTTCATTTATAGAAATATTTTAAACTACTGATGCAATTTTCCTAAAGGTTAAAGATACCATTTTTAATTATTCTTGAATGTTTTTACACATTTTTTTCTAGAATTTTTCCCATTTTTTCTTGTTTCTAAATGCATTGGCATAAAGGTATTTCTTCTAATATTTTCTTATTTAAGTTTCTCAGAATCTATAATTTTGTTCCTTTTTATATTACAAATATTATTTTACTTTTTCTTTCACTTTTTTTTTTTTTTTTTTTTTTGGTGGTGGTGGGTTTTTGTTGTTGTTGTGATTGTTTTTAACAGAGTCTCACTCTGTTGCCCAGGCTGGAATGCAGTGACCCAATCTTGGCTCACTGCAACCTCCTGCCTTCTGGGTTCAAGTGATACTCCTGTCTAAACCTCCCAAATAGCTGGGATTACAGGCATGAACCACTATACCCAGAGAGTTTTTTTGTACTTTTAGTAGAGACGGGGGTTTCACCATGTTGGTCTGGTTGGTCTTAAACTCCTGACCTCAAGTAATCCGCCCGCCTCAGCCTCCCAAAGTGCTGGGATTACAGGCGTGAGCCACTGCACCCAGCCTATTCTTTATCTACCTTTCTGTTCTTTGTCTTTATTTTGTGATTCTTTTTCTAACACGTGAAATCCTGTGAAGCCCCGTGAAACCCCCTTGAAGCCCAGTGAAGCCCCGTGAAATCCCTCGAAGGCCCGTGAAACCCCTTTGAAGCCCCGTGAAGCCCCGTTATTGCTTTGAAAATCCTGTGTCTACTTTTGGCCTGGTTATTCTCCGTATGATTTGTTAGGATATCTGAATGACAAGTTTGGTATCTTAAGTAGGCAGAATAATGGTTCCCAAAAGATGAACCACCTCAGCCGGCCACTTTCACATTTTTCTTGATTAATCATAAAACAGACTTCATTTTAATAGTCTTTTCAAAGACACTGGTTTATGTTTTGTTGTTTCTCTGGTTTTTGCTTGTTTGTTTTGGTTTCCATTTTACTAATCTTTATTATTATTATTATTATTATTATTATTATTATTATTATTATTATTAGAGATGATGTTTCACTCTTGTCACCCAGGCTGGAGTGCAATGGCAAGATCTTGGCTCACTGCAACCTCCTCCTCCTGAGTTCAAGCGATTCTCCTGCCTCAGCCTCCCAAGTAGCTGGGATTACAAGGCACCCACCACTAGGCCTGTCTAATTTTCTTGTATTTTTAGTAGAGACAAGGTTTCACCACATTGGCCAAGCTGGTCTTGAACTCCTGACCTCAGGTGATCCACCCACCTCGGGCTCTCAAAGTGCTGGGATTGCAGGCGTGAACCACTGTTGCTGGTTATTCGTTACCTACCTTTCTTTTCTTTGCCTTTATTTTGTGATTCTTTTTCTAACATTTTATGTTGGTTATACTTCATTAATTTTCTTATTTTCTTAAAAAACACAATATCTTCTTAGGATTAAGATGTATTTATATTTCATAAATTTTTATGATTTTATGATTGTTTTCTACAATGTATTTCTACATATTTATGTAGGTCTCTTTTTCACTGTTAAAAATTTTTAAATTTTTCAATTAATTGAGAATTATATAGTTATTTTGGTGGGTGAATAAGTTATATATGTGATATGCTTTGGCTGTATCCCCACCCAATCATCATCTTGAATTGTAGCTACCATAATTCCCACATGTTGTGGGAGAGACCCAGTGGGAGAGAATTAAATCATGGGGGTGGTTTACTCCATACTGTTCTGGTGGTAGTGATTAAGTCTCATGAGATCTGATGATTTTATAAGGGGAAACCCCTTTTACTTGGTTCTCATTCTCTGTTTGCCTGCCCTCATGTAAGATGTGCCTTTCACCTTGTGAGGTCTCCCCAGCCAAGTGGAACTGTGAGTCCATTAAACCTCTTTCCTTGATAAATTACCCAGTGTCAGGTATGTATTTCTCAGCAGCGTGCAAATGGACTAATACAACATGACGTGTAGATCATTTGAAATGTTTAAGACATAATTTATGTCATAGCATGTGGTCATTTTTTATACTTGTTTCTTTTTGTAATTGTCATAAGTGTTCTGAAGAGAAAGTTTACTCATTTTTTGTGAACTGATTTACTATAGTCTATAGTCTCAATTACTGTGAGAAATAAATTTAAAATATGCCAATATAACGATGGATTTGATCATTCCTCTATTTTGTTTTATACAACCAATTTTATTAGACTGAATCACAGTTTGCTTCTTTCTTGGTTTGTGTTGTGCTTTCTTGCATGTCAGACCTTGTTTCTTGCACCTTTTCCTCCTTTTGAAACTATTTTTTTGGTATTCCTTTAATGACAGCCTTACGGCAATTAAGGTTTTATTTTTCTGATTATTTCGCTGTTTTCTCCATATTCTGGAAATAGAGTTTCCTTGGTATGAAATTCTAGGACAACAGTTGTTTTACATGGAAGTTGTAATTTTACTGGTTTTGAACTGGCTTCCGTTATTGCTTTGAAAATCCTGTGTCTACCTGTAGCCTGTTATTCTCCGTATGATTTGTTAGGTATCTGAATGACAAGTCTGGTATCTTCAGTAGGCAGAATAATGGTCTCCAAAAGATGCCCCGTCTTAATTTCCAGAAACTGTAAATGTTTTATACGGCATGACAAAAGAAAACTGAAGTTCCAGCTGGAATTAGGTTGTTAATCCTTGAGATGTGAAGGTTGTCCTGGGTTAATTGTGTGGGCCCAAGGTAAAGGCCAGGATCTTTTAAATGGAAAGATGAAGGCAGGAGAGTCCATGTCAGGGTGGAAGAGAACTATGCTGCTGGTGTTGAAGATGGAAAAGGAAACAGTGAGTCAAGGCACGTGGGCAATCTCTGAAAGCTGGGAGAAGGAAGGAAACGTTCTTTCCTACAGCCTCCAGAAAGAACGCAGCCCTGCAGACAGCTCAGTTTCAGCCCCATGAAGCCTCGTGAAGCCCCATGAAATCCCGTGAACCCCGTGAAATCCCGTGAAGCCCTGTGAAACCTCGTGAAGCCCCGTGAAACCCCTTTTTAGCTTCTAACCTCCAGAACTCAAAGATAATAAATGCCTGTTAAGTTTCTAAGTTTGTAGTAATTTGGAAATGGAAATAGTCAGAAACAAAGAAAATCAATACAGTATACTTCATCAGTTCTGGAAAATCTCAACTATTTTCTCTGCAAAGTTTTCCTACCTGAATCTCTCCATGCTTTATTCTTGAAATTGGTTTAATAAATTTTGTCTTCAGCTTTGTCCTATATTTTGCTAAAATCTGTTATTTAATGTTTTTGTATCTTTGTTCTGAGTTCTGTATAGTTTATTCAGATACGTTTTTACTAATGTTCTCTTTATAGGTATCTAATGTGCTCTTTAAAATATTCACCCAATTTTTTGTATGCTTACTTTTTCTAGAGTTCTAATCTTTTTTCTTTTATCTCTATAGAATCCATTATATGTGTGTGGATAGATAGATTAGATATATATATCTACATAGGTAAAGATAGATAGATAGATTAGATATACATATCTACATAGGTAAAGATAGATAGATAGATAGATAGATAGATAGATAGATAGATAGATAGATAGATAGA
>NC_045455.1:5746656-5866436 GCF_002776525.5 Piliocolobus tephrosceles | reverse complement strand
AGATAGATAGATAGATAGATAGATAGATAGATAGATAGATAGATAGAGATGTGGAAGATGTGGAGAGAGAGAGTATTACTCTGTTGTCCAGACTGGAGGAGCATAGCTCATTGCACCCCTGACCTTCTGCGCTTAAGCGAGCCTCCCACCTCAGTTTGCTGAGTAGCAGGGACTACAGGCACGAGCCACCATACCTGGCTAATTTCTGTATTTATTGTTGAGACAGCGGTTTCGCTATGTTGCCTAGGGTAGTCTCAAACCTCTAGGCATAAGAAATTCTGCTGCCTTGGCCTCCCAAAGTGCTAGGATTACAGGCATGAGCCACCACAGCTGGCCTACATGATCATTTTCATAATCTCTTCCTCTCTCTCTTTTTTTGAAATACTACTGATAATTTTATTTTTTGGTTCTTCAAACATACTAAGTAAATGAATTTTCATTTAATTCAATGTTAATTCTAACACTGTAGCCTGAAAATCTGGTTATCCAGTTTGTGTTTCAAAACAGTTCCACTTATGGTTTCCCATTTATTCTAGCATTTTGCTATTTTGTTATTTTCTTGAAGCCTCTGATTTTTGGAACCTTATCTGTGTCAATGTTTTGAAACCTGGGCTTGAATTTAGCTATGCCTCACAGGAATTATATTTGCTTCTTTTCAATATTTATGAGTACAAATCAATCTAGCATTAGCTTATATTTTAGTTTGGGTTTTTCTAGAGGGGAATCCACAAAGATTTTTTTTTGGTTGACATTTCAAACCTTCACAAAAGTGGGCTTGGACTGTAGTTAGAAACTTTGAGAAAGACATTTTCGTTCAGAACTCTGATTGAGAAAGGTAGCTATCTCCACCATCTACAAAGATGGTGTTTTGGTTGTGGTGGTTTTGTTGTTTTCATGTTGCTGTTGTTAACAGTGTTGTCTGTGTCTTTTCTCATGTGTCTCAGCTTTCTGTGAGAATGTGTGATCAAGCTGCCTGCTTTGTGTTGGCCCTAGGTTCTACACCACATGTGTTTCATGGAATCCTATGAAGACAAAAGTTCTGGGTCATTAGGTTGGGAGATCCACCACAAGCAAACAGCAGTTTTAGTGTCTGTTTTTCTTACTAAATTCTCACTTTTATGTTGTTTATGACCCCAGAATATTTATTTTCTTGACACATCTATGCTTACAAAAGGACATTCTTCAATATTTTGCCCTGATGTTTTATTATTCTAAACAGGAATATTTTATGGAATGTAGTCCACTGAGCTGCTAGAAATATCTCCAAGTTTATGTGTTTCAAGCCAAAGTAGAATGAGAAAGTATGAAGTCTTTCTCTTCTAATTATAAAATTTAACAATTGTGATTGTAGATGCTGAGTCCTCCGTATTTAGTTTTTTCCCCCTACATAAAAAATTTTTATTGGATGAAATTACATAACCTCTGAGATTTGTCTCAAAATTATTTGAGTGTGGAGAGAGTGGATGAAGTGTGGATGAAACCACAGTGGACAGAGTGAATGGGTCAATGTTGAAGGTGGGTGATGGGTACATGGGGATTTGTTGCATTTTTCTTTCTCCTTCATGAAATAAATTCAAAACTTCCATAATAAATGGTTACAAATAAATGACACTTCTGAAATCCTACTATGAGTTCATGCTTTGGAATATACAGAATGGAATTCCTTTTCAATTTAGTAAATAGAATGAATAATCTTCAGTCTATTCATCATCTAATATAGTATCTGACAGAGTGCTTAGTGATGATTGATGAAAATGAACATTCTAAATAGCTAAAAACATTTGATAAATATGACCTTTTACAAACAAATATGAAAAAAGCTTGAATATAAAACATATTAAAAACTGTAATTATCCAAGATTAAGCCCTGAAAAGTAGAGCTGGACTGTTCCTTAACTTTTTAATCTTTTGATTTTAGACTTTATTGAAGACAAGGTAAAGTCATTACCAATTAGACATAGGATTTTAGTGAAAATATCACTTATGCAACTTATAAAAATCACTAGACATCAATTTTTCTATGGCAATAACTATCCTTAAACTTAGTAGAAAATGAGTAGGTTATCAAACATAACGAACATTGAGTAGATTATGTTCTGGTCTAAGTAGGTACCTTGTATTACTGGATGTAGATTGAGCTGCTCAGAAATGAAGTGTATCTCAATGAAGCCTCGGTAATTGGTCCTATATTACATTATTCCCTTGGTACACATTGACTAGTAACCGTTTTCTATAGGAATTATCACACTTCATTTCCTATAATTATATTTTACTTTATATCTTGCTATTTAATTATAGTTCATAAGTGCTTTTCTGCCTGTTTGTTAAAACTTGCAGAATAGGGCATTTTACACTTAAAAAATAGCCAAACATTTGTTTTGCAGCTCATACCTTTTCTTCAGCACATTTCACATTATATGATTATTGTTTCATCAAATCATTCATATCTTTTACTATTTGTTTGAGTACAAAATTAACTCTCATTACAAAAGTAATAGGCAGAAGAATTACCTTGAATTTTTATTTCACTAACCTGGCTTTCCTTCTGAGCAGGCAAAATATAATTAAAGGTCAAACCTGGTTTAAAGTATGTTCTAATCTGATTGTTAGGCAGATCGTCTCCAGTGGATGAACATTCTTGCACTCTGAATGCTTCCTGTAGGTGGTAGCTGGTTGCAAGAAACGAGGTGGGTGGCTGATATGACTGGTGGGTTTGGATTTTATGACACTTCCTCATTTCCAGGTAGTATTCTTTTCTTACATGTTGTTAACTGAGTATAATCCTCCTCCTGCCTCCTGGGTGTGGCTTGTGCAGGAGTCATTGGTGATGGTTATCTATGTTTGGTGCCACTTGTGAGCTGCCTCCTTTCAATTTGGAGAATGCTCCAAGTATGCTCCTTGGCTTCCCTGGTGTTGTGGGAATTCAGGGACCCCGAATGGAGGGACCAACTGGAGCCGCAGCAGAGGAACATAAATTGTGAAGATTTCATGGACATTTATCTGTTCCAAAATAATACATTTATAATTTCTTATGCCTGTCTTACTTTAATCTCTGAATCCTGTTATCTTTGTAAGCTGAGGATGTACGTCACCTCAGGACGACTCTGATAATCATGTTAACTGTACACATTGATTGTAAAACATGTGTGTTTGAACAATATGAAATGAGTTCACCTTGAAAAAGAGAAAAACAGCGATTTTTATGGAACAAGGGAAGACAACCATAAGGTCTGATTGCCTGCAGGGTCGGGCAAAAAGAGCCATAATTTTCTTCTTGCAGAGAGCCTATAAATGAACGTGCAAGTAGGGAAGATATCACTAAATTCTTTTCCTAGCAAGGAATATTAATACCCTGGGAAAGGAATGCATTCCTCGGGGGAGGTCTATAAATGGCTGCTCTGGGAATGTCTGTCTTATACAGTTGAGATAAAGACTGAGATATGCCCTGGTCTCCTGCAGTACCCTCAGGCTTACTAGGGTGGGAAAAAATTCGCCCTGGTAAATTTTTGGTCAGACCGGTTCTCTGCTCTCAAACCCTGTTTTCTGTTATTTAAGATGTTTATCAAGACAATATGTGCACCCCTGAACATAGACCCTTATCAGTAGTTCTGCTTTTGCCCTTTGCCTTGTGATCTTTGTTGGACCCTTATCAGTAGTTCTGCTTTTGCCCTTTGTCCCGTTCCCTAGAAGCATGTGATCTTTGTTAGATGCTTATTAGTAGCTCTGCTTTTTGCCCTTTGAAGCTGTGATCTTTGTACCTATTCTGTTCTTTCAGCCCCTCCCCTTTTGAAACCCTTAATAAAAACTTGCTGGTTTTGAGGCTCAGGTGGGTATCATGGTCCTACTGATATGTGATGTCACCCCCTGGTGGCCCAGCTGTAAAATTCCTCTCTTTGTACTGTCTCTCTTTATTTCTCAGCCAGCTGACACCTATGGAAAATAGAAATAACCTGCTTTGAAATACTGGGGGTAGATTCCCCCAGTACCCTGCCTCACACCTGACTTCACACAGGTTAAGTTATGCCTTCCTCTAAATTCTGGCTGTGGCTCCCATTCTGTCCTTGTCCAAGCAGCACAGTTCTCATCCCTAACTATAGTCACCTTACTGCAGTTAGTAAAGTGTAACCCCAGTACATTCCACATAGGAACTTGGGGCAATATGGAAAGATATACCCCAAATCTCCCTCTTCTTGTCCATTTTACAGTGCCTCATGTACTTTGCAGAGATTGTTCCCCAGCTTGGTATATGATTGCCATTGAAGAAGTCACTAGCCCAAGTTCTAAAATGTAAACCTCAGTTGTACAACATATTTCCTTCTCTCTGGGCATCAGAAAATTGAACTTCCTCCATTTCCTCCCTTTCTTATTCTCTTTCATGGCCTCTCAGTTTTTAAAAAAATTCTATCCATGTTATATCCTTACTTCTATGCTGTCTCTCTACACTATGGGAATATTCTAAGGGCATATATCATTTAGCATGGTTGTTGATTTGCAAAGTTGATGAATAGGCAAAGAAAAATGGCAGTCTTTATCCACACGATACGTGAGCTTGCACAGCTAATTGTTTTGCTGCAAAATCCATTTTGCACAGCAGAAACTTTTTATTTGTATTCCTTCTATAACATTACTAATCTTCTTTTCAGGCAAATGAACTGCCTGGGGCAACTAGGCTTAAAGTGATGCATTAGTAAAGACATTTCGCAAAGGCACATTAATACTTCTCAGTTTTTTTCTTTGTTGAATAACATGTGTTGCAAATCTGTTGTGGATCAGTTTTTGTTAAGAAAGTTCATACTCAAGAACAGAAAATAAGAATGGAATAAAAAATGTAGAATAAGATAAACACTAAAATGCAGCAGAAATTTCTGTGTAACTTAGGCGTTGTTATGCTCTCAGACCAAAAATGGAAGCAAGAGCTCTAAAACTTCTGTAAAGACATCTGCCCAGCAACTATCTATCCAACCTTGGACTCACATCTCCCTTATTATTGATCCTTGTGGCCAAGGATAATTGTTTCACTTAAAAACCTTTCTCTTGCTTTACTTCCCTGAATACATTCAGCATATTTCATTGCAATGTTCAATACCTTATTTTCTTTTCAAGAGCCTTTCTGTTCATTATTTAGGTTTGACACATATATGCAGCGTGTCACTGAACAGAAAACAAGATCTAACAGTTCTCTAGTACTCTACATTTCATGAACAATTCACTTTACTACAGTAACTTTTAAAAATCAGCTGAATTTTTTTTCAATTTTCTAGTGCTACTCTGTCCAGTACAGTAGCAACTGAACACTATTGTGTGGCCAGTAAAACTGAGAAGTGCTGAAGATGTGAAATATGCACTGGTTTTCAAAGGCTTAGTATAAAAAAGTCATGTGGAATATTTCAATACTTTTTATAGTATCTATTTGTTGGCATAATAATGTTTTAGATATTTGGGGCTAAATGAAGTATGGTACTAAAATTACTTTTACCTTTTTCTTTTATTGTCTTAAATATAGCTATCAAAAAGTTTCAAATTACACACATAGCACTCATTTACAACTTGCATTATTATTCTACTAGATAGTTCTGTTCTAGTATATTAATTCTTCCAACCATGTTACCTAAATAAAATCATGACTTTGCTGGGATGTGTTGGATAATCCTTTGCGCAAACAAGACAAAGCATAACTGACACTTAAATAAAGCAATTAAGCAAAATCCTAAAAGAATAATCTTATTTGGGTGTTTTAAAGGAGAAATGGAACTAAACTTTTCGTTAGCTTTTTTCCCCAGATGGCAGATTAGAGGATTTTAGCATTCTTCATCCACTTGGATATAGCAAGATAATGCATAAAGATCAACTCTGTGAGGTTCAATTCAAGAAGAAAAATGGGGATAAAGAGGAACCATGAAACACACCCAGATGCTATGGAGGAGAACACTGGCAAACAACCCCCATGATGGTGCCTGACGGATAAAAGCAGAAATCCGGGTATATGAATTTGCTTTCCTGGACCAGCAGCCTGAGCCACCCTAGATCACTCAGCCACTGTGTAGATCATTGTGCAGCAGGGCTATCTCTGCTCCACATCCAGGCAGCTCTCAAAGGATTCGGAGGACCCATTCACCTGGTTCAGCAGCCTGAGGCATCCCACCTTTCCTGGACATAAATCATGGTGCAGCGAGACCTGCTCTGTTCCACACCCAGGCTGATCTCCAGGCATTCAGAGTACTTGCTTGACTGGTTCAGCAGCCTGAGTTTCCCCATACCTCCTGTGCAGGGATCTTGGTGCAGGGGAGCCCTTTCTGCTCCAAGAGTCATAAGCTATTGTTTTCAAAAAACCCATCTCACACATAATGGCACCCATAGGCTCAAAGTAAAGAGTTGTAGAAAGATCTATCACACAAACAGAAAACAGAAGAGAGCAGGGGTCACTATTCTTGCATCAGATAAAACAGACTTCAAACCAACAACAGAAAAAAAAGGACAAAGAAGGGCATTATATAATGATAAAGGATTCAATTCAGCAAGAAGACATAACTATTTTAAATATATATGCACTCAACATTGGAGAACCCAGATTCATAAAACAAGTGCTTCTAGAACTACAGAAGACTTAGACAGCCACAAAATTAGAGTGGAAATTGTTAATATCCCACTGTCAGCATTAGATAGATCACTGAGGCATAAAACTAACAAATTCTGGACTTAAACTTGACTCTTGACCAACTGCACCTAATATACATATACAAATAGTCCACCTGTCAACCACAGAATATACGTTCTTCTCATCTGCCCATAGAACATACTCCAAGATTGACCACTTACTTGCACATAAAGCAAGTATCAGTAAATTTTTTAAAAATCAAAATTATATCAACCACACCCTTGGACCACGATGAAATAAAATAGAAATCAATATCATGATCTCTCAAAACCACACAATTACATGGAAATTAAACAACTTCCTCCTGAATGACTTTTGGAAAAATATAAAATTAAGGCAGAAATCAAAAAATTATTTGAAATAAAAACAGAGATACAACATTCCATAATCTCAGCAAAAGCAATGTTAAGAGGAAAGGTTATAGTGCTAAACACCTACCTCAAAAAATTAGAAAGTTCTCAGATTAACAATCTAACATCACATATGGAAGAACTGGAAAAACAAGGAAAAGCTAACTCCAAAGTTACCAGAAACAAAGAAATAACAAAATTAGAAAACAAATGAATGAAATCTAGACCCCAAAATTTACAGAAAAATAAATAAGACCAAAAAATTTGTTCTTTGAAAGCTTAAATAAGATTGATAGGCCACTAGCTAGATTAAGAAAAAGATAAAATCCAAATAAACACAATCAGAAATGACAAAAATAGCATTACATTAGATCCCACAGAAATACTAGAGATTTTCAGAGACTGTTATGATATCTCTACACACACAAATTAGAAAATCTAGAGGAAATGGATAAATTCCTGGAAACACACAATTTCCCAAGATTCAGTCAGGAAGAAATTGAAACTCTGAGCCAACTAATATTGAGTTCAAAATTGAATCAGCATTAAAAATCTACCAATCAAAACAAGACTTGGACCAGATGGATTTGTAGCCAAATGCTACCAGGTGTACAAAGAGGAACTGGTACCATTTCTACTGAGACTGTATCAAAAAAGCAAAGAGAGACTGCTCCCTAATTCATTCTATGAAGTCAGCAGCATCTTGACTCCAAAACCTAGCTAAGACACAATGAAAACAAAAAACTATAGGCCAATATTTGTAATGAACAAAGATACAAAAATCCTCAACAAAATACTAGCAAACTGAATTCAATGGCACATCAAAAAGCTAATTCACCACAATGAAGCAGGCTTCATCCCTGGGATTCAAGCTTGTTTCAACATACATAAATCAATAAATGTGCTTCACCACATAAACAGAATGAAAAACAAAAATCATGTGCATGTGGTCATCTCAATAGATGAGGAAAAATCTTTTGATAAAAGTAACAGAAAGGTACAGTGCTTCTATAACCTTATTGGGTTCATGAATCACTTGGGGGTCTTGTAAAAATGTAGACTCTTATTCAGCACAGTATGTCTTGAGTGGGGCCTGAGATTCTTTATTTCTAACAAGCTGTAGGTGATGCCAACAGTGCTGGTGCTCAGTGTTTATGGATGATACTGTATGTGTCACATGGCTTGAGAAATAAAAGTCACTTGAGAACATTTTGTACACATCGTTGTAGTGACATTAAGCCATGACTACTGTACTTAATCTGCAAAAACAACCATAAATTATTCCCCTCCCATCAAGAGATGGAGCCTATTTTTCCATTCCTTGAGACGAGTTCACCATGTGATTGGTTTTAATCAAAAACAACAGCAATTTGCTAAATGATGAGATTTGAAAGGTTGTTTGTACACTAGGACTTCTTCTCTCTTTGTGCTCTTACCTTCCATCACCCCCTAATTGCACCCGAGCTAGCCTGTTGGAGGATGAGAGGCCATGGGGAAGAGAACCCAGGAACCCCAACCTAAAGTCAGTCAGTCAAGTCCCAGTCAACAGGCTGCTAGCTGCCATCATCGTGAGTGAAGATATCCTGGCTTCACTCCAGCTACTTTTCCAGTTGACTGTAGACACCTGAGCAAGCACAGCAGCTCTCAGTCAACCTGGTTCATACAGAAGATCTCCTCCACCAACACACAGAACCATGAAATAAATAAAATAATTGTTGTTTAAAAAATAAATAATAAATTTTTGATTAGAGAAAATTAAATCTGAACAATTTAAATTCAATTTTCTTTTAAATTATTTTAATGTCATTATACATATTTGTCTTTAAACAGGTATATATAATTGTACATAATTGCATGAATAATCAAATTATCTTGTAAGTGCTTTTATGCTTCACTCTTCCTATCTTCATCAGCCTATCTTTATCTTCATCTTCACAGCGTATCAGCAAAATGGACAATCTAATACATAGTCATCATATCTTTTCATGCTCAACTAATTATATATATGTATGTGCATATATTTTCATATAATGTATGCATATATTTGTTTATATATGTGCATATAACTTGCCATTTTGCTTTGCAATAAATAGGTTTTTATCATGCATACTTTTCTTAATCTTTCACTTTCCACTCATACTTTCTTGTTGACATCATTCCAAGTCAACTTGAAATACTTTAATTTATTGTTTTTAATGGCTGCAGAGTATTCCAAGGTGTGAGTACAATGTAACGGTGATATATTCAAGTGTCCCTCTATTGATAGGTAATTATATTGTTTCTGGAGGTTTTTTGGGGGGGATCCTTTTTTTCTTTTCTTTCATCTTTATTTTATTTTTTGCTATTACAACCAAGACCTCGTCTCTGCTAAAAAAATACAAAAAACTAGCCGGGCGAGGTGGCGGGCGCCTGTAGTCCCACCTACTGGGGAGGCTGAGGCAGGAGAATGGCAAGAACCCGGGAGGCGGAGCTTGCAGTGAGCTGAGATCCGGCCACTGCACTCCAGCCTGGGCGACAGAGTGAGACTCCGTCTCAAACAAACAAACAAAAAGTAGCAAAGCATAGTGAGGTTTGAGATGAGGATGGCAGTAAGAGCACCTGAAGCAGCTGTCGCCTGTGGGAAGATGGTGAGCTGCGCTGCAAAAGAAGAGATTTAAACACTTCCAGCAACAAGCACATACGCCTCCCTCCTTGGTAGTCTTATGTAGAGAAAATGAATAAAAGATCGAAGTGCTTCTAATATTACTTTGATTGATGTGTGTGATTTGTTGTGTGTCAGGGAAAACTATACCAAGACTCAGCTTCAAGAATACTTGTTAAGTAAACGATTGTTATTAAGAACATGAATGCCAATTTCATCAAGATCACTTATATTTTTGAAGACACATCTCTGTATTAGAAAACCTCATATTAGGGACACGACATTTTTATGTTTTTGGCTTTATTGGCTGTCCATTCAAATGAAAACACATTAGGAAAAATTTTATTTGAGCATTTTCCATACAGACAATATGATATATCTTTAAAGCAGGATAATTATTAAGCATTTGAAACCTATGAAAATGACTTTGAAGCTGACTTGACCATTTCAGAAAAATGATTATGTTAGATCCAAAATGAAAGCAGATACTAGCACTTTCATTGTATGCTTTATTTCTGTATATCACAAATAAATATTTTATTTATCTGATATGAAATGAAACATCTAAAATTATGATGTCATAGTCAGTTAGAAGCAGGCATTCCATTAACATAAAACATTCAGAAATATTGCTTGGTGCATGCCCTCATATTTTTATGAATATTAAAACATTTATTTTCTGTTGTGTATATTAAGGTTCTGGGTTGTTGTCTCTCACTGTGTGTACTGCTGTGATTGATTTAGTAATGTGCCTGGAAATAGCACTAAGAATTCCTGTAGCGTATTATAAGGTGGTTATAGAATGAAGACCAAAATATGTTGTATTTACATGGCATTTAGAATGGAAATGTTTTAGCTCAGATCATGTTGAAAATTAACCTTTAACTCGCAAACTGGTTGATACTAAGAGGCCCTATCTCAATTTTGGTTATATTACTAAAACTTAGTTCAAAATGTGTACACTCTAAAATTAAACGTAATTATCCTTTACCTAAATGCACTGACACTTGTTCTTTAGTAAAGCGTGGGTCATTTCCCAAACACTGGGGCTGAGATGTTATGCTAAAAATTAAAATGACTTTTGTGTTTGCACATAAATGTATAGTAATCACTCTGTAAGGTTCTAAAGAAGAAGGTTTTAATTTCTATAGGAGTGCTGAGATCTCTCTAGGAGAAAATCACCAGCTTTTCAGAAAGCAATAGCGTCCCCTTGTTAGGCTTGCACTGTGTCAAAGCAGGTCTGTGAAATCACTGGGGAGGAGCGTTCCCACGGAAGAAGGCGCAGCAGGGTACTTGTGGTCTCACAACATTGAAATTCCATCTTTCTCTAAATCTTTATGACAGATTCTGGCAGGGGTGATGTAGAATGGAGAGAGGTATCTGCTTACAGCAGGTGAAAAATGTTTCGGAAGGAAAAAGGAAAACGTTAAACAGTGTCAAATCCAATAAAAGAGAAAGGACATCGGGAGCCATCCAGCTGCCCACCGTCTGCTCACAGGTGAGCAACCAGGGGCAACCTGCGTGCAATGGGAGACACATGTTAGGCCACACAGTCCACGCAGCCAGGACCCAGGCAGCATGCAAGGAAGATGTGAACACAAACAAGCTGGCCCTGCATTATCCCTAGTCGCTTACTAAAGCAGCGAACACACTTAGGATGGCCCTGAGCTTTACCCAAGACGAACTTATATTGTCATGGTAAGAGGGAAATGCTAAAAACAATTGTCCTGGAAGGAGAAAAATAAATTAAATGGCCTGGAAATTTGAGATCAGTTTCAAATCTTGTAAATTTATATATTTTCAACTTGCTTTGATTTTCCCCTTACATAGGTACATGGCTCCTAATTTTCTACCCTATTGATGTAACCTATCCTATATAATAAAAAGTACCTATATCGTGTATCAAGACACTAATTCAAAACTATTCAAAATTGTATTTTGGGAAGTAAAATTAATTATATATTTTCTGAGGCCTAAATTGCATATGAATTAGCAGGCAAGAGAACATAGCTACAACTCAAGCTTTAGAACGTTTTGTATAGTAAACATATAAGAATATTTTCCCAAGGATTATTTTCATTAAGTTTAAATCTGGTGTCTTAAACAGATTCTTAAAGTAAATCACTTTAAGACACTAGAAAACCAAATTCCTGTTGGATGATTTTTTTGTTATTGGCAAAGTCATAAAATGCATTAGTATTTAATCCAACTACCTATATTTTTCAGGTAAAGAAATGGAAATTTGTCATCAGCAGAAGATAAAAAGAGTGGAAGGAGGAAACTGAAGCACATTCTTGTACAAGAATAAAATCATTGTTAATAAAAGTTAAGAGAAAACATTGATTTATAGATTATATGGGAACAGCCGATCCAAGAAACCCTCTGATACAAGATTTAGGAATGAAATACCACAAAAATTCAGTATCAGAACCTAACCAGAGTTCTGATACACTTGTATGTATTTACACTAAAAATAATTAGATTGGTAGAGTCTGGAAATGGGATTAGAGATGTATCAGCCAGAGAGAAAAATAACTTAATCCAGTGTGAAAGGCAGGTAGTTTATTCCTCAAAGTGGACTAGCTTTTCACCAAAAGCCTATTTGTACCAATTATTCCAGTTCAGATGACCCAGTCTCTGCTGATGACCCTATTTCACCACCAATTTACTGCACCTTGCAGTGGATCTGAGAGGTGTCCTGGCTGCCGCCAGGCCCCTCCCTGGGCTGACAACTGTTAACAGCTCAGAGCTGCAGTGATAAACAAAACATGAGGGAGCACTGTGACCTGCTAGTCTGTGTTCTCCACTTCTCCATATCCACAAGATGCACTGCTGCTTCAGACAACTGCAAAATCCGAAGCAGAAAGTCAGATAAATGCTGAGAATGGATTCATTAAGTTGTTGGTTTTACTTTCACACTGGCTGCAACCCTGTATGACTAAAGTCTCAGAGAATGTAGAAAGTCTCACCTTAACGCTTGTTTTTGGTGATGGATGTATTGCAAAATACAAAAAATCTTATAAAATTCTTGTGGATTTTTTCATAATTATTTTGTAATTATAAATTGTTAAATGAGTTATGGTTTTAAAACCAAGCCCCTAAAGATGTGATAGAAATCAGTTTTGGGGTTTTCAAGGAGACCAATGATCTGTTACTATAAACATTGTAAAACTTGTTTCAGTTGGCAGAGAGTGGAGATTACTTGGTTAAAATATTATGCATTGTTAGATAAGGCATCTTAAACTCATTTTCTAATCATTTAAATATTAGAAACAAAATTTATCTTTCTTTATAAACTCACTTTATGAAATATTCTCCCGCTTAAATGCTCCAAAATTAAGCAACATTAACTAACAAAATCACATTTATTAAAAATAAAAAAAAGCAATGGTGGCAAATATGATTAATAAAAACAAATGCAAACTCAGACCCTGAAGTCTCATATGGTTCTCAGAAACACATTTGAAATCCAGATTAACATTTTTAGTGTCCACTTAAGTAATAGTTAAAAAAAAAATCATAAATCACTGATGTTGAAACACTCCAGTTAGAGAAACACCTCAAAGGTGTCACAAGGTTCTCACATCAGAGATGTATTTTTCAATGTTTGTATTAGTATAATGCATACAGTTGAAGAATGTAATGAAGGATGGGATTCAACTTTACTGGCTCTTATAACTCTGATAATCTAGGATAGA
The DNA here is from genome assembly GCF_002776525.5 of Piliocolobus tephrosceles. NCBI lineage: Eukaryota > Metazoa > Chordata > Mammalia > Primates > Cercopithecidae > Piliocolobus > Piliocolobus tephrosceles. The sequence goes on along the minus strand of NC_045455.1, from coordinate 5,853,092 downwards.
GAGAACTGATAAATTTTTGAGGACTCTTCACACAAAAAAGAAAAGTTTAAAGACTGTACACACACAACATAAAGTCATTCTCTGAGGCTAGGGAGGAGACATGAACGGTATCTCTGTGTGTCCTGCAGAGCTATGGAGAGCCAGCCCTGAGAGAAGTGCCCCCGTGGTAGGTCCATGGCCCTCCCCGGCTGCCTCATTAGAGACTGCTGTGGCCCAGGAGCACTGCAGGGAGCTTGAATGGGCCACACCACCAGGCACTACAGACCTCTTTGGTAATCTGTGGACCAATGATTGAGCACATTTTCTGACTCACGTTTTGGTGCTAGAGTTTGGATGTTTGTCCCCTGCAAACCTCATGTTGAAATTGGATCCTCATTGTTGAAGATGGTGCCTTACGGGAGGTGTTTGGGTCCTGGGAGTGGATCTCTCATGAATAGATTAATGCCCTTCCTGGGGCGAGGTGAGTTAATTATCATTCTATGAGTTCTCACAAGAGAGTTTCTTGTTATAAAGAGCTTGGCATCTCCATTGTTCCTCCCCCACTTTTTCTCACTTACTCTTTCTGTCTTTCTCTACACACTAACGCCCTTTTGCTTTTCACCATGAGTGGAAGTAGCCTCAGGCCCTCATGAGATGGCCAGTATTGAACTTTTCCAGACATCAGAATTGTGAGCCAAATAAACATTTTCTTTATAAGTTACCCAGCTTCAGGCCATCCTCTATAGCAACACAAAATGGACTAAGACGCTTGGCATTAACGTAAGTTATTTGGAATGTGCCACAATCTTAGGGGGTAAGAAACAGGAACAACTGAAGGTAGAGACAGAAAATAAGTTGAATGATAGAAAATAAAGCTCTGTGTGCTGTAGACATAATATTTATTGGGGGAACCTGCCCCAATATTTCAACGTAGGTTCTTCCTATTTTCCATAAGTGTCAGCCAGCTGAGAAGGTTTGCAGGGGACAAACATCCAAACTCTAGCACCAAAACAGAACCACTGATAAGGGTTCAACAAAGATCACAAGGCAAAGGGCAAAAGCAGAACTATTGATAAGTGTCTATGTTCAGCGGTGCATGCATTGTCTTGATAAACATCTTAAACAACAGAAAACAGGGTTTGAGAGCAGAGAACTAGTCTGACCACAAATTTACCAGGGCAGAGTTTTTCTTTACCCTAGTAAGCCTAAAGGTACTGCAGGAGACCAGGGCGTATCTCAGTCCTTATCTCAACCACATAAGGCAGACATTCCCAGAGCAGCCATTTATAGACCTCCCCCCTAGGAATGCATTCCTTAACCAGGGTATTAATATTTCTTGCCAGGAAAAGAATTTAGTGATATCTTCCCTACTTGCACGTCCATGTATATGCTCTCTGCAAGAAGAAAAATATGGCTCTTTTTGCCTGACCCTGCAGGCAGACAGACCTTATGCTTGTCTTCCCTTGTTCCCTAAAAATCGCTGTTATTCTGTTCTTTTTCGAGGTGCACTGATTTCATATTGTTCAAACACACATATTTTACAATCAATTTGTACAGTTAACACAATTATCACAGTGGTCCTGAGGTGGCATACATCCTCAGCTTATGAAGATAACAGGATTAAGAGATTAAAGTAAAACAGGTGTAAGAAACTATAAAAGTATGATTTGGGAACTGATAAATGTCCACATTAAAATAAAATCTTCACAATTTATGGTCCTCTGCCACAGCTCCAGCTGTTCCCTCCATTCCAGGTCCCTGACTTCCCGCAACAAATATTATCAATACAGAGCTGTCTAAATATTCTCCTCAGAATATAAAGGAACTTGGAGGGATGGGACAACCAGTACAGTAATGTAAATCGAGAAAAATGATAAGACAAGTTTCAATCATTTTGGGAGATTTATTTGACAAAGTTAAGGATGCACCTGGGAGACAGGTCTATGTCTTTCTCCTAAGATGATTTTGAGGGCTCCAAATTTAAAGAGGAAATGATGGGATATTGAAAAGTACAGAAGTTTTATGTGGGATGGGGGATAGAGAAAATAGTCATTCATGTCTTTGTCTGGCTAAGTGAATCTGCATTTTTACATAAGATAACATAGACAAAATGGGGTAGGGGAATAATCAGATATGCATTTGTGTCTGGTGGGCCAGGGGTGACTGCACCTGTAAAGATGAACTATCAATTTGCATTGCCATGGTGAAATTTTAACAGCTTAATAGGCACTTCTTTGTCGGCAAAATATGGGGGAGGCATGTAGCTTTTCATCCTGTAGTCATCTTATTTAGGAACTAAAAGTGGGAGGCAGGTTTGCATGACCCAGTTTTCAGCTTGACTTTTCCCTATGGCTAAATGAGTTTGGGGTCCCAAAATTTAGTTTCCTTTCACAGTAACATAGATTCATTTCAGTGAGTCATTAACTTAGAGCACACTCATTCATTTCCAGGAAACTCAACTTGGTCATCTCATGATTCTATTCCTTTAGATCCCTGAGTTCAGCATTCTTAGCTTTCATTATTCTTTAAAGTAATGGTCTAATGAACAGACACTTCTCTAAAGAAGACATTCATGCAGCCAATAAACATGAAAAAAAGCTCAACATCACTGATCATTAGAGAAATGCAAATCAAAACCACAATACTATAACATTTCACATCAGCCAAAATGGTGGTTATTTAAAAGTCAAGAAACAACAGATGCTGGCAAGGTTGTGGAGAAAAAGGAACATTTTTACACTGTTGGTGGGAATGTAAATTAGTTAAACCATTGTGGGAGACAGTGTGACAATTCCTCAAAGATTTAGAAACAGAAATAACATTTGACCCAACAATCCCATACTGAGTATATATCCCAAAAAAATTATAAATCATTCTATTATAAAGATACGTGTACACATGTTCACTGCAGCTCTATTCATAATAGCAAAGACATGGAATCAACTCAAATAACCATCAATGAAAGATGGAATAAAAATGTGGTACATATACAACATGGAATACTATGCAGCCATAAAATTGAATGAGATTCATGTCTTTTGCAGGGACATGGATGATGCTGGAAGCCATTATCCTCAGCAAACTAGTACAGGAACAGAAAACCAAACACTGCATATTCTCACTTATAAGTGGGAGCTGAATGATAAGAACACATGGATACATCGGGAGTGGTGGGAACAACACACTTGGGCCTGTTGGGGGTGTGTGGGGAGGGACAGCCTCAGGAATAATAGCTAATGGATGCTGGGCTTAACACCTAGGTGATGGGTTGATCTGTGCAGCAAATCACCATGACACACATTTACCTATTTAACAAATCAGCACATCCTGCACATCGATCCTGGAACTTAAAATAAAAGTTGACGAAAAAAAAAAAGGAAATTCAGATGGAACTGAATTTAGGTAACATCTCACTGTTTTTCCTTTTTAAAAACTCAATATAATATCAAGCTTACATTATTGTTAGAAATCTATTTGGTTCTAAGAAAAAAAGTTAATCATCCATCTGCTGTTCACAAACCAAGAAAAAGTTCATCTGCTGACCCATAATTTCTACTGACATAATTGCCCACGGAATAGGGAATATCACAGGACTCAGTTTAATTTCCAAAGAGAATACTGGAAAAACTTATGATGCATTTTAGTGTCAGTAAGGACAATTCAGTATAACTGAGCTATGTTTCTGATTGAATATTGCTTTAACAAATGAACTTTCAAACAGAGAGCTTGGATTCAAGATCAAGTTTCTGTTTTCCACAGAAAGCAAAATACGGTTTCTTTTCATTTTTAACCAGAGAGAATTTAACACAGGATATTGGTTAAACAGGTAAGTGAGGACCAGAAGACTTAAAGGCACAGGTGAGGTGCCACAGAGACCTTAATCCAAGAGCTGGGAAAAGAGGGGTGAGGTTGGAATTAGAACCTACATCATTGGCTGAGAAGTCCTACGAACTGAGTCTGAGATGTCCTAGATGAGATACCGCCTGGCTGGGGCTGGAACGTTTTGAGCCTGGAGAAGGCTTTGCTGAGCTGGGACCTAGACCTCTGAGGAGAAGTGCTACTGAACAGCTTTTGGAGCCTCAGTCTCTCAGACAAGGGATCACAGAATTGGGACCCAGAATTCTGAGGAAAGAGAGGTGTCTCTAGGCTGGTGCTGGTATTTCTGAAAATCATGTAGGAACCAATCCTGGTATTAAGGAAGATATCTGGAAATAGAACCAGCTATTAAAACCCAAAAATTCTTCCTAAGGGAAGGGTCCTTACTGGGCAAACCTGGTAGGACAAATAAGATCTAGGAAGCAACAAGCCCTCCTATGCCTCCTGCCTTCCACTCTCTCCTAGCACCCCCTATTGGCATAAATCGACAGAAAGCTTGTTGGCAACCAAGTGTAGTTTGCAGTTCAGCCCCAGCAGAGTGGAGAACAGTGAGGTAGTTTGAGGGGGAGGATGTAATTACCTTCCTCCTTCGTGTCTGCTACACAAGGTCAATTCAGGTCCTTCGTGTCTGCTACACAAGGTCAATTCACTGAGACTATGGCATTGCAGTAAAGGAAGAGTTTAATTGATGCATGGCCTGCCATGTTACCTGGAATGTGAAGTATTAACTTCAATCCCACCGAAAATTCAGAGGCTAAGGTTTTTCAAGGATAGTTTGATGGGCAGGAGACTAGGGAAGGGAGAATGCTGATTTGTTGGGGATGCAATCATAGGGGTGTGAAAAGCAGTGTTGTGAGTGAGCTCCTAAGTAGCTCCTAAGTAGGAACCACCAGAAGAGTTGCTGGTGCCAGTGGGGCCATCTGGTAAGCAGAAATGCAAAGGCCTGAAAAGACATCTCAAATGGTCAATCTTAGGTTCTACAATAGTGATGTTTTTGACAGGTGTAACTGGGGAAGTTGCAAATCTTGTGACCTCTGGAACAACGGCAGCAATTGTTTTCCCGTCATCCTCCTAACCTGGTGGCCTTTCATTAGTTTTAAAAGGATGGTTTAGTTTTGGGGAAGGGCTGTTACTATTTAAACTACAGACCAAATTTCTTTCAAAGTTTGCTTGGCCCGTGCCCAGGAATGACCAAGGAAAGTGTGGAGGTTAGAAGCAAGATGAAGCCAACTATGTCAGGTTTCTCTTGTGATTTTTGTAAACGTGGTTTCAAGGATAATAGCATAATATCCAAATACCCAGTACAATCCACCATTTTGCACACTCAACATCCATATTTAACTTTCCACATATATTTTCAATTCCATGCACCAATTAAAACAATTGCATTCTTTTGCCTAATAAGATGAAAGTATCTTTTGTACAAATGAATATTTTCTTCCCCTCTCTCAAAAAAAAAAAAGTGGGGGGTGGGTAGAAAAAAAAACAATACAGGTTGCTGCTACACAATGTGGACAAGAAGGAGGAATGTGTCTAAGATTCAGGGACTCTCTGGAACACCTCTCAAACTACCATGTCATGTAGGAAAAGTTCATGGAAAGCTACAGCAGGCAAAGCAAGGCAGAGCCTGTTAGGATTCACTCTCCAGTCATTACACTGGGTATAGAAACCCATGATCTGAGGTGCCAGGAGGGGGCAGAGGACACATGGAATGGGTAGAGGAAGGATGAAGTTATAAGTGCAGTTACAGAGACTAGGAGTGAAGCACCTACTATGAATCATTTCTTGCTCGATACATGCGTGTTTTGTGTGTACCATTTTCTTGCTTGTTTTCTCTTTATGTATGTGCCTGAGTACATGGGTGTATATCTGTCATTTATCTCTATATCAATCTATCTACCTATCATCTATCTATCTAATCTATCATCTATCTACTTGTCATCTATACATTAAGTTTTTCTACTTCTTTCCCCTTATCAATTTACATAAGGGTTACAGGTAACTTATTAATAGGTAACTTTATAATTTAGTTGTTAAGTTAAAGAACAACTGAAATTAGCAAATGCTTCAACAGCTAGAGTTTGCAACAGGCTCTAGAGGTAGTTTCTAAGGAACGTGATTCATCTAATGAATTTCAGGTGATTTTTTATAATAATAAAATGAATTAAATGGGAGTTGAAATAAATACTGTTTTGTCCTTTGCAGCATCCCTAACATGTAACAGGTCTCTGATGCCTGGTGATCTCCCATCAGTAGATGGTGAGTAAAGAAATGACTGTGGCACTACTTTAAACACATTTTAAGCTGTATCTACATGATGCTACGTTTTCTCAAATAACAGGCAACTGAATTTTCTGTTTTTATCAAGGCTCTTAAATTGTTATAAATACTGGTTAAGTGTGTTTCCCTGAAATTTTTGAATTCTGATAATACCAATCTTCATAATCTACTTCTGTATATAAATGTCTAAAATAAAATGAATTATAAATCTTATACTTTACTAACTGTGTAAACTGACATATAACCTCACCACACCTACGATAAGGGGTTGGCATTTTTCCAAACCAAAAATCAAGAATTAAAATATTTGATCCCACATTTGAATGTTTTGTGGAGGAAAACAAACAAAATGTTTGAAATAAAGGCTTCTTCTGAAAACCAAGATTTTTATATGTCTTTTTTTTTTTTTTTAATTGAAACAGGATCTCAGTCTGTTACTCAAGCTGGAATGAAGTGGTGCAATCATAGCTCACTACAGCCTCAACTTCCTGGGCCCAAACCATCCTCCCACCTCAGCCAGCTGAGTAGCTGGGACCACAAGTGTGCACCACCAAGCCTGGCTGATGATTTTATTTTTTGTAGAGATGAGGTCTCCCTGTGTTGCCCAGGCTGATTCTGAACATCTAGACTCAAGTCATCCTCCCGTCTCGGCCTTCCAAAGTGCTAGTATTATAGGAAAGAACCACTATGCCAAACCTATTTGTCATACTCTTAAGTGACTTATTTTTTGTGTTTGTGTTAATTATCCCTAATGTAAATTTAGTATTTTAGCTGAACTGTTAACACATTCAAGTTAAATAATACTGTATGTAACCTTCAGCTTAGACATCCTCAGCTGGCTGAGACAATTTAATACTTAGCAGCTGCAAAATGAGAATGACAAAACAAAGTCCAAAGAATTAATTTAAGTTATTTTGGGACTAAACATTTTTTTTAAAAGGCAGTCAGGCAAAGGAACTGAAAGAGAGAGAGAGAGAGAGAAACAAAGAGATAGAGAGGGGAAATCATAAATATAGACAAGTCAAGTGTTTTGGAAGACTGAATTCACCAAATTCCCAGGAACCAGGAGTGCCCCCCCACCCCAACTGTGGAGCTTGACTTCAGATTTTTTTAAAGTTTCTACTCAATAAGTAAATGTGATCTTACACTCTATATATTCAACTATGTATATCAGGTGACCTGATTGCTGTCTTTTTTTCTACCTCAATTATTTAACTCTGAACTTTACAAATTAACTATTCATTTGATAGCCTGGTATTTAAACCATTGTGCTTTCTTGTTCTTCTTAGTTGCCGCCCCTTTTCAAAACGCAAACTGTACAGTGTGTTATCCACTCACCGCGTATGGTACTGAAGGAAATTAAAATGCAGTAACATTTAAAAATCAGTTTGGTGGCTACAGTATTAGGCAGCACAGATATAGAACACTTTTATCGTTTCAGCAAATTCTACTGGACAAGACTTATTTAATTTCACCAAGAAATGACTTGGCTAAAGACAGAGTAATGAGAGGTCAGCAATGCAAAAACTGGGGAAAAGCTTTCCCTGCAGAAAGAACAGCAGATGTGAACTTTATTTATCCTCACAATCTCTATATGATGGGGATTAACATGTTTATATTGAAAAGAAGTTCATTGAAATTTATAGAATAAAATAATTTGCCAAGGATTGTGAGGTTATTTGGTAGTGAATCTAGGACTTGAGCTGATCTAATTCAGTGTCTATCACTGTACTAGCATGTTCTCCTGGAAGAGAGGAAACATTGATGCTGATAGGAAGATCTAGACTTTTGTGTGTGGCTGTGGAATGGGGAAAGGTACGGGAAGGAGCTGTGGTGATTCACAGGTTCAGGCATCTTTTGATTGTGCTATTTAAATATTTAGAAATTCCATTAGGGTTCCAAAGAAAGTAAATTTTCAGCAGCTGCTGGGGTAGTGGTGTGAATATGCATAAGTGTTGTCCAAAATGTGGAAATACAGCAAAGAAAAAAAAATGTGTGTTGTACATTCATTTAACGTCACATGAAGCTGAAGGCCAGGGGAATGTGCACAGTTCAATTCACTGTTGTTTATTGACTAAAGGTCTTGCACGAAGTTACATCTCAACTTGTAGAGTTTTGTCTGGTAGAGATAATGATTTCTCTCTGGAGATAACCTTGAAGGTTATATATATATGGCCTTTTAGGGGCATTAATCAGTTCTGTATCTGACCCAATAATTTTATCCTATCATTGCCTATTTATACCTAGTTTCTCAACTACTTTTTGAACTGGTCATAATATCTTACTAGTGCCCTTAATTAATGAGTTTAATACATTTTTGACATATATTAATCTCTTTTTTTTCTCACATCATATTCTATTGGATCATCTTATTTTTATAAATGTCATTTTAAAGCGTATTTTAAAATTACACATTAATAATTTTAAAATTTTAACGAAGACGCCCATTGGACTTATCTGATGGAACTAAGTAAATCACATTTCTTAGAAAATGCTTCTCATGAAGCTCACACACATTTTTTCTTACACCCACTAAAAAGTGACTCTATCTTTGGGTCCTGTTACTAAACGTGGTGTAAATGTGATATCCCTAGGTGTAGAGGGTCGCATAATCAGTGTCAGAAGTTTTGCTAGTCTGTAAAATGATAGCCTTGTTGCCCGATGTCATGCCTATGTGACATAGTTGAATTTCTACCCTGCCTATCTTTAAGAAAGAGGACACCTGTGATAAAAAGTTCCCTTTGTAACCAAACTAGCTGGGACACACTAGAATCAAGATAGCCGCCCAAACAACTTCAAGAAGACCTCAGGATTCATGGTAATCTCATTTCCAAGCTTAATAGCACCCCCACTGGTGCCATCACAGTTGACAATCACCATGACAATGACTGGAAGAAGCCATAAAAGGGCAAAAAGGAAGGCAGCACTGCAGTTCTGAGAAGCTCCCCACCCATTTCCAGAAAAGACATGAATATGCTTTCTCTTGCTTTTAATATCCAGCTCCTTCATTGGTGAAACCCCAAACTCCTCACTAGTCGAGATGCTGATTTGTGAGTCATGGCTCCCTTCTCATTTCCACAGCCATCAAATAATGCCTACACTTCTTGACACTCACTTCTGGTTTTGTGTATTGGTTTTGTGACACCAAACAGGTGTCCCCCAACTTTTGGGGGACCAGCTTTGTTGGTAACAGTATATTACAGAAAGTGCTCAAGTATCTAAGTAGTAGTTTTATATTGTAAACTGTAAGAGACTTGTTTTGGGTAAAAGCTATAATTATTATTGACTGTTGAGACTATATTAGAAGCTATAGTGACAGAGACATATGGCCATGTATGCAATCTATTAAGATGGGTTTTGTTCTTCAAAAGAGAAAAAGTACTTTTGTCATAAGGTTTGGTGTTCCCAGAATAAAGCAGGGTGACAAGGACCAAACGGATAGAGAAGTTGCAGAAGGTACACAGACAGGAAATGTTTATTTGCTTTCCTTTATAACAACTTTAAATAATGAAACTGAAAAAGAAATGACACGTGTTAAATGCTGCCAAAGTTGGCTCAGTTGTTCATAAGAATTAAAATGTTTGTGAAATTTTGTTACCAAATATGTGACTAATGCAAAACCAGAATTTTGCTTTTTTGTTTTGCGTTGTTAAAACTGTAAACTGAGCTCAGAGTTCTTAACAATGAGTAATAAAGGTTATTACCTTTCATGTAATAGGTAGCAGAGATTTCATATCTCACCAGAGTATTTCATCTGTTTAGCATTGACTTTATTGTGTCACCAATTATTAAAAGGAAAAAACTAATTAGCTTTCTGTCTTTTAAATGAACTAAGGTATCTTACAATCACACCTTCTGTTTCTTTGCTGCTTTCCATTGCTGAATGGTATTCTATTGTTTGGCTATGCCCCAGTTATTACCCATTCACCAGCTCAAGGACATTTGTTTCCAGTTGTTGGCAAATATGAGTGAAGCCACTATAGACATTCATGTATAGGCTATTTGTGAAAATCACGTTTCATCTTTCTTGGGTAAATAAATATACAAGAGTAAGACTGCTGACTAGTATGGTGTGTTAGTTTTCTTCTGTTGCCATAACACATGAACACAAACTTGGTAGTTTAAGTACCTTACAGTTCTCTAAGTTAGAAGTCCAACATGGATCTCACTGAGCTAAGTCAAGGAGCCAGCAGGACTATGTTTCTTTTTGGAGACTGTAGGGGAGAATCTGTTTCCTTGTTTATTGAATTGTGGGCAGAACTCAATTCCTTGCAATTATGTGACTGAGATCCCTAAGTCCTTTCTGGCTGACAGCTGAGGGTCATTCCCAGCTTCTAGAAGCATTTCCTGGCTTGTGAGGGAATTATGCCAGCCACAGTATTATAGCTTTAGATTTTATGTTTTGATCTATGATTAATTTTAGTTAATTTTGCTCCTGGTCTTAAGTATTGATTGAAATTATTATTTACGTGGATATTGAATTGTTCCAGCACCATTCATTGAAAATAAATCAAATAGATGTGAAACACCAAGTCTTGATGAAGGTGTGGAGAAATTGAAATTCTTGTGTATATATGGTGGGAATGTAAAATGGTGTAGCCTCTATAGAAAACAATATGGCAGCTCCTAAAAAATTTAAACATAGAATTACCACATAACCCTGCAATTTCACTGTGGGGCATATACCACCAAAAAATTGAAAGCAGGGACTCAAACAGACATTTGCATACTCATGTTCATAGCAGCTTTGTGCACAAAAACCAAAAGGTAGAAACAACCCAGGTGTCCACGAACAGATGAATAGAGAACCCAAATGTGCTATGTGCAAACACTGGAATGATATTCAGTCTTAAAAAATGAATGACATTCTGATGCAGGTTACAATATGTATGAACCTTGAAGACACTATGCCAAGTAAAAGAAGCCAGAAACAAAAGGATAAATATTACATAATTGCACTTATCTGAGATGCCTATAATAGTCAAATTCACAGAGACAGAAAGTAGAATAGTGGTTAACAGGGGGTAGGGAGATCAGAAGAATGAACTATTCCTGTTTAACAGATACAGAGCTTCAGTTTGGGATGCTGAAAAAATTATAGAGATAAACAGAGGTCATAGTTGCACAACAATGTGTAAATAATGCCACCCCACTGTATACTTAAAAAGGATTAAAATGGGAAAAATAGTTGTCTTTTCTCTCTGTGTTTCATTTTAGTTAATTTCTGTCACTAGCTGTTAAGTTCTCTAACCTTTTTATTTACAGTGTCTAATCTGTTATAATGCAATGCATTTTGTATCTTAGACATTGTAGTTTGTAAAAATATTACTTTGGCTTTTTTCACATCTTTTCTGTCTGCACTTAACTTTCATAACACATAGAATTCAGTTACAATAACTCTTTTAATGGCTGTTAATTTTCTTTACATGTTTAGTAATTTTTTTACTGGGTCCCAGAAGTTGTGAGTTTTACCTTATTCAGGGCTGGAGGATTTTAAACTACTATTATTGACCTGTGTTCTGGGATGTAAGTTGCTTATAAACAGTTTGATCCTTTCAGATATTGGTTTTAATACCTGTTAGGCAGCAACAGGACAGAGCCGAGTCTAAAGCCAACTTTTTTCCATTAGTGAGGCAAGACCTTTGTGCAAACTCAATGCAGTGTCCCATGAATCATGGGATTTCCGTTCTGGCTGGCATGAACAGGCACTATTGACGGCGCTGTTAGGGCAGGGCTCTATCATCCTTGCTAATTCTCCTCCTAGTGGCTTCTTTCCCTGGCCACAAGTCCTTTCCCCACATGCGTTTGCTGGTCATATGAATACTCAGCGGAATCCTCTGCAGCTCTCTGGAATTCGCCCCCTCTGGCTCTTTCTTCCTCCACATTGTTTTCTGCAACACCTGGACACTGTGGTCTCCTTGGTCTCTCAGTTCTCTCTCCTCAACTCAGTGTGTCTGCTGGGCTTCTGCTTCCTACACTACTGCCTGGAAGCTTTCTCAAAACACAAATCTGAAGGACTCATAAGATTTCTTTTGTTTGTTTCTTTTCTCTCAGAGTTAATGTCCTTTTCACCTGCTGTCTGATGTGTTGAAAACAGTTACTGTATTCTGACCGGAAATGCAGGTCTTGATAAATTCTTTATAAATTATTGAATATGTAGCAGAACTACCAAATCTCCAGCCACTGTTTCTTAAAGTGTATTATCTTGTTTCTTTGTTTATTTATTCATACTCCCTCTCTTCTCCCCACCTTTCTTCCTTCTTTCTTTAGTTAGTATCAGCCAATGTTGGTCAAACCAACTATTTTGAAACAAGTCAAGATCCTGCCGTTACAAAAGTTCCCCTGAAAATAGCTGTCTGGAAAGCACAAATGCTGTGAAGCTACTAATAGAAAATTGCAATGTAAAGTTTTCTGTCTACCACGTCAATTCACCACTCAAGTAAGGTAGATGTGAACATTTCTGGTTAAAACAATTATTTATTGTTTTATTCATCAAAAACAATATTCATCAAAATTTAATTATTTTATTCATCAAAAATTAATGGATAATCAAACAACAATTTTTAACAATTTTTCTGGTAGAAAAAACCACCAGAAACCAGAAAATCGACTCATTTTCATTAGTAAAACTAGAGGTTGTGGACAACTATTTTATTTTATTTCCAGTTTCTCCTAAAGGACAAAACTCTGAAAAATACATTTTAAAATGTGTAGTTTTCTATTCATTTACTTAATTAAGGGAGGAAAGAAACCCCACAATCAAATGAAGTAAATTAGAGATTCCAAAACAAATGGCATTTTACCAAATTTATAATTCATTTCCCTCCCCAGGACTTGATCCTGTTAAAGTCTCAGAGATGAAATATGGCAGAGTTATTTAGCATAGTTTTTATCTTTTCTGAAAAGAAGCATCAGTCATGTTTAATTCACAGATTTAAAACTCTAGTGATTCTAGCTGACAGGAGAAATAAATGAATACTTTCTGGGAAGGTATCACAGAAAAACCAGAAGAGACTTCAAGGGAAGAGTCCCCTGAGTCCAGGGTTGACAGCAGGCATCTGACACTTGACACGTCATTTGGGAGGCTCAGGGTTCACCTGAGGACGAGTTCTCTCAACTGCTGTTCATATTTAAAAGCCCGTATATTATAATGCATGGGAAAAAGAAAAAGGATTGTACAGACTAATATAAACAAAATAGGACAATGGAATTTTTTCCTTTAATATGAGAGAAATAAAATAGAAAAAGATGCTTACTGATACGGTTTGGCTGTGTCCCCAGCCAAATCTCATATTGAATTCCTACCCATTGTGGGAGGGACCAGGTGGGAAATAACTGAATCATGGGGATAGGTGTTTCCCGTGCTGTTCTTGTGATAGTAAGTCTCATGAGATCTGATGGTTTTAAAAAGAGGAGTTCCCCTGCACAAGGTCTTTCTCTGACTATTTCCATCCATTTAAGATGTGACATGCTCCTCCTTGCCTTCTACCATGATTTCGAGGCCTCCCCAGCCCTGTGAACCTGGAAGTCCATGAGACCTCTTTCTTCTGTAAATTTCCCTGTCTTGGGTACGTCTTTATCAGCAGTGTGAAAAAGGAATAACACACCTACAATCTCTTAAAAGGGACCCCTTCTGACCGTGTCAACAACTTTAATTTTGATTTAAAATCCAAACTGATGGAAGGGATAGAATCAGCGGCCAATGGGAATTGTGTAGACCGGGTGGAGTCGTGAAAAACAGAGCCCTGAAATGGAGGTGGGGAGTAAGGAGAGCTGGAATGGACAAAAAGGTTTGTGGGGTCTGAGAATGGAGAGTGTTTATGTGTGTAATGCCTTAGGTGGAGTCCTGGGGAGGTGAACAGTTTACAGAGGAATGGCATGGGCTTATATTCAGAAACATGGACCAAAAGCAGGCCTGAAATATTCCACCTTAACCCAGCAGCATACAAGAGCAACAAAATAGTTTTCATAGCTTAGAGTCCAATTAAGTAAGAGTCAGAAAGGTGGACAGAATTTCCTGGTTGCAGTGTGGCATGGAATTACGAAACAACAGTCTCTCCTCAGAGGCAGAAAGGACAGACCCTCAAGAGATCCTAAGTCCACTCCGAATGATAAATGGCCAAAACCTAAAAGAAGCCGATGACTGTCTCAGTGGAGGCCAGCTGGGCCCTGTGACATCAAGGACAAGAAACCCTCCCACTTCTACCTCTGCGTTGTGCTAGCATCAGGTTTGACCTCTCCACCAGCTGAGATTCAATCCTCGAGGGGAAAAACATGGTGTTCCCCATAGGACTGAGATTACATTTAGAAGCTCAGTTGTCGAATTGAAGATTGAGTTTTATTTTACTTCATATGCCTAAGTTAGAACTGTACTGAATATTTTATTTACAAATAAAAATTGAGGATTTTTTTTTTCTTGGTGTAGCTGTGATTATCTATATTCAGAACCAAAGTTCTTTTAACTGTTCATTTGTTTAAGTTATCTTTTATCACTTTGAAAGGCATGGGGTATTTAAAGAAGTGTTTAAATTTATCGTGGAACCATTTTTAGATGTTAAAATGTTCTGATTGCTAATGTGATTTCTTTCTGTGTTTAAACAACAGCTGTGCATGACTGTCCCATATTTTCCCTTTGTACTTTAATGATTTGAGTTACATCTTAAGAAAAGGTTGGTACTATTCTTGCTGGCATATGTTATTGATATAAACAATTGTAACATGAAGGTCTGAAATTAAGTTAACTTGCTTTCGATATCTCTATACCTGTAAATATTGAAATCGGCAATTAAATGACCCATGTGACAGTCTCACAGAGAAACACCCAGGTTTGTGAAAATAAATGGATAAAAATTACTCTCTCAGTCAATGACAGACTGATAGCCATTTTTCTATAAATCCTCATGAATGCGTTATGAAATGATATAAAGAACGTGGACAACTTTTAATAATCCTGTCATTTTTTTTCAATTTTCTATCAGTTGTACTGTGACATAGCACCTGGAAGGTGACCTTTCACTCACAGGAGCTTAAAAGAAGCCAGTTGTAAGAGTAGAAAACCATAATTGAGAACTTAGTGTGTACCAATGTGATAACATTGTCCTGTATCAAAATATTTAATCATCACAACCGTTAGATTTTTAATATTCATCTTTATTGATTCTATCCTAAATGCACCCACAAGGTTTTTGGACCAGTGACAGATTTTTTTATGACTTGCAGCAAAAAACAAGCGTGTGATTCCCCTGTGCTTTTGTTCTTCTCCCAGGGCCATTGTGATGAAAGCCAGGTCAAATATTTTAAACACACCAAGTCTATATGGTAATTAAGGAATGGAAAAAATGAATTATGTCTACTTATAGTGGGGAGTAAGGCAACTGTCTCTCTTCTCCCTTCTGAGAAAGTCTGTTTTGGAAATATGGTAAGTCCTATGTCTTCAGTTTCACAATTAAGAGATGCCTCCATGGTCCTGGGTCTCAGCACTGCACCACCTGCCACCTCCATCAAAATGTCCATGCATAACTCAGGAGGTGGGTGAGCCTCTCTGGAGTTCTCATTATCTTTAGAGTCATAGATTAACTTCTAAGGCTGGTTTTTAATTCAGACCTCAAGTTTCAGTAAAACCCGTGTAGAAAGGCATAGTTGTGCCAAAACATAGAAGTATTTTTCTCTACAACTTTACACACACACATACACACACACACAAAATGTTATTTTACAGATGTGGCAACTTAATTTAAAGGATTTAACTTGTCCAGGATCACATTTTTAGTTATCAATAAAGCCAGGATTTTGCCTCCCATGTAACTTGAAAGCTCACATTCCTAAAGATTACAATGCCTTGCTTATTTATTGGTTAGTAAATGACTGCATGCGTAAAGCAGCCATTCTAGTTGCCACAAATCAACTTTTACTTCACATTCTTTTTCAGATTTCTCTCATGATTTTGTAAAGCAGTAGTTGTAAACTATGGAGGAGTTTAATATAATTTTTTCATTCCAGAGAATGAACTCAGGGTTAGGAAGGAAATTTTAAAAAACTGAGTGAGGGCATGTAAGAATCACTAAAATAAAAATGAAACTCAAGTAGACGGTTCAGGGAATCTACATAGGAGAAATAGAGCTAGAAAAATAGTATTTCCTGATCCCTCAAGTGGGGGATGTAATTTAATAGGTCAACTGACAAGCACAGTGTCTAGCATTTTGTTTCACATAGCATCGATGTCCATAATTAACACATGAATGAGAAAATGAATACAAAAGTGGGGCTTACATATTAAATGCAAATGCTTTACCTATTTAATTTTTAAATGTCCTCTTCTCAAGGAAAATTTTAAGAAAAAAGGAACGAAGTAGATAAAATACAAATAGTATGTTTAAATGAATTATTGGTTTTATATAATAGAAGATCTCCTACAAAATTTATTTACCCATTTTATGATGCTTTATGCAGCTTGTATCAGAGAAGACTAATATTTTCATAGTTTGCAAGATACTTTTGATTGACAGCATTGTTTTCTAAGGCTAAAATGTTGGAAAAAAAGAAATATTTAACTGATACCAGAGGAAGATTCTGGTTTTATGGGGCCTGTAGCTTAATTAATTTATATAACCAACTTTAAGGAAAAAAATTAATAGTAATAACACAGGTAAAGGGACTTGAAAGGAATCTGAATAAGTGTGTGGCCCAGAAGCTTGCACACATTAACCTTTGACTCAGACAATTTAAAGACTATGCTTTATTCCAACAAAATCTTTTGTTTCTAGGCAAATAGCACTTTAACCTACCTTTGTCTGCAATCCATATTGCTCTGAGATACCTAACACTCAGGTTTGAAGAACTGCAATCTCCAATCTACTGACATGGATAGAATCATGTTTGTCACCTGTGCATGACAGCACCAATGGAATGGTGATTTGGCATTCTTGGCTTGTCAGTGTACGAAATACAATGTAGCAAAACAAAACTACGTTGCCAAAGGTATGAGTTATGTGATAATTTATTAAACATTTTAAAATAGTTTATGCTATGTAATTTCTATAAATAAAAAATGTATCTCTGTATTTATTTGATGATAACAGTTGAGGCTTATTTCATTGTGTTTTTTTCCACATTTTTTACTTTCTAGTATTTAATTTTTACTTTTTTTTTTAACATTTTCTAAATGTTCTACCATAAGCAAGCATTAATTTTTTAAGTAGGAAGTTTATCTTGTTATTGAAACAAGAGTGAAATGTGAGATGAATGTTAAAATCCATTAACTCAAAATAAATGAAGAACAGTTATTTTGGTGAAATGATATAACTAGACTATATGGTCAAATCAACAGTGAATTACAACCTCGAAAGAATGTGATATCGTGTCTTCTGCACAAATAAAATCTTGATAGCATATGTGAAAGAATTTATATGTATGAACCCATTTCCCATTCTTGATGCGAACAAAATTACAACTGCCCTATTTTTATTGCTGCTTCTTTGTAATAAACATATGACTTCTCTGTAACTGACTAAATCATGTTAATTCACTGCATGTTAGAAGAGATTAAATCAGAATCCATTCTGCCTTCATTGCATAAACTTCCAGTTACATGATGCCACAGAAAAGATTTCCAATCAGTTGTATAAATTAGAAAATATATTTTTTACACCATATAACCTCAACTTAGTACTAGCAATCTGTTACATGAGTTTCTAGTTTATATGGTGGTTTGATTTGTCAAGAAATACAATCACAGGTCTTTGGTTTTTGTTTTGACATGGAGTTTCGTTCTTGTCGCCCAGGCTGGAGTGCAGTGGCGTGGTCTCTGCTCACTGCAGCCTCTGCCTCCTGGGTTCAAGCGATCCTCCTGCCTCTGCCTCCTGAGTAGCTGGGATTGCAGATGCCTACCACCACACCCAGCTAATTTTTGTATTTTTAGTGGAGACGGGGTTTCACCATGTTGGCCAGGCTGGTCTCCTGACCTCAGATGACCCACCTGCCTTGGCCTCCCAAAGTCCTGGTATTATAGGTGTGAGCCACCGCGCCAGGCCACAAGTTGCTTTTTATATCCTATGTATCCTAATAAGGAATATAACTTCCAAGAAGACATTTGAAGGAGAAAATAAACATTGACTCTTTATATCATAGTTATATTGCTTCATCTAAACTCCTAACAAGTTATTAATGCTTATATTTTTAGTAAATGTAACCAGATGAAAACTACTAAAGTGGGCAAATAAGAAATGTTAATTTAAAAAATAATAATAATAAAAATAGAATGGAAGATGATGTTTGAAAACTATAGCATTTATTAAATAGTAAATATTAAAATACAAACAAAGTTTGAAAATATAGTCTATATGGTTAAAGAAAAATGATAAAGCACTATCAAGATATTATCTTTTTTCACTCTATTTGTTAAATGTATTATAACAATGTGAAGTCATATCAAAGTTTATTAAACTGTGATATTTATGATTTACACAGCCATGACTGATCTGTTTTCTTGTATTATATTAGTAATTTTGACACCTTTCAAATGGCTCAGACTTCAAGTACTATTTTCAGGAACTACCCCTGGAAGCTAAGTTTTATGAATCCTAAATATCTGTGATGGGCATGGACATTTGGGGTCAAATATTTTCCACTCAGCAATTGTGGATGTTATCATTCTGGTCTGTTACATAACTATGAAGAAATCTAGAGTCACTTTAAATTTGTATTACTCTATTGGTTCTATTTTTAAAATATGAATGTCAGTAAAATGATCCAGTTACAACCAGGTGCAAATAATTTATTTTGTCTTCAAACTTGATAAGCCCCCCTGCTTCTGAAAAGTCAGAAGGTAATGTTTTTCTCATCATAAAATCCTTTGGTTCCTCTATATACTTGATTACATCTTTTCCTTCAGTTGTTTCATTTTTTTCCTTATATATCATAGAAGGATAAATTATACGTCCAATATCTTTTCTCCTATCTTACAACTTTCATCTACTTCTTCTCTCTCCTCTTTGTGATTGGTTCACAAATATGTTCTTTAGATAACTAATTCAATTTTTGATATGTCAGACCTGTTCTTTAAAGCTTTCCACTTTTTTTTGGCTTTGTTTTTTACCATTGCCAACATTTTTCATGCCAGCTATTCTCAATTTTGCTTTTACAGTCTTTATAATGACCTACACTTTTATCACAGATAATTTTCCTTACTGAGAACATGAAGAAACTACATTAAAGTCAGTTTCAGAAATATGCATTTCTCCTCTGTTCTTGACATATGCTCTTACTTCTTTTTGTGGCCAATTAGATTTTTCTCTGTTTACTCAACAATATATAAAGATACGTATTTTGATGGTTAACTCTCTTGTCCTTCTCCCACAACATCTTTCCAGACAACAGCAGCATGCTATACAGAGAACAGCAGAGCCAAGGTGATGTATAAGTATTTTGATTTTTTACAATGATCTCTTTGTTGAAACCATGAAGCAAGAAAAAAAAAATGACCAGCAAAAGCAGGGCCCAAGATAATCTTAAGAAATAGCTAAGTTTAATACATTTCTGTTTATCTGTCTTACAGACCATTTCCTCATTAGTTCAGGTATTATTCTCTACATGAATCCTCCAGAATCTCAACTCTTCCTTCTCTTGTGACTGCAAAATCACGAAAACTTACAATTCATTCCTTTCAATCACTGCATCATTTTCATGTGTAAAAGTATCTTGTTGGGTGTCTTCTCCACCATATCTAATGATTCAGGTATTCTAATTCTACAAACAAAATGTAGTATGCACTTATATCCTCAAATATGCAAGACCAAATGGTGTGCCTCTCACATCTATATGGCTTGACATAACAATTTTTTTACCTGATATTACAATAAGATTTCTAATGTGACCAGGATGACCCAGCAACGGTTTTGTCCTCGGAATTGTTAGGATGCCTGGATTACTGCAGGCATTGGAAAAGTTGAAAAAACATTGAGTAGTGCAAATCTCTTTGAGATAACTGAAATGAATTTATTAGTTTGAAAGATAGGCAAGATGTTTGAAAGACAAAAATTAATTAGATTTTAATTTCAGAAATAAATTATGAGACCTGAAAATAAGAAAGATTAATTTCTTAAATTAAAATAGAACATGTATTATGTGCCTACATCATAATAAGTGTAACTTTTGGATGTTGATGTAGCTGTGGTTATTGTTTTCTTGCCTACTGAGAGGGTATGCTGACCTTAAGACAAATGGGATTTTGAGAAAAGGTTTTCTCCAATAATTTATAAATAAAAATGTTATTCAAGCCAAACATTTTACTATTTTCCTTAACCTACATTCAATATGGGTGGCTATAGATTAAAAAACAAAGTGACCCTAGAAATTGACTCACGAGCATTTGATAACTTTCTCATCAAGGAAAATGTAAGCATCTATGGTGAGGCACCTAAAAATCCCCAGTTTCGAATCTCTTTATGTTCTTTCCATTAGAAAAAGATCTAATGGAAAGAACTGGTTTCACTCTAATAACTGAAACCACAGGAGGGTTTTGAGGAGAGGTGTGGTGTGAACAGGTCTGTTCTGAAGACAGGCATGGAATTTGCTGCTGAACAGTTCAGAGGCTGTTGCAATAACAGAGCTGAAAAACGATCATGGCTTTGACTAGGATGGTGGCAGTGAATATAGAATTAAATAGACAGGTTTTGTATGTACATTGAAGGTTGTTTACTGATAGCATTACATGGAAGAGGTGAGAGAAACAGATTTGTCAGGGATGAGTCCAATAACTTTTCTTGAGCAACAGAAAGAACATAGTTATCATTTACTGAGATGAAGAAGGCCATGTGAAGGACAGGTTGGGAAGAAAAATCAGGATTTTAGTTTTGAGTTGTTTAGGTTCAAGATGTCCATTTAATATCAAGGGGAAATGTTGAGCAGTCAGTTAGATATAATGTTTGGAGTTTAGAGGAAATCTCCGGACCAGAGATATACATTTGGGTATCAATAATATATAGGCAGAATTCGAAGTTCAAAGATTGGATGAGATGAGCCAGGATATGAGTCTAGTGAGAGAAAAGAAGTCTGAAAATTGAGCCCTTAGATTCTACAACTTTAAGATGTTAGATAATGAGAAAGAAATCCAAGGGAGACTGATCATCTGAAAGTCCAATGAGAAGAGGTTTGCAAGAAGTGATTAATGGTCATATGCTGATGATTGCTTAAATAATAAAAATAAAAACAGATCAAGAATTGATCATTGGCTTTGGCACAATGAGATTATTGATAACATCTGTTACAACTATTTGGGTGAAGCTATGGAAGTCAAAGCATACTTGGAAGGGAACTGGAGACATGTAGTATTGACAAGTCTTTTGACAGACATCACTAACGAGATGGAATATAAAGACAAAAGTTACAGCTGTAGATTGGACCGAGGAGTTAATTATAGTTACTAAAGTGTACAAATGAAAGGCTGTCCTTAGAGGGGCACCAACAGTCAGTCCTTGGAATGTGCACTGTATTTGCCTACCTGCAGAGACATTGGTAAGGATGGTAGTGAGAATGAATGGAGGATTTATTCTGATATTTTCTATTTTGTGCAGCAGCTGAGAATAAAGATTGGGAACGATGTATGAGAGATTTGACTAAAACTGGAATAAGTATGAAATAGTGTGTAGTGCATCGGTCATCTATTGTCACCTAAAAAACCAACTTAAAATCCAGTGGCTTTAAAAAGATGATGAATTCCACTTTAGTTAACAAGCTCATTGTCTCTGTTTCACATGCTATGAGCTGGGGATGCTAGATTAGAGACTGGAGGACCCACTGTCAAGGTGGCTTGCTCACATGGTACATAAGTGGGTATCGGAGCTGTCAATGCATCAGGTGCCCAGCTAAGATGTGTGCCCCAGGCCTTAGCTCTGATGCACACAAGCCTCTCCATAGCTGCTTGGGCTTCTCTGAGTCATAACCGCTAGATGCTAAGAGCAAGCATCCCAAGAAGAGCAGGCAGAACCTGCATCACCTTTAATGGCTTAGTCTGCATCACCTTTAATGGCATGACATCAATTTGTCCACAGTCTATTGATTAAGGCAGTCATAAAGTTTCACTTAGGTTCAAAGGAAGGAGATATATCCCTCCACCCCCAATCCTATTGGAAGGGTATAAAGTTCACATTTCAAGAAGAAAATATGATGGGATATATTGTTGCTGCCATCTTTGAATAAAATGATCTGTCACCAAAAAGTCATCTAGAAGAGTAGGAGAATAAATAGACCTGGGAAATGATATATGATTGCTAGATGGTTCTAAGAATCCACCTAAGATTGTCACAAATTGAAAGAATTTAAATGTAGGTATGCGTTTTGCTATCCACATTCAGGTATGAGAATACTCATTTGTAGTAGATAAAGATGCAAAATTTAAGTAGGCTTTAGATTTTCACAGGCAAAGTGATGAAAGATGGTCATACAAGAAAGTAGAACATCCAAGCTCAAAAAAAAGAGGGAAGTAAGAACACAAAGAAGATGAGGAACAAGGAATTGTGAACAATGGATGATAGATCTCACAGAGACAAAAAGTTGTGTTTGAGATATTAGAATTAGCTGGCAGTGCTGATTTGAGAGTAAGATGCTTAAAATTGAAATTAAAAGGGACAAATAGTAATGATAGTGACAGTATGCATGTAAGCTATGACTATGATAGCAAGTAATTTAAATTGAGAGGAAGTCAAGAGAATAAGAGGCTGGGATTTTACTGGGATAATATACATGAGTATAGAAAACACCAAAAATAATACAGGATAGAATAACCATGAGTCAAGTGTTAGAATCTTTATGTAATAAGGAGTAAACCAGAAGTCTGTAGGTGACTCTTACTAACCTCAGCTTGCACAAAGAGTGATGGAAGCACAGAGACATTAGTAACTTGCCCTAAAAGAAGTAGAGCCTAAATTGGAGTCCAGTAAGTAGATCAGCTCCAGCACCTGCACTCTTAGCTTTCAGCTCCCCAAGAACAAGAGAACAAAGTGTGATATAAACCCAATCACCACTTTCTTTTAAGAGTAGCTTTTATCAAATGAAAAAGGGAGAATACTATTGGCGATGACAACCTATAAGCTATGACCATGATCGTGAGTAGTTTCATAGGGAACTCCATAATATGGTTTTTACACCTGAGTCTATACAAACTGACTTTTTAAAACCCATTGGTTTGATGCTGTGGCACAATATTTACATTCTAAAATGTTAAATGACTTAGAGATTATTTTAGTCTTTTAACAGAACTATTCCACAAGGTCAGTAAATTTACTCATAACCATATTAGCCAATTGTGTTGTAGAGAGTACCATATAAATGATTGCACATGTCCACCTGTGTTGTTGTGAAGCAATGTCTAAGACTGGGTAATTTATAAAACAAAACATTTATTTGGCTCACAACTCTGCTGTTTGGAAGATTAGGCCTCTGGTGAAGGCCCCAGGCTGCTTCCATTTATGGTGCAAGGAGAAGAGGGTCTGGCATGCTCAGAGATCACATGATGAGAGAGAAAGCTAAACAGACAGAGAAGCTGCCACACTCAACTTAATAACCAGCTCTGGGGGAAATTAACGTAGCGAGAACTTGCTCACTTGTGCTTCCCAGAGAGGGGATTAATTTATTCCTGAGGGATCCTTCCTCACGACCCAGACACCTCCCACTAGACCCCACCTCCAACACTGGGGATCCAATTTCAACACGAGATTTGAAGAAGTCAAACCAACCATGTCCACAGTATAGCCACACCCATTTGTATATAGAAATGGCTGTTTACATTTATAGGTGTATTTATGTGCACCGAAACTCATGTATCCCTGCAAACACTGTGAAAATGTTGGGTTTGCTCAAGTAATGATAGGGTCAGCAAAAGGCACGTGGCCCTAGCTGGGGGCCTGGACATGCTCCTGTGGCAGTAAGACCCAGGTTTCCGACTGCCCATTATGTGGTTCTGTGTTTTCTTATCACAAGCCACACTCTTCTCACATTTATTTGATTCAAAGGGCTGTGTAGATCTGGAAAAACAGAAATATGAAGGTAGTAAAGTAAAGACTGCAAGTATAACTTTAAAAAATCTCTCTGGGTATAAAGTTCTGAGTATTTAATTGATTTAATCCAAATAGTGAAGACCTTTTTCCTTATAATAGTTAACCTTTCAAAGCCCTGCACACTTCTAAGAATAAGAAGTGTTTGGTGAATGCTATAAGCAGCTCAAAAATAGATGGAAACACAGAAACCAGCTCACCTGGCAGAATATTACATTTTTTCCCCAAAAAACTTTATAGAAATACCACGTCTTTTTTGCCTTGTGTTTTTCTGTTGAAACCAAAGATTGCAAGATGTCATGTTTGCACCCAATTTTAGAGCACTATAATGTCAAGTAGACTGCATTTTACATGACATTCCAAAACTGTGCTGTTTTTTATATTCATCTTTCTTCTAACACAATTAAAAGCATCCTGCTTTCTTCACAGTAATCAGAACATGAAATATTACTTTGTGCTCCAAATGCAACCCCTGGGGGTGCTTAGCATGTCTGTACAAGACTCTCGGGAATTCTGCACAAATGGTGGAAAAATGCATGCTGGCAATGTCATTAAAAAGGAAGAAAACAGATGGTTCTTTGGCTCGAATTTATGCAGGCAATTTTATGTGTTCAGGACAAGTTTGATTAAACAATAATTTCAGTAGGATTTTAGCTAACAAGTAACTGTCTGACCATTTTCTGTTTCAGAAAAAGTAATTCTGGGTTTTTTCTACATCCCCCTTTTCCCCTAGCCTGGTGAAAATTATTGACATTTTCAATCATAAGATAGCAAAACTTGAGGAGTTTGCTTTTCTCTGTCATAATGTCATAAATTCTAATCATCTTTGACATAGGAAAGCACTATAACTATAGTGGTTAGAAGTGTATGCTTTGGGATAGGCAGGGTGAGTTCAAATCCTTGGACAATTAAACCTTCTGTTGCCTCGGTTGCCTTATTGTTTAGCATGAGGCATAATAACAGTATCCGCTCCAAAAACCTTTCGTGAGAAGACCATGTTTGAAAAATAGTGCCCAGCACCTAGGAAGCACTCAACCAAATATCAATGTCTTTACAAATATTTACATGTTTGGAGATACAGGCACAGAGCAATGCTATATTTTCCCTAGATTTTCTGTTTCTCTAATAATGTGGCTTAGAGTAAAGAGATGTAAAGAGATGACTAGTTTAACCTCATCTATCGGAATCTTACTTTGAGTGGTTCTCCACTCTGAGACCCAGTGTCTTGTCTATAACTAAATAGACAAGTTTCACTTGTCCAGTGAAAACATGAGATGATAGTGCATTGAACTTTCTCATCAGAAATGAGCTTTTTAAGCTCTCTTGGTGCTTTCTTGGCCCATCTTTTGTCTCACCAGAGTATCACTATTTGAGAGGGAGAAATATAATATAATTAATAATTTGCTAATTATGAGTAAGGTGATGTTTTGTGCAGCTGCATGTTTGTCTATACCCATGTAGTGTTATCAATGACCAGCTTTGTGAGTGCATGTTAGAGTTTACAGTTTCAATGGCTTGCCTTACCAAACCATGCTAATGAAATATAAGTAGCACCAAAAAGGGCTGTTTTCCCCTCCTTTTCCTACAACAAATAAAGGGTCATCCTGAAAATCTGTAGATCCTTCATACCAAGTGACTGTCCCTGCCATATTTCTAGTGGAGTCTGATTAGGAGGATGAAGGAGATTATCTGCATTGTAGTCAAAAAAGTAGATTTTCCTGGGTCTTTCCCAATTTGGGTTTAGGGAAAAACCTATGTTTTTAGCTGAGTAAAATAGCAGGCTAGTTTTTTCCACTTTATTTTTCCATTTTCTAAAAACTGAGGAGGATTAGGGGCTGGTGCTAGGTGAAAAGCGTAACGATTTTATACAACGCCTCAAGGCCACTAAACATGAACCCTGTTTCGAGAGCTTGAGTTCATCTTTTGTACTTACTTCTCTTGAAAGGAAATATATAACCATAAATTCTGGCCTTACCATACCAAAATAAGAGTTACATTGAAAGATTTTATATTTGCAATGCTTCCCAGTTTTCAAAATGTTCTCAGCCATAATGCAATAGAAAAGCACATTTCTTGGAATAGTTTATGTCTGGGTGTTAGAGTAAGTCATTGCATTAAGCTATTATATTTAAAATGATGTAAAACTAACATCTTCAGAAATAGAGCTAGAAATGTAGTAACGAAAACCAATATAATGGTGCAACAGGCCAGGCGTGGTGGCTGATGCCTGTAATCCCAACACTTTGGGATGTCAAGGCGGGGGGATCACCTGAGGTCAGGAGTTTGAGACCAGCCTGACAAACATGGTGAAACCCCATCTCTATTAAAAATACAAAAATTAACCCTGCATGTTGGAGGGTGCCTGTAATCCCAGCTATGTGGGCGGCTGACGCAGGAGAATGGCTTGAACCCGGAAGGCGGAGGTTGCATTGAGCCGAGATTGTGCCATTGCACTCCAGCCTGGGTGACAGAGCAAGACTCCATCTCAAAAAATAAATAAAATAAAATAAAAATGGTGCAATTATTGATGCCAGAACTTGGATTTAACAGTAAGATATTTAGTATTAGCCTAAGGACAGACACCAGTGGAAAAGAGTTGAAAGTCTAGAAATATACCTAAAAATATATTGCTTTTTTTTTTTTTTGACAAAGGCTCTAAATTCAATGCCAGAAAGGATAGTCTTTTCAAGAAATGGTGCTATACGAAAAGTTGAGAAGAAAAGATAAAGGAAGGAAGGGAGAAAGAAAGGGAGGAAAGAAGAAAGGAACAAAGAAGGAATGAAGTCAATCAAGGCTCAAACTAGAAAATAAAAAATAAAAGATAATCCATACAAATAGTTCTGAAAACAGTCCTGAGAGAACATCTTTGTGGCCTCGTGATAGGCAAAGATTTCTCAGCATTCAAGTAGCACTATAAAACGAAGGAAAAAATAAATAAATAAATTGGACTTCATCAAAACGGAAAATTCTTCAGGAAAGACAATTAATAAAATATAAAGGCAAGCCAAAGCAAAGAGAAAATATTTATAACATATGTATCTAACAAAGCACAGTGTCCAGATTGTATTTTTTAAAGTCTTACAACTCCATAACAAAAAGACAAATAACCAAATTGAAGATTGGGCATGAAGGAACTTAACTGGAATGATAGTCATATAGGTGTATATTTTCGTCAAAACTCACCAAACTACACATTTAAAAGCTTTGTCTTTTATTGTATGTAAATTATATATGCCTAAAACATAAAATATATAAATCTCACTAATATTCTTCAGTTTACTAACCTCTATTTCTAACGTGAAATTGAAGTTCTAGGAGTGAATTGGGTTAAATATTTTACAAAAATACATTTCAAAAATTAATTTTTTGTTTTTTGTTTTTTATATTTAAATTTGACTATACTTGAATAGACATTCTACTGGCTTTATTTTTTTTTTCACCCTTCATCATTCTCAAGTCAAAATATTTTTAGTAACACTCACTACACCATATTTCCCGGGAAAGATCTATGATCACTAGGGCATATCATTATATACCTCCCAATTCTTCTGTCATTTGAATTGATATTTGGAAGGCTGATCTCATGATACAGAATTTTTCTGAGCTTCTCTCTTTTTGTTTACTTTCACTTTAATATTCCATAATCCACAATAACAAAATCTGAGTAAATAATCTATCAAATTAAGGAAACATGTGCTGCATAAAATCTATATTGCAGTGAGAAAGAGTGAATTAATCCAATGAATGATTGGACTTACATTAAGGGATATATAATTTTGAATAAGTTATGTACATATTAATAGAGTATTTTTTTCTTGAAACATTTTTGTTTCAATTTTCACTTACTCATGTCAAAGACTGAAAATATTCCCTAATAGAATTAAAATATATCTGTTGAAATGTTCATGGATTTTAATTAAAGACTGCTGTTGTACCTTTAGGTGAAGAAAATATAATGATGACTTAGACAAAATGACTAAACATTCTTAAATTAATTTAAAATATTTACTTTTTGGAATTCATATTTAAAACATTGTTTTATCAGTCAAAATACGAGTGTTACCATTTTTAAATTTAAAAAAATAAAACTGAAAGCATTTTAAATAGAAGTTTGAAAATAGAAATGCAGATTACATTCCTACCAGTTCACTAAGAAACACTTTTAAAAATTAGATACTGAGAGTGCAGTGATTGTAGGACTTTACACTGGAACTCAGTGCTGCCTATCACAGTGGAAGCAACACAGGGCAGAATTCAGCCAGCGCCCACAGAGGGAGCATTTAGACCTGCCCCCGGCACATGAAAAACATTTAGACCAGCCCTCACCACAAGAAGAACATTTAGACCAGCCCTAGCCACAGGGAATTCATCCATTCCAGTAGTGAGAACCTGAGTTCTGGGAAGGCTCACCACTGTGATCTAGAGTGCTCTGGGGTCCTAAATAAGCTGAAAAGGCAGTCTAGCCTAGGCCACAAGGATTGTGATTCCCAGGCAAGTCCTGGTGCTGTGCTGGGCTTGGAGCCAGTGGACTTGAGGTGCACGAGACCCAGTGAAACAACAGCTGGGGCAGCCAAGCAAGGGTTCACATCACCCCTTCTCCAACACCAGGCAACAGAACTTGCAGCTCCTGCAGAGACTCCTTCCTTCTGCTCAGTGAGAGAGGAGAGTAAAGAAGATTTTCTTGCAACTTGGATACCAGCCTTGCCTCAGAAAATGGAGCACCAGACAGGGTTCTGAGGCCCTCCCTCCAGGCCCTAGGTCCCAGACAATACTTCTGGACACACGCTGGACAGCAGGAAACCTACTACCTTGAATAGAAGGGCCCAGCTGTGGCAGGATTCATCACCTGCTGACCAGAGAGCCCTTGGACCTTGAATAAACATCAACAGCAGCCAGAGAGTACACACCATCGACCTTGGGTGAGAGTTGGTGCTGTGCTGGCTTCAGGTGTCATCCAGCACCTTCCCAGTTATGGTGGCTAGAAGAGACTCCTCCTACTTGAGGAAAGGATAGGAAAGAGTAAAAGGGACTTTGTTTTGCAGCTTAGGTCCATGCTCAGGCACAGTAGTGGAGAGCAGCAACCAGGTTCCTCGGGTCTTTAATTCCAGGCTTTGGATGCTTGAATGCATTTTTGGACCCATGATGGGCCAGAGGGGAGTCCCTGCCCTGAAGGAAGAGATTCAGGCCTTGTAGCATTTACCACAAGCTGACTGAACAGCCCTGGAGTCTTGAGTGAACATTGGTGGTAGAAAGGCAGTACTCACCATGTGCCTGGGGTGGCAGTGGCCATGGGGAGAGACTCATTCTGCTTTGGGAAAAGAGGAAATCGTGGAAAGGACTTTATTTTGTGAGTCAGTGCCAGCTCAGCTGCAGTAGAATAGAGTACCAGAAAGATTCCTAAGGCTTTAGTTCCAAGTCTTGGCTCCCAGATGGCATTTCTGAACCTATCCTGGGTTGTAGCAGGAGCTCATCACTCTGAAGGGAAGGACATCAGCCTGCTGGACTCACCACCCGCTGACTGAAGAGCACTTGTGCCTTGACTGATGTCCAGTGGTGGCCAGGCAGTGGGTTGCTGCAGGTTTTGGGTTTTGAGTGGGACCCAGTGCCATGCTGGCTTCTGGTTTGACCCAGAACACCAGCATGACACCAGCACAGTCCCAGTGGTGGTGACCACAGAGCTGCTTATGTCACTCATCCCCCAGGCTTGGGAGCTCAGTACAGAGAGAGAGAAACTGTGTTTGGGGGTAAAGTAAGGGGAGATAACAAGAGTCTCTGCCTGGAAATCCTGGTAATTCTCTAAGGTCTTACACAAAACTACCAAGGCAGTACTTTCACAAGTCTGCAAGAGTCACAGTGTTACTGGACTTAGAGCAGATATGGCCGCCGTGACCAAAGAATTAGATCACAACATTCAATTTACCTTGAATACTTGCAAAGTCTTCCTGAATAGGACAGGTACAAACAAGCCCAGACTGCAAAGACTACAATAAATACCTAACTCTTCAACGTCCAAACAACAACGAGCATTTGCAAGCATCAAGACCATAGAGGAAAACATGACCTCACCAAACTAAATAAGGCACCCATGACCAATCCTGAAGTGACAAAGGTATGTGACAGTTCAGACAGAGAATTCAAAATACCTGTTTTGAGGAAGCTCAGTGAAATCCGAGATAACACAGAGAAAGAATTCAGAATCCTATAAGATAAATGTAACACATAGATGGAAATAATTCTTAAAAACCAAGCAGAAATTTTGGAGCTGAAAAATTTAATTGACATGCTGAAGAATGCATCAGAGTCTCTCAACAGCAGAATTGATCATGCAGAAGAATTAGTGAGCTTGAAAATACGCAGCCGGAGGACACAAAAGAAAAAATAATTTTGAAAAATGAAGCATATCTAAGGATCCAGAAAATAGCCTCAAAAGGGCAAATCTAAGAATTATTGACCTTAAACAGGATGGAGAGAGAGAGAGAGTGGTAGAACGTTTATTCAAATGGATAATAATGGAGAACTTTCCAAATCTAGAGAACAATATCAATATTCAAGGACAAGGAAGTTATATTAGTAGAACACCAAGAAAATTTACCTCAAGTAAGGCTACTTCGGGACATTTATAATCAAACTCCAAAAGGTCAGGACTAAAGGGAATTCATCAATCTAAAAGAAAAGGACATTAAGGAACAATAGGAAATCATGCGAAGGTATAAAAC
Source organism: Piliocolobus tephrosceles (assembly GCF_002776525.5). Classification (NCBI taxonomy): domain Eukaryota; kingdom Metazoa; phylum Chordata; class Mammalia; order Primates; family Cercopithecidae; genus Piliocolobus; species Piliocolobus tephrosceles. The sequence goes on along the minus strand of NC_045455.1, from coordinate 5,822,194 downwards.
TCACTGGTAAATACTAAGTACACAGACAAGCACTGAATATTAAAACACTGTAATTGTGGTGTGCAAACTACGCATATCTTGAGTAGAAAGACTAAAAGATAAATCTATCAAAAATAATTACAAAAACTTTTCAGGATATAGACAACATAAAAAGATATAAATAGAACCACAAAAGGTTAAAAAGCAGGGGAGATGAAGCTAAAGTGTAGAATTTGTATTAGTTCTCTCTTTGCTTGTTTGATAGTTTGTGTTTCTTCTTGCAATTAGTGTTAAGCTGTCATCAGTTTAAAATATGGGTTATAATATGTTATTTGCAACCCTCATGGTAACTTAAAATCAAAAAACATACAACAGATACACAAAAAATGAAATGTAAAAAAATTAAAACAGTACTGTTGCAGGACTTTTCTCTAGTTCAGCTAAAAACAGGGTTCTTTGTCCCATGGCCATGAAAATTCAGGCTTGCAGACAATTTGAATGGTGAGTGAGACTGAGTTTTATCAGGCGAAAAGGAAGAAAAAGGTGAAACGGGGACAGAGTCCCTGCTAGACTGTTTCCTACCTGCCATTCAAATCCCAGACACCACACAGGAAGAGGAGGGGCCAGGTTCCTCCCTGCTGCAAAGGGCAGGAACCTCTGTGGCTCCACCCCAGTGCACAGGCCGGATGGGGTTTTTTCCAGGAAGCCCCTCCCACCTGGCTGTCTCAGTACCAGAGAAAATTACCTTCACAGGAAACAAAGAATGAAGAAGAAAAGGCCACAAAACAACCGGTAAATAAATAACAGAATGGTAGGAGTAAGCCCTTACTTGACAATGATAACATTGACTAAATGGACTAAACTATCCTATCAAAACACATAAAGTGCCCAAATGGATAACAAAACAAAACAGAACCTAATGACCTGTTGCCTAGTAGAAACACACATAGACCAATGGAACAGCAAAGAGAACCCAAAACATATCCATACATTTACAGTGAACTCATTTTTGACAAAGGTGCCAAGAACATAAGCTGGGGGAAAGGAGAGTCTCTTCAATAGTGTTGGGAAAGCTAAATACCCATATGTAGAAGAATGAAACTAGACCACTGACTCTCACCATATACAAAAATCAAATCCAAGTGGAACATAAAATTAACCCTAAGATCTCAAACTGTGAAGACACTGGAGAAACCATCCAGGACATTTGACTGGGCTAAAAGATTTTGAGTAATACCCCACAAGCACAAGCAACCAAAGCAAAAATTGACAAATGGGATCATATCAAGTTAAGAAGCTTCTGCGCAACAAGGGAAACAATCAACAAAGTGAAGTGACAACACACAGAATGGAAGAAACTATTTGCAAATTATCCATCTGACAAAGGAATAATAATCAGAATATATGAGGAGTTCAAACAGCTCTATAGGAAAAAATCTAATAATCTACTTATAAAATGAACAAAAGATCTGAATAGAATTTTCTCAAAAGAAGGCAATGGCAAATGGCAAACAGATATGGGAAAATGTGGTCAACATCATTGCTCATCAGAGAAATACAAATCAAAGCAACAATGAGATGTCATTTCACTCCAGTTAAAATGGCTTTTATCCAAATGTTGGCAAGGATGTGGAGAAAAGGGAACTCTCGTGTAGTGTTAGGGAGAAAGTAAATTAGTACAAACACTATGGAGAATAGTATGGAGGTTCATCAAAAATCTAAAAATAGAACTACCATATGATCTTATGTTATACCACTGCATATACCACTGCTAGGAATAGTCCCCAAAAGAAAATAAGTATATTGAAGAGATATCTGCGTTCCCATGTTTACTGCAGCATTATTAAAGACAGTCAAGATTTGGAAGCAACCTAGCGTCTATCAACAGATGAATGGATAAAGAAAATGCAGTACATATACAAATGGAGTACTATACAGCCATAAAAAAGAATAAGATTCTGTCATTTGCAACATGGATGAAACTGTAGGGCATTAGGTTAAGTGAAATAAGCCAGGCACAAAAAGACTAAAAGCACGTGTTCTCACTCATTTGTAGAGCTAAAAATTGAACTTATAGAGACAGAAAGCAGAATCATTGCTACCAGAGGCCAGGAAGGGTGGTGAGTTGGCAGATGTGGGGACAGTTAATGGACACAAAAATAAAGTTAGTTGGAATGAATAATGTTCATTGTTTCATAGCACAACTGAATGAATACATTCAATAATAGTTTATTGTACATTTTAAAATAACTAAAAGTATTGGATTGTTTTTAATACAAAGAAAGAATGAATGTTCGAGGTGATAAAAATCCCATTTACTCTGATGTGATTGTCACTTACTGTATGTCTGTATGAAAATACCTCATGCAACCCATAAATATATACACCTAGTATGTACCTATAAAAATAAAAAGTAAAAACATTTTTTTTTTTAAATTTAGATACTACAGAAGAGACCTCTATGGGAGAAAGGAGACAATCTTGATATATCACATTTTTGAAACGTTTACACATGAAGCAGGTATATATAACCCTAGCAAAAAGGAAAACACTATGAAGAAAATATGAATGTCACAAATATAAACGAAGTTTAAGTACATAGGGACATGTTTTTAATGGATGAGAAATGCTAATATAGTTTCAAAAGATTAATTCATAAAGTTTGTGATGATACAATTTATGTAAAAGGAAAAATAATATGCAAACCTACTTATGGGAAAATTCTCAAATACCTTAAAAAAGACAAATGTGAATTATAATTGAATTGAAATAAACTTTCAACATATTGGCAAGGCATTTATAAAAATTTAAATGCCTATTGTTTGCAGATCTGTGGTGATTCTCATTGTCTCAAACTTTGCTAAATAATGTTATAAAATCGTAATAATTTTTAAATGCTAAGACCACATGCATTAAGAGTCATCATAATGTTCATGCTATTTGATTAGGAATCTCGTATCTTGTCATTAATTCAAAATAAGCACTATTAAATATGGAAAATAAACACATGCAGAAAGACAGTTTTTCAAAATTTTTAACATAATTAAAACCAGAAACAAAATGATTATTCAATAATATGAAACATAGAAAGAAATTATCCCTATTCAGTAGGACGTAATGATGACATTTGAAATGATATGTTAAGAAGCTCAGACGGTTAAGAAGATATGATATATTAAAGCAATAGGCAAAATGTCCACCTAAGACCAAATCAGTGAAAGGAGCATATTTGTTCCTATAATTAAAAACATATTAATGAAGCTTATGTTAGGGTGGTTAGGTTATACATGTCTTTTTTTAAACTTTGTCTCATCAAAATCATATTAAAATCATAATAAAAATTATATATAAGAGCAAAACAAAACTAGCTGTTATTAATACATTCATTAGTTTAAAAGGATTATTTATTCAAGAGTCATATTATAGGTACCAGAAATCATCTGTGTTTAATAAAACTTTAATTAAAACTATTCAGCAATGGAACTAGATAAAATGAGAAAAACAATCTAATTACCAAGACCTTTAAAGGCAGAGAGATTTTTTTTTAATCTTCCTTCTCTTCCTGTAAACTCGTGAATTTTATTCCTAATGTTTCCATGTGAACTTATTTTTGTAAATGTGCTAAATAAATGCAGAGTTAAAATAAGCCACCTAAGTCTTTGCTTAAAAAAAATAGAATTAAACACCACTGATCTCTCTAGTAGTACATGCATCTACTAACATCTACTCAAAGAACCCAAAACAACAGAGAAAGAAAGAGAGAGAAGGGAGGGATGGAGAGAGGGACAGAGGGAGAGAATATTGATCTATCAGTTTATTACATTTTTAAGCATTTACTGGGATTATATCCTTTATTCTATGTTCATTCATAAGTATTTATATGATTAAAGAGCATAAATATAAAGCCAAAGCATTACTACTAAATATCTAGAGTAATGGTGATAAAATCTTTAATATGTAATAATCAGTTGTGTCTATATAACATTAATATTTGTAGTATTGCCAAGCCATTAAGGTTATTTCCAGAGGCAGTAATGGACCCATAGCATGATTAGGAAGAAACCAATGCAGATATTGTTGGATGCATACCTGAAGCTTGACCCTGTTACATGTATTTCATTTTATTCTCACACAAATCCTTTGATGTAGATAGTATTACGTGCATTTTACAGATGATGCAATTGGTATCTATAGAGTTAATTATTTGTCCAAGGTTATAATGAAAGAAAAACACCTACATATTCATATCTGAAGACTAGCAAATTTTTTGCTATATTGGAGTGACATTGGAGGTTTCGTTGTTGAGATAGGCTACAACTTTCAAAATTCAAAATTATTATTTACTGTTTTACTGAAAACATGAATGTGAAAGAATATTATATATTGAAAATAATGCATTTCCTTTCCACCTAATTAGCTCATAAACTCAATGAACAAGTGGGTGGATAAAGATATCTAGAAGAGTTATTCCTTCTTTCTCATGTGAATGAGTGTGAAAATAAAATAATATCACAAATATTGTCTTTGGAAATAATTCTTAAATGCATTATATGGTAGTTGAAAATAAGGCTCTTCCAAGAGAGCAGGATAATACTACATGTCATATGTAAGGAAAGAAAATAAATAGTTATATAAAATAGTGTAGGAAATTCAGTGTTGTAGTAAATGGAAGATAAGACTGGTGTCAGAGGAGTGGAAGTCAATTATAAGAGAATGAGATCAGTTTCATAATCCACTTCATGTGCTCCAATAAACAAATAGCAAATATTTGTTATTTCCTTAGGTAATGAAAAGCAAATAATAATGATTTAAAGAAATCACATTTGAATTTTTAAAATTCAAATCATGATAATAAGAAATGTGAAAATATGAATCATATTACCCATAATGAAATGCTATCATCATTCTAAATTAATTTCTTTAAATAACAATACCGAGATACACACAAATACCTCTGAGGACTAATCTCTGATTTTTTTCTTGCCCAGATTCCTATCTAAGTGATCTGGGGAGTCATGACCTACAAACCATAAGTTCTCATCAGATGCGTTCTACTTAATTTTATATATTGTGACTTGCTTTCCAATCTGACTCTGCCATAACATTATGAGACAAGGAAGAAAATCAAAATACTGGGCCAGGTGTGGTGGTTCATGCCTATAATCTTAGCACTTTGAGAGGCCGAGGCAGGTGGATTGCTGGAGCCCAGAAGTTTGAGACCAGCATGGGCAACACAGTGAAACCCTGTCTCTACTAAGAGAGAAAAAATTAGCCAGGCGTGGTGGTGTGTTCCTATAGTCGCAGCTACTCAGGCAGGAGAATCGCTTGAACCCAGAAGAGGGAGGTTGCAGTGAGCCAAGATGGTGCCACCACTGCACTCCAATATGGGCAACAGAAAGAGACACCATCTCAAAAACCAAAAAACAAACAACAACGACGACAACAAAACGAAATAAAAATAGTTTACCCCAAAACATGCTTCTCTGCTATATCTTGAAATGGCCCTGCAAAGCCATTCTTTGTGGAGGAAAATCTGCATCCGTAAAGAATCTCTATTAACATAGATCATTGCCAGGTCTGTCCCACCAACGCTGGCAGACAGATAGATGAAAGGAGTGCACAGGCACAGGTATTCTGCCTTAGAGCACGGCTAGTGGACTGCACAGCATAGCACCATCAACAAGAGTGCAGCCCCGATAAGCCGGAGCCATTTGTATTTATTTAGTACAGATTTAATGACAAAGGCCCAGAGCAAACACAATTTGTGGGTAGTTAACACTGTCGACCCCCAAAGTAGAGAGCAGTCCTGAGTGCAAATCATCAAAGGCTGGTTTCCAGAGACATAAGTAAACCAATTTATCTAGATAAGTTCCTTTACATTCCCTTGTTATCTACTCTTTGCCCTTAAGAGAATTTAGCTGAAAGCTTTTGTAAAACTTCCTGGCCTTCCAAGAAGATTTGCGTCTTTCCCTATAATTTTTTCTTATAACTTTTCCCACCACCCTGACTGATGTCCTACAGATCTTTTTGTTCCAGGCCTTTGAAATTCTGAAGAGATTAACCAAAAGTCTAGCACCTTTTAAAGATCTGAATAGGAAACATTTGTCATCTATTGTCTCTAAGGGCAGTCACCATAAGACTTCAAAAGAACCTTGGACTCCACAATCTTTTATCTTAACCTGAACATTTCCTTTCTATGGACCCCAGGTCTTTAGACAAACTCAACCAATTGTCAACCAGAAAATGTTTAAATTTACCTATAGACTGGAAGCCCCTCCCCCTCCAACCCTCTCACCCCCCCTCCCACTTTGAGTTGTCCTGCCTTTCTGAACCAAACCACTGTACTTCTTTTTTTTACCTTTTTTTTTTTTTTTTTTTTGAGACACAGTCTTGCTCCATTGCCCAGGCTGGAGTGCAGTGGCACGATCTTGCTCACTACAAGCTCTGCCTTCTGGGTTCATGCCATTCTCCTGCCTCAGCCTCCCAAGTAGCTGGGACTACAGGCACCCGCCACCATGTCTGGCTAATTTTTTGTATTTTTTTTTAGTAGCGATGGGATTTCACCATGTTGGCCAGGATGGTCTCAAACTCCTGATCTCATGATATGCCCACCTTGTCCTCCCAAAGTGCTGGGATTACAGGTGTGAGCCATTGCACTCGGCCCAAATCGACGTATTTCTTAAATGTATTTGATTATGTCTCATGCCTTCCTAAAACATGTAAAGCCAAGCCTGTACCCCAACCACCTTGGACATATATTTCTTGGGACCTCCTAAGTTCTGTATCATGGGCCATGGTCACTCATATTTGGCTTAGAATAAATCTCCTCAAATATTTTACAGAGTTTGACGCTTTTTGTTGACACCTTAAAACTCTCCTTGTCCTTTAAAATTAAACAGAATTTGTGTAAATGCTCAGCTTATTCTGAACAAACACGTTTGTAAGTTTTAGTATACATGTGTTTTATGGGGTCTGTGTCTGTGTGTGTGTGTGTGTGTGTGTGTGTCTTTAGCATATAAACTCCTAAAGGAGAGGCAAACTTTTCACAGTGGCTTCTTAAAATAGCTTTGTGTGTATATCTTTGATGAATAAAAATATGCAAATTTCAGTTGAGCTCAAGATTACAGAGAAGAGCTGAAGGAAGTTCATGTCCACTGCTAAAAATTAAAAAAGGAAATTCAATTTTAACCTAACAGAGACCCAAGGTATCAGAAACACATGCTCGGTGCTGCAAAGAAGAATCAGTCCTCTGGCAGAAAGCTTTCTCAGCAAGGCGATTTACTTCTGCAGAAGGATGCCACCTGTGCCTGGCATGGCAAGAGCACACGAAGTGGGGTGGGGCAGGGGTTTTAGCCCTAACAGAGCAGCTCCGGTAGCTGTGTCCTTTCTCCATTGGCTGGAGTTGGACCGCACAATCTAAGCTAACTCAGTTGGCTACTGTTTAAAATTGGATAGGGCTAAGTAGGTGGGAAGGGAGAGGCTGTCCGTTACAGTTTTAGGGTGCAGTAAAGGCAGGAAGGATAGTTCCAAAGGGAAGGTCAGTTGCAGAGCGGGTAACGAAGGGAGTAGATGTGAGTTTTCATTAGGCCTGGCGGGAAAGTTGTTTACCCTAACTAGGGGCAAGGAGGCACAAAGAATGAGGAAGTTCGATTTTGAAAATCGAGATCAAAGAACAAGGAAGCTGAACTAGCTGACACTTTGAAGAGAAACTCACTGTGCCTCACAAAGGTCACAAGGCAATCAACAGGCTCAAAATCTAAGGAGATGTGGGTACGCACAGGGAAAGAAAAGACAGAAGCCCTTCCCTCTGTGGGATAGATAACAATCAGATATTAGAAGAAAAGAGTTCGGCTGGACGCAGACTCTAGTTAAAGTATCACCCATGTAGTGAGAATTCAGTTACCACCCGATTAAGTCCTACACTGAAGGCTGCTGTCGTCGGCCCAGTCTCTAGAAGTTGATCCTTAAAGAGGAGTCCTTGTTTAGGAGACATGGAACAAGGGAAGCAGTTTAGGTCGGAGGAAGCTAAGCCAGGATTCAGTCTCACCTGTAAACTGGCTTCCCTGTGTTCCCAGGAAGTGCTGGGGCCTGGCTTGCTCTGGAGATGATTTTAAAGCCGTCTGGCTTCAGCATTCCTGTCTTTTATCTATTGACCAACTGCTTGCCTCAGGGAGGCCTTAAGGGCACAATCTTCTGGCAAGGTGACTGCCATTTTACTGCATAATGTTCTGCCTGGCAATTAGCAGGCTCTAAACAAATATTTGTTAAATGTTATTCGTGTTATTTATTATCTGCTTAAATGCTCCTCCCCCGCCACTTTGCCCACCTCCAGTGACTCATGTTCAACATAGTCTGAACTGAGTTCAGCATTTCTACACCCACGTATCCTATCTTAATCTTATTATTATCCTCCCCGACATAGAAGCAAGGATTTCTAAGTCAAATTTACTTCTTACTTGCCTGTATTCACTCATAAATAATTCATTAATTCTACAAATATTGCTGCTGAAAACTAAAATAAGTGCTGGTGACACAAAGTCAAATAAAACACACCCTTTGCTTTCAAAGATAATTGTACCTAGTGGGAAAGGGAGACAAGTAAATCAAGATTTACAGGACAATGTGAAAAGTGCAATGGCAGGACAAAGAGGCATCAGGAGAGAGGCCTGGAGAGGAGGGGAAGTCCTCAGGAAGAAGCGAAGCTTAATCAGAATTAGAAAGAATGAAGGGGAGAGAACCAAGATGAATCAGGGAGAGGGACAGAGGAAATGGTACATGCACAAGCGGAGAGGGCTCCATGGTGAGTGGCTCCAGCCAGGATCCCAGTGGTTCACAGTGGCTGCTTGGAAGCTGAACATCAGGAGAGGCCAGCGAAGTCTCCCAAATGCAGATGTCCTGTGGGGACAGGGAACAGGCACTGCTCTGATTCTACAGAATTCACAGAAAGGTATCTGCTTTACTTCAGAAAGCTCTGGACAGTGGTTGAGGGATTTTATTCAGGGTTTAATATTGTGTGGGAGGTTGAGGGGGGCAGGTGTGCATGCTATAAAGAATATATTTTCTCATTATGCCATGGGGATCTAGTGAGAAACCTTTTCAAAATTTTATACGATTTATATAAAATCATGGAAGAAAAAGGATACAAGAAAAACATATATACTATGTTTATAGCACTTCTCTTTTGTTTTGAACTAGCTCAAAACGGAAATATCTGATTTATTCTAGGCACTGAGGATCCAGAGGCACATAAGAACCAGCGCCTACCCTGGGAACGCACCATCCATCAATAATAAAAGCACGTGCCAATGTAATGTGGCAAGTATCAGCACAAAGATGTGAATGGGTGGCTGAGCTAGGACAGTAAGGAAAGGCCGACTGCCTGAAGCTGACTCTCCTCTGGGCTCATGATGGGTACTAGTGACCAACTGCTTCCTTCTGTAACTACTCGCCACTTTTGTAACCCATCCAAGAATCCAGCAGGATAGATCCATTTGTCTGCAGATAGTGAATTCTCTTTGACATTTCTGTTCAAATGAAAACTTTTAAAAATTACAAGTTGAGAAGTTAACATTTTGTTGGTGTGTACATTCAAATGGTGTGAATACTCCTTGACTAAATAAAAAGAATAAAATGGACTTTGATTATAAATTCACTCCTGGTAGACCTGAACTACAGTTATTAGGTACTTCTACTGATTGTGGTGAGATCAAGCTAAAAATTGTATATAATAAATGTCATTTGGGTCAAATTCCTCATGCAGTTTCATGTAAGGTCAGGCATTCTATAGTATTTGTGCATTTATTATGCATTTGATTTTTATTTGTTTTTTAAATAGAAAAACAGATAAGCAGAACTCATGTGCATGTTATTATCATTCTTTAAGCTATTGCAATAAAATTTTCAACAAAAGAATCCTTATAGTACTCTGTAATACTTTGGAAGATTTAATTATTCATGTTTCTTAAATAGACTCCACAAACTCCTATTATACATTTGACACATTGATAATTGTGAGGTCAAAATACATTTGCATTTTTGCATTTAATTGTTAATTCAAAACTAAAGCAGTTCCTAAAGTAAAAATACAAATGGCCAATAGGCATATGAAAAGATGCTAAACATCATCAGTCATTAGTTAGGTGTAAATCAAAACCGTAAGACATCACTTCATAACTCCTAGGGTGGCTATGATCATACAATGTACTATAACAATACAATAAGTGTTGATGAGGATGTGGAGAAATTGAACCTATCACAGAAGAGCAGATCTTGATAGTAAACCCAAAAACTGCTCAAAATAAGTGTATTAGTCAGGATTCTCTAAAGGGACAGAACTAACAGGATAGATGTATACATGAAAGGGAGTTCATTAAGGAGAATTGACTCACATGATCACAAGGTGAAGTCCCACGACAGGCCGTCTGCAAGTTGAGAAGCAAGGAAGCCAGTAGTGGCTTAGTGTCTGAGTCCCAAAACCTCAAAAGTAGGGAAGTCGACAGTGCAGGTTTCAGTCTGTGGCTGAAGGCCTGAGAGCCACTGGTGTAAGTCCAAGAGTCCAAAAGCTGAAAAACTTAGAGTCTGATATTCCAGGGCAGATAGGAAGCAGCAAGAGAGAAAGATGAAGGCTGGAAGACTCAGCAAGTCGGCTTCTCCCACCTTCTTCTGCCTGCTTTACTCTAGCCATGCTGGCGGTTGATTGGATGGTGGCAACCCACATTGAGGGTGGGTCTGCCTCTCTCAGTCCACTGACTCCAATGTTACTCTCCTTTGGCGATACCCTCACAGACACACTCAGGAACAATACTTTGCATCCTTCAATTCAATCAAGTCGACACTTAACGTTAACCATAGCAATAGTCTTTTAGATTCATTTCTATCTTTGTCAGTATAAGAACATTATTTCTTATTGTTATCAAAAATAATTTCAGACTTCAGTGATAGAAGTTATGTTTTAATGCTTCTTAGTTGAAAAGACATGTAATGATAACATTGTACTATAAATTCAGTAATACTTTCAAATGTTTGTAACTATAGTTACAATATATTTTATGTCAGTTAGAAAAGCACGTGTGTGCCGGGCGCGGTGGCTCAAGCCTGTAATCCCAGCACTTTGGGAGGCCGAGACGGGCGGATCACAAGGTCAGGAGATCGAGACCATCCTGGCTAACACGGTGAAACCCCGTCTCTACTAAAAATACAAAAAACTAGCCGGGCGAGGTGGCGGGCGCCTGTAGTCCCAGCTACTCCGGAGGCTGAGGCAGGAGAATGGCGTAAACCCGGGAGGTGGAGCTTGCAGTGAGCTGAGATCCGGCCACTGCACTCCAGCCCGAGCGACAGAGCAAGACTCCGTCTCAAAAAAAAAAAAAAAGAAAAAGAAAAGCACGTGTGTGTGTGTGCGTGTATGTGTGTGCATACACGTCTGTGTCTCTAGGTTTGTGTCTACGTGTATTATGGGTACGTATAGAAGAAATATTTGTAAGAATTATTTTAAAGTAGTCGATGTGTTTAGGGAAAATGAAAAGTTGACAATGACTTCTAAACTTAAAGGAGGAATAAAATTCAATGAGAAAATTTAAAAAGCAGTAAAATGGATAAGCACTTTTGAAATGCTCTTGACAACTATGGATGATGCATGCTCTTATAGACACTGCTGAGTAAGTGCTAGGTGGTAGGCAAAGTGTTTTTTTCATTCATTATCTCATTTAACAGGATGAAAAGGGTAGAAAAAGAATACAAGAAAAAACAAGTTCTTTACTTTCAAATAGGTACAAGGTCTATCACATGGTAGGAGTAAACTAATAGTGGGGATTATAGGGAGTCAGATTTTGGTTTCCAAAAAGAAAGTTTTCTAACGATGTGACAGACAAAAATAATTTAGTCATTTCAAAAAATAAGACAAAAAGGCCTCTGCATTCGTCAAGGTCCTCCAGAGGGACTGAACCAATCGGATATGTGTATATTGGAAAGGGAGTTTATTTGGAAGAATTAGCTCACACGATTACAAAGCAAAATCCCAGGAAAGGTTGTCTGCAAACTGGGGAAAGAAAGAAGTCAGTAGGATGACTCCGTAAAGTCTGAAAGCCTCAGAACCAGCAAGCGCCCTCAGTCTATGGTCAGAGTTCTAAAAGCACCTGGGAAGCTTCTGGTGCAAGTTCCAGAGTCCAAAGGCCGAAGAACCTGGAATCTAATGTCCAAGGGCAAGAGGAGTGGAAGAAAACATTAGGCACGAGAAACATTAGTCACGGGAAACATTAGGCACGAGAAGAAGAAAGAGAGCCAGAAGCCTCAGCCAGCAAACTTATCCCACATTCTTCTGCCTGCTTTGGTCTAGCCATGCTGGCAGCTGATTGGATAGTGCCCACCACATAGAGGGTGGGTCTTCCTCTCCCAGTCCACCTTCAAATGTCAATCTCTTCTGGCAGCACCCTCACAGACACGCTCAGAAACAATGTTTCACCAGCCACTTCGGCATCTGTATTAGTCCATTCTCACACTGCTAATAGACATACCCAAGACTAGGTAATTTATAAAGGAAAGAGGTTTGATTGACTCAAAGTTCAGCATGGCTGGGGAGGCCTCCGGAAACTTACAATCATGGTGGAAGGGGAAGCAAACACATCCTTCTTCACATGGTGGCCACCAGGAGACGTGTTGAGCAAAAAGGTAAAAAGTCCCTTATAAAATCTTTAGATCTCGTGAGAACTCACTCATTGTCACAAGAACAGCATGAGGGTAACCGCTCCCATGATTCAATTGCCTTCCACTGGGTCCCTCCCACAACATGTGGGGATTATGGGAACTAGAGTTTAAGATGAGATTTGGGTGGGAACACAGACAAATCATATCAGCATTCTTCAATGCAATCAAGTTGATACCTAATACTAATCATCACTATCTCTAGGTACAATTGTTAAGACTATTTTCAGAAAAGGTAGTGAGTTTTACATCTGATTTGTAAATACAGATAAACTTACTATTTACTGAGGAACAGTTTAGATATATAGGTTATAATAATCCCAACATTTCATAAACAAATATTCCAAGAATATCATGTTAAGAGGTTTAGCAAGTCTACAGTAGCATCTACCACCTATATTATAAAACTCCATGGGTAACTTTGATGTGCATCAGCAGTTGATAATACATGGCCTAGATGCTAGATTCAAATTAAACAAGTAAGGCTGTGGCCAAAGAGAATTTTAATTAACAACTAAATTTGTGACTGAAATAATACTACTGTTGTCCCTTAATACGAGGCAAAGTATCAAAAGGACTCTTAATAAGTGGAAATGTATAACAGACAGTGAGAATACTGATAAATATCCAGGAACTTGCTATAAAACATACCATTTCTGAAATATTTATAGTAATAACATTTTTCTCCTATAAAGCTGAGTATCTCTTCTGATTTGACAAGTCTTCCCTTGCAACCATAATAGTAACAGATCAAATCAAATGAATCTAATTATTCCCAGCACTTCTCCTTTTATAAGGTGAATTAGCAAGTCTTGGTGATTAAGAACCCTCCAGGAAAACCTAAAGCTACTTTTAGATTTAAAATATACCCTGAAAATTATATTAAAATGTTTCTATGTTTAGGATTCCATCTGGGAATGCAAAATGAAAAAGGTTGTCAGAAAAAATTTGGACTTTTGATTAAGACAGAACTGTGGATGACTTAGAGGCAGCCCTATTTGCCTATGTAATCAAAAGGACAACAAAACATTTAAAAATAAACTCCGCCATGTCATCAGTAACCAAAAGACATCTTAGAAATGTCGAGATCTAAAAAGAATGTCCCATTCTACAACAGGGAAAATGGCAAGACAAACTGAAAATTAATGACTTTCATTGAACCTACAAGAGAATTGAAGACATGGGACATTCAATTCTCCTGAATTCTGAAGAGACACATAAGCTTGCAGAAAGAAAGAAAACCCAAGCATTTGCTTAGGAGCAGACATCACTGGATGAGATATAATCTGGAAGGAAATTTAAACTAGTAACTTTTAACCAATTTCTAAAGGCTGAACATGAACTCATGTCAGAGTGTGAAGCTGAGAGGGGTGCTGACATAGAGGTCTCATGCTACTACAAGCCTTTCTGCTGGGACACTTACTCTGACAAATCAGGGAGAAGCCAGAGGAAGAGGCCCTACTGAAACTCATTAGCTTCTATTTCTCCTAAGCATGAAAAGGCTGATCTGCAGAAGAGGAATGATAGAAGCATTGCTTGAGGACACTGCAGCTGGCTGAAGACAAAGGGGTGGGGTAAGAGGTACTACACTTATTGGAGCCATGGAAGATCTTAAGAAGACCACACACCCAAGGGCTTCCCTAAGTCTAAAACCTAATGAGAATATTATAATGAACCCACTCGCTCCTTCCACCCCACCTCATAACCATGCTAACAAGCTTCAAGTAAACAATAACAGGGGAAACACCTACAGAACTACAAAAGGAAAACTCTCTCCAGGGAAAAACACAAATTAAAGATGCAAAGCCAACCAGAGAGAAAAAGTCCAAAATATCACTAGAGAAATCGCAAGTCTCCTGTGCCCATAACAACAACTAATTCCAACTCTGGTAACTAGAGCAACAACACACTTCAAAGTCAGCCCAAATCCTGACAAAATTAAAACAAATGCCATACTAAATGCATAGCAGAAGGCATATAATAAATACTTGCCTTGACATCTCTTGTCACATATAATACATCCACCTTGCAATACAAAAGTATAAGGCATACCAGAAAGCAAAATAAATAAATAAATAAACAAATACAGTCTTGAAGAGTCAAAGTAGTCATTATAACAAAAATCAGTCATGACACAGATGTTGGATACATCAGAGAGGGAATACAAAATAATAATAATTAGTATGTTAAAGGTTTTAATAGAAAAAGTAGATAAAATGCAAGAATAGAAGCTAATTTGCAGCAGAGAAGGCTACTACAAAAATAGTAAAATGAAAATATTAGAAGCAAATAAAAAAAACCATAGCAACAGAAACTGTACAAGTCTCATTAGCAGATTTGACACAGCTGAGGAAATATGTACACTTGAAAACAGGTCAGCATAAGTTACCCAAACTAAAATGCAAAAGAAAAAAGTACATTGATAAGAACACAACACATCATTCAAGGGCTGTGGCACAATATCAGACCTTCTAACATACCTATAATTTGAATACCAGCAGGAGATGACAGGGAAAACAGGATGGAAGAAATATTCAAAGAAACAGTGGCTGAGAATTTTAGAATTTTTTATTATTACTAACAGAAACAAACCACAGATTTCAGAAGCTCAGAAATTTCCAAACATGATAAACAACAACAACAATAACAATAACAATACACACACACCCCTCTAAGCATATCATATTCAAATCCCTGAACCAAAGATAAAGACAGAATCTTGAAGGCAGTGAAGAGAAAACAACACTTTTCCTACAGAGAAACCAGGATAAGAATTATGACATACTTCTCACCAGAAACTGTGCAAGCAGGAAGACAATGGAATGACATATTTAAAGAGCTGAAAGAATAGATCTGTCAACCTAGATTTCCATATCTACTAATAATATTTTCCCAAAATGAAGAGAAATAAAAACTTTCTTAGGCAGAAAAAAACTGAGGGGATTCATTGTCAGCACACCTCTACAAAAAATGTTAAAGAAGTCCTTCAAGCTGAAAGAAGATGATACAGGTTATCAGAAACCCAGATCTACATGAAGCAATGAAGAGTATTTGAAACAGAAAAAAATGAAGGAAAATAAAATATTTTATCATGTTATAATTGCTCTCAAAGAAAAATAATATTTTAAAGGTATAATATTAACAATGTATTGTGTGATTATAGCGTAAGTAAAAGTGAAATATATGACAAAATTGACATAGACAATGGGGGGAGGAATGAGGAATATGCAGATGCTGCTGGACTTGCTATGGGGACACTTCTATCACGATGTAACCTCATCATAAGTTATATCTGGACAAAAGTAACTCCATCAACTTAAGTCAAGGAACTTACTAAATTCATTTTGCCTTTGCAGCATTGTAAAGTTGGAAAATTATGAGTCAAACCATTGCAAGTTGGAGACTGTCTGTACTGTTATAGGCTCCTTACACTACATTTGATGAGGTATAATATTTCTAGGTGAACTTGGATTATTTGAAAGTGTGCTTTGTAAACTCCAGGGCAATCTCTTCTTCAGATGAAGCAGTTTAGTCACATATTTTTCTCCATTCTAGCTTCAATTGCATCATTTGCACACCATCTTTCTCACAATAAAACCATTAGATGAAGAGAAAAGTCATGTTTAATTGACAGGTAAGCCCCAAGTCCATATAATTAAACTATATTCTACAATGTATTATTCCTAATCTGTTTCTCTACATTGCTTTGTTGACCAGTATACCTTTCTTCAATATGCTGACTTAATACATTATGAAACTACTAACCAACTCTATCAAAATTTTCCTTGAAAAATCCAACATTTTCTTCCTGATTAATATTACCTTACAATATGAGTTATTTTTTGTTGTGTTTCCTGACCACTGATGGGTAGAGACCTGACCACTGATGGCCAGAGTTCACTGCTCAAATCTCAATCAAGAGAGCCCGCTGTAAGGAGCATCACTGACCAGCCTCAGCCATTGACACTTGAGTCCATGCTGCATTTCCACTGATGTCACGGCTCCTCTGGGTTACTACCAGGCAATGACCATGGTGGTGGCACTGGTGTTGCCCATATCTACCTGACATGGGATCCTTTCGACAGGCAGCCTTTGCTTGGAAACTCCTCATTTGCCTGTGAAATTTCCTCATGACTCCACCGTGATCACACATTCTTCTTTCTAATTTGCTCTCCCTCTCCTTTCACAGTTGTCTGCATCATCATCTGAAGACTTCTCCTGCCTGTTCCCAACTGAGTCCTCCCCTTTTATCCCTCACAGACATTTCTCCTAATAAACTTTTTCCATATCTAATCCCATCATGGCGTATACTTCTTGGAGAACCCAGAGTGACACACTATGAGACGTTATATTCTTGGCATTTGGTAAAGCTAATTTTCACAAGTTAGTATTACTCTTCCACAGTTTTCAGTGATAAAACTACCAACCTCGAAATATGGAGCCAGAATATGAACTTGATTCTGCTTCCTCATTTGCTTGTTCCCAAATTTCATGCTTTCTCTGCTATACAATACTGCCCCCAAAGATAAGCATGGTCCCTTTCAAATAAATAAAATGATGCATGAAGACTGAATCATATCTTTAGGCAAACAAACATCATATATATTTGTTTATCTCCCCAAAAGTCCTATAGCAATTCAGATATGATCAATTATATATGTATGATCTGTCCCAATCTTATTTTTAATCTTTTTTTTTCTGATAATTTTCTGGAATTGACTGTCTCAATCTTGACTAACTGCTTAATGACATTGATGAAACTTTTCAGAAGCCTAGAAATCTGAACAATTCCATAAAGTACAAATATCTCCTAGAAATACTTAAAGCATATTTTTGAAATCCCTGCTCCACCACTGCTTAGAGATTTTCAGTTTTATCTAATAGGTCCCATAAAAAATACTACAATATTTCAGCACCTCAGTATGATGGAGAGACTTACAATGACAACCCTAAGGCCTGTAATTAAATCCTGAATCAAAAGTGGCTTGTAATCCAAAAAGATGAGATTCCAGCATTAAGGAGCAAAGAAACTCTATAAATGTAAGCGATGATTAAGAAGTGACTTTTTTTTTTTTTTTTGAGATGAAATCTTGCACTGTTGCCCTGGCTGGAGTGCAGTGGCGCGATCTCGGTTCACTGCAACCTCCGCCTCCCGGGTTCAAGTGATTGTCCCGCCTCAGCCTCCCGAGTAGCTGTGATTACAGGCACCTGCCACTATGCCTGGCTAATTTTTTTTTGTGTTTTTAGTAGAGATGGGGTTTCACTATGTTGGCCAGGCTGGTCTCCAACTCTTGACCTCATGATCTACCTGCCTCGGTCTACCAAAGTGCTGGGAATACAGGCGTGAGCCACTGTGCTCGGCCAAGAATTGACATTTTTATACCTGGACTCACTGTGTAAGAATAGAGCAAATTTTCCATCCTTCAAAATCTGGCAAATTTCTTAAAAAATGAAGAGCAGCACCCATGTCTCCAAATTTGTCAGGGCCAAAAATGCCAAGCCACTCACCACTAACTACCCTCAACCAATGGACAGGCTGAGTTTCCTCAAGTGTCAGGCCTGGGATGTGCACTTAGTTTGCTGTTCTATAAATGAGACACTGCTCTCTCTTTGACATAAAAAAAAGTATAAGCCATGATTAATATGTACCCTGCTTAAGAATGCTAATGCCTTCTAGAAAAAGAAGAGAGACTCGAGCTGTTAGCACACTCCAAATTCTTATGTTAGCATCCTAGTTTGCAAAAGAAAATGTGTCACTATATCAGCAACAGTTACATAAGATTTTTATTATGTCGAGTAAAAATGTTAAGACTCTAGCTAAAATGCAAAGGAGGAATTGAGGCAGGATTTTAAAATATGATGGCTCAGGAAAAATACTAATGAAGTGTGGAAATCTCATTTAAAGAAACACTTGGTATTTAATTTGTATATAGAACAAACATGATCATTATTTCAGCATTATCAAAACAGTAAGCTCTTCTTTACAAAAAGATTATTGATTCACTATTAACTACAGATATTAACTAGTACTATTTTGTCCTCATTGTAATTTGTATAGCTCTTTTTATGATCTTACTGACCAACTATTAATATTTTGCAACATTGCTTTTTTTATCACTATCACGATCACCATGATTATCATTAATGTCTTAGTCCTGAAAGAAGACTTAGTAATCATCTCTATCTACTTTATTTTACCTATGAGAGGTAATGTAATTTTCCCAAGATGATAGTTACAGCCATTTTAGTTATCCACGTAGCCAGTTTTTCTGTCGCTGAAGTTAATGTTATTTCTCATACAAAAAAGAAAAAAAAATAGAACAGGACAAAGTATGCTAGATTGTCCATTATTAGGAATATTCATTGGAGTATTTACAAAGAAACATTATTCCTGCTTCTAAAATAATTGAGAAAATTTTTTAAATGCAATAAAATATTAATATTTGAGGATTCCGTGAAGGATATCCAGCAATTCTTTGAACCATTCTTGTATATTGCCTATAAGTCTCTAAATTTTTTTTTAAAAAACACCATTGGGAAATATTGTGCAAGAAATAAATTTCATTAAGTCTATATAAACTATGACCATTTTTTCTGATGATTAACAAAGTCACCCACATCTTGTAGGACTTTGCCTTTCATATAAATATGAATAGTACTGATTATTACTATATAGAAATATAAGAAACATTAGGCAAGAAATGGAGATATGTTTAGTAAAGATTTCCAAATTAAAAGAATTTTTGGTTATTGCAATGTTTATTTTACTGAAAAATGGTATGTGTAATAAGAAAGATACTACTTCACTATGCCTTAATATTCCAAAAATTGTAAGTAGAGTAAAATATGCATTAAATATCTGCCAAGCTTTGTGCTATATATTTTAGATAACTTTATAGATCATTCTATCAGATTTTTTAAGAGAAATTTGATACTAAGCCCATTTCATAGATGAAGACGTTGCATGTTGGAGAAGTTAAATAACTTTCCCAAGGTCACAGGCATTAAACAGTGGACCAAGTATCAAGCACAATTATATATTCCCTCTATTTCTAAGCACCAAATAGTAGTACTATTGCAGTGTGTTTGGCAAAGGAATTGGATGCTACGCCCTACAAGTTACATTTAAAGGAACTAGACGCATTAAGTCCTGAGAAGAGATGACTTGATGGTTATGATCTCTGCCATACGCCAGTCTCTGGGATAATTGGCAGAATTTGCATAAACATAAGTTTTATTCTTTCAAACTATTGCAAAGATCCATTAAGTTTCTATTGGTTAAAAAATACTAATAATAAGATTCAACTTTTTTTTAACTGTTGGAGAAAGAAGCTATAGTAAAGCAAGGAGGAGAAGGCTATATTAAACAGTATGGCACAAGATCAGATTCAGAGATATCAATATGAACTCATGTTTACCTTTATATGTATATATGATAAATGCAGAAATAATTATGGATGTATGTGTATGCACAGGTTAGAAAGCATGCATCTATTTCCTAGCTCTGTCCACTGAAAGATCCTAGAGGCAGCGATGCCCAGTATAGTGAATACACTCAGCAACCAGTTCTTGGTTTCTAAATATCATTCTCTACAAAAAATGAACCAAGACACCTTCAAGAAATGGCTGATGGAGGGGTGGGGCAGGGAAAGTACAAGATGATCCTAGAGTATTTTGGAATCCCATAAAGTAAAGGCTGAAAACCAACCGACCAAACAAAAAGACAGGGCTGCGTCAAAAGAACACAAGAGCCAATCTGAAATAGCTTCCAATGGACAAAGCTGAAACAATTTAAACAACAAAATCAACAATGTAAAATGGGTTTATATACAAAAGTATATATATTTAAAAAAAAAAACAACAAACACATCGTTTATACTAATACAAGTAAATGGGTAACCTGGGGCAAAACTTCATTACAGAGGAATTTCAAACAGCATATGTAGTTACTCTTCGTTCCAGAAGCGGAACTTACTTCTCCTAAAGTATAGGGTTTATTTCCTGCCAATACCGTCCCACAAACCCTGCAAAAAAAAAGAAAGAAAGAAAGCAAAAATGATGCAAGCAAATGAGCAAGCAAGAAAGAACAAGGAAATATGAAACAAAATGTAAAAAGCCATTTATTTGCATTGTTGTTTTCTCTGTATTACTAGCAAAACTTTTGGTTTTTTTATTTTAATGTCAGTATACCTCATCAGTCAACAATATGGCACAAAAGTCCCTCAAACTATGGACTACTTTCTCTACTACATTTCAATTTATTGTCACCATTCTAACTGAATCCTTAAGCCACCTAGAAAATTTTAAAGGAAATACAGATACTGTGATGTAAAGTAAAAAGCAAGAGGAAGATGTCCAGCTGGTTAGCTCTGAAAACTTGTTTATTTTAAGAGCAACATGCCATTGTTCTTTCCCAGAGTAGGGTTTAAACACAGGCAAGTAAATCACAGCAGAAGAGAACCTCAATATTGAGTCATCTGAATGTGAATAGAAGCATTCTTCATTCACAGTGGCAGTGTATGCTCGGCAGCACTTTTGGTCTATCCTTACTTGAGTTTCAAAAGAGCCCAAGAATGTGAGTTGCCAGACTAGCATGGCATATATTGCATTTTTCAACCTGCAGACCATTTTCCCAGGGCTGGTTAGTAGGCATAAAAAGAATATCTAATAAAAGGGTATTTTTCATTGGTTCACTAATTTCCTTAATTTGAAGAAAATTAAGCTTGAAACTTAACTTTAAAATAGTTGGTCATTTGCAAATGCTTTTTGAAATGTCCCATAAGAGCTAAGTACTTAAGATGCAAAAGAAGAAAAACGACTGATGTTCAGATGTCATGAAGAAACTGGCATTCTAAGTCAAAGCAATTTGGAAAAAAGAATTAGTCAAAAGTTCTTGGCAAAGTTCCTGTGTGATAGGAAGTTGTCAAAATGATTGAGAACTAAAGAGGTTATGACAGTTTAGTATCTCCAATTAATTTCATTATTTTATTGAACTTAGAAATAAGGTTGCAAGTATGCACTTATACATATTCTTACTCTTTAATTTTGAGCAATAATGTCGCCTGCCAAAAATAACCTGTTGTTTCAATCCTAGACATTATTTCTGTGCTAGGGCTGTCAATTAAGATCACATGAGTACTTTAAAACAAATACGTATAACTACTATAGCTTTCTGCTTTATAGTCACCACTAGGCTTACATAAAGTAACTTATAGTTATAGCAATCTATTTTAAGCTGATGACACCTTAACTTTTATTACACAAAATAATTCTGTGCTGTTTGCTCCGCAGTTCCTAACATTTTGTATTTATGATGTCATAATTTATACATGTTAAATAGCTTGATTAAGCCATTCCACAACTTATTCATATATCAAAACATCCTGTTGTACACCATAAACATATACAATTTTTTACTTGTCAAATAAAAAGTTTATATAATTTGCCATGTGTAATTAGCTATGCCCAAGATGATATATATAACCACGTGTATTTTTTAATTGTAGTTAAAAAAAAACCCACATCCACATAACATAAACTTACCCTCTTAACAACTCTGAGGTGATACCTTCAACTCCTATATTTTTACATTTGTTCTTTGTGCCTAATACTGTGAAAAAAGTTGAAATAAATCAAAGCATCAGTAAGAGTGTTAGATATGAGTTCTAAATTTCTCTTCAAAGAATCAATTTGTCGGTATGTTCAATTCTTTGCCTTCTACTTTTAAACTTAATTTCCTCGTAAAGCAACCATTGTCGATTACCTGCTCCACCCTGACTCATTCCAATGACCTGCTCTGTCATAACCATTTTTCCTGCCAAACCACTCACCCTGTCACTGTCTTTAAATTAGCCAATTGGAATTAGTATAGCCTGTGTGGTCTAACCCTAACCAATAGGGAAGGACACTACAGCAGAGGCCACGTGTGTCAGGGATAAGAACCCCTTGCCCTCCCTCATCCAAGTGTGCAGTCACCATTGCTCCATCTGTCAGGGTGCACCCTTCTATAGAAGTACATTGCCTTGCTGAGAATTAAAAAGAAAATTTCATATTCAAGTGCTATTTCTTTTGCGGCACCAAAACTTTATTTATAACAAGAAGTTCCATATGCTCTTGTCCCATGATCTTGAATCGGAGAAACTCATTTGAACCTCTTAAATGATTGTCATAAGCTCTACAATCTTGTCACAGAAACACAACGCAGCCTGGAGCATGCCCTCTGGGGACTACAAGACTGCCAGTGAGAGGCCTTGTATCTGGAATATTCAGGATTTTGAAAGGAGTTAGCCAGGTTGCTTCAGGCAGACTGACAAGGAAGGGCCCCTGGAGAGCCTCCACCCCACCTCACAAGTGCTTGCACCAGATGTTTTGTTCACATGGGGAACTTGCAAAGGGGGCTTGCCTCTACATGCCCACAGCAGACTAAGGGCCCACAGGCACACTGGGGGAATGGGGTGGAGCCACCAGGAATTCACACCTTATACAAATAGGGAACCCAGCCCCATCAGCTTGTATGTAAAAAAGCCCTGGTATTCTACCTAAAGGGGGCAACCGGGAACCTGCTTTCAGGACCCCTCTCTTTGCTGAGAACTTTCCTTTTCGCTTAATAAATTGTACCCCAGTCACTCTTTGATGTCTATGTGCCCATTTCTTCCTGGCAATGAAACAAGAACCCAGTCCTAGCTGAGCTAAGGAGAAAAAAATCTTGCATCAATTTCTCCACTGACACTGAGGGTTGCTTACAATGGGAGTCAACAGAAGTTGCAAACCCAGATTTATATGGAAACTCTCACAGTATTGAAATGTCAGTCCAGGGTGTTCCTTAAACAGAGTGTGGAATATATGTGTGTGGATAACAGTTTGCATTATACTGTATATCTCCTCTCAATCAAATCACAGACTTCCTGTGAGCTGAGGCTATTTTTGTTCAGGTTTGTTTGACGCAGCCAATGCAATGCCTTGTGCAAAGTGACCATTTGTGTTCGTTACTTGAGTTTGGCAAAGACAAAAAGAAACACCCAAATAAAAAACCATTTTGTAACTTTTCCTTCAAAGCCCTGAAAGTCTCACATGGTCTCACCATAAATATTTTACAAAATGAAGTGAGCTATAAATTCTGTCCATTGATGGTCCTGACTTGGGACTAGGGATAGGGACTAGGAATAATTATGGCAAAGGATATTATGATTGACAAGTGATTTGTTGCAAATCAACAGTGGAATAATCCCAAAGAAATCCTTGCATTTAGCTAATCAACTGGGCTTTATCAATTGGCTTTGGTTATTCAGTTTTGTGACATCTGGTTCTTTCAAGAGGTTATTTTTGACATTGTGTGGCTTTGCTCTACACGACATCACATTTCCAACAAGTCTGTGTTATTATTTTGTATTTAATGGTTCTAAAATGAGAAAACACTTAACCACTCCAGAAGTAAAAAATAAACTTGCATTCTTCAAGTCTGTTTGTATAGCATTCTTGCAACTCATTGTGCTTTTATGAAATGGTGTTTGGGTGTTCCCTTGATTTTCCTTGTTGTTTATGTTATTAATGAGACACTTATAAATTCTTGCACAAGGGAGCTAAGAAGTAGGAATGTTATGTGGGTGGTATGTAATCAGGATATATATATGAATGACCACTTTTAAGAGTGGGAATAATCAGATTGATTTCTCCATGTTATTATGTTAATTAATCCACATCATAAAGTTTTAGTCCATTTCCTTTTACTAAGAAAACTTAAGACGCTTGGTATATAGATTTAGATGTAAAATATAGGACAGGGTCTATGGTCAAATCATAACCAGACAATAGAAGCAAAGCAAAAATCCTTCCTCAAAACGAGTTGCAAACTAGTTAAAGAAGAGGAAGTTGCACGAAACATAGAAGGTAAAGTGAATATCAAGGTTATGTCGCCATTGTGAATAAAGCCATTTTAATTTTCTGTGTTAGGGTTCCTTTAGTTTCAGATGACATATTCACAAAGTAAAGCAAATTTCATGACATGTAGCTGGCAGTCCAAGAGCTCTGTGGGACCCAGACGTTGGAACAGTCTTGTTCTCCAGAAGGCTGCCCTCAAGTGGTGGCCAAGATGGAGACAAGAAGTTCCTGCTCTCATCCTTCTTCTGGCTGACAAGCCCAAGGAATCAAAATCCCATTCCTCCTGATGGTTCCAGCAATGACCTTGGAGTATTTTGATTGGCCCTGCTTGGGTTAATGCTAATCCACTGGTTACTTACTGTACACCAGGCAAACTTTTGTGAGCTTTTCCCAGTTTTCCCCAACTCTGGTGCGAGAGAGAGAAAAGAGTCAGAACTTTCTAAGTCATGGGAAAATAGTTCTACACAAAGGTTTGTCTGTTACCAGAAGGGGTAGGGGGTCTCCATAAGGCACAATCTGTGGTCTCCTGCTGTAGCTCATAGCCTTTGACACAGACTCCTGAAGAACAGGGACAATCAAGAGAAGGCATATATGTTATGTTCAAGCCCATTGCTTCAACAACTTGATCCCGGTCTCCACTGCTCCCATCCTCAATTTATATCGGCTGCGTCTGTTTCTTTTTACCAGTCTTGCCATTCTGATGCCAGTGAACAATCTGATCTCAATTTACCCATTCCAGGATCTCAGCAAAAATGGCCCAAGACCCTTGTGTGTATATATATATATTATAATATGTATATAAATATATATATATATTTTTGACTACTTCCTGCATTATTTATTGTTTTCAATTTTCTCATCTGTAAATAGTCATTTAAGTGTTTTAGAGACAGGTGCAATATTTTATGTTAGCTTCAGTTCCCTGTAGCATCCCCTGTAGTCTACTGAATGGTTCAGTGTTCTTTCCTGTAAAAACAGACAAGATCGATTTTAACTGAAGAAATCAGAGAGCTTTCAGATTAGTTCCCCTGGTAGATGAAGTCTAACTCAGCATTCAAGGTTCAGATTTTTCATCTGGTTTTAAAACCCCAGTGGATTATTCTATCCAAGACTCCTGCGGGTTAGTGTTTGTATATAAAAGCCCTTCTGCTGAATGCTTTAAATCTGCCCTACAGAGTTTAATATCCCCCTTCATTTGAAGAGAAAAACATTCTTAGAGTTTTATATTTCTGGATCCTAACTCTGGGGCCAGGGCTGGCACTCTGGCAGGAGAGTTTGAAACATGGGCTGAAAATAGATGACTTCCACAGGCTTGCCAGGGATATCAGATGAGCTCAGAGGACTCTCAAGAATTCTCTCAACAGTGTTTCTGCTATTCTGGGAGGACGAGATAACCAACAGTGGCTAGTTTTAAGGTTTATAGCTTTTCTGATTACTATTGGTATTACAAAATACTGTTAATGCCTCCCGGGGTAGCATTTGAAAGGGACCCTCTCAGCGAGATGGCATCTTGGAAATTTGTCTTTGCTTCAGTGCATAAACAGTCTGGCTCAAGGCCAGCGTCGTATTTTATACGATGAGCAGAATGGTGAACACTGCCCTTTGGTGAACATGCAGGATGTCTGAACTAGAGCTAGATCATCTTTAGGATATTTTCTGGATATAAAATTCTATTACGTATCTATTCTGTATTCTATTCTGTATATTTTTCCCCAAATTAGGCACAAAGGCAACTTTTTAGTATATTTATTGGTAAGATATGAAATGATTGAAGGAAGGCCTAAATCATTTTTATAAATGGGCACATACATTTAAACAATCTAGACACTTGAAAGTCCCTTGAGGGGCTACCAAATAGAGGGGCCACACGCCATAATGTCTTCAGAAGGGAGCTACACTCAGGGGGAAAGTCCACTCAGTTATTTGCTTAAAATGTAGCCATATAGTCTTTGAATCAACTCTCTGAACTTAACACATTCTGTTCATAAGATAGCCTAGACCTACTGTACATGTCATACAAATGAATTAGTTAAGAGTCTTTCGAGTTCTGTATACAAATTTTATAAGTGGTTTTGTTGGCATTAAAAAAAGGATAATTTTCTTGGAGCTCAAGCAGTTAGCCCCTTTATATGTAAAATCAATTGTCAAAAAAAAAAAAAAAAAAAGAGAATCTGATGCTCTCTACACAGACAAGTGAATTAAAAATAACAAAACAAAATAAAACATGGTCTTCCCTACATCAGCAACTTTCACAAGCATTAAATTCACTTTAATGGTTTTAACTCTGGACATGTCCAGTGGCATGCTGACTGTGACAAAATCACATGAAACCTACACGTTCTTCCATAATTGTTTCAACTCTGTAAAATGGAGATGACAGTTTAAAGATGACTCCACTCTGCTGAGAAATGATAGAAGAGAGAAGGTTGACAACACATATTTCCCAGACTGCATTCACCAAAATTCCTTCTAATAGAAGGAGATACCAAGAGTTGGAAAAAGTTTGACTCCAGCATCTTTCAAAATTCTATTTCATTGTATTCTCCCACAGTGTTCTCTATAGGAAACGGAGTCTCTGGAACTGTATTTAACATAACTTCTCTAGAAAGTACAACAATTTCTTAACGGGTTCAAGTATCCTTGCAAGTTGTAGATCTAAGTATGGAGATCTGTACACCAGCCAAATCTGGCAATGCCTAAAAGATGTAATTATCACACAAAATGTAACGATGGGCTCATGTCATCCTGAGTGCTGACTCCAAAAGCCACATAGATGAGAGAACAGCAAAGTCTTATCAGCTGAGTACCCATGAGCTAGTACAACGTATCAGTTATTTCGACGTTTCATTGACAAAATTAAGAAACTTATTAAAAAGCTAGAAAACCCTAAATCCTAGTTAAAAGTCTAGTTTTTCTACTGCCACATTTTAGAATTTTACTCTAAAATTCTAAAATTGTATGTATTCTCAAGCACTGTTTTTCTATGAAGTTTTCTTCAAATGTGGAGGCATCTTGTGGTGGCTTGAAGTGTGAAGACCTATCTGCTCGGGACCGCAGAATGTGACCCTATTTGGAATGACAGCCTTTATAGGTGTAATTAAGGTAAGGATCTTAAGATGAGGTCATCCTGGATTAGCATGGGCCTTTAGAAGAGACAGGAAGGGAGAGATGCTGAGACATAAGAAGAAGGTCGTGTGAAGCAGAAACTGAAGCCGTGCAGTCCCAAATGAAGGAACACTTGGAGCCACAAGAAGCCAGAAGAGGCAAGGAAGGACACTTTCCTGGAGCCTTCCGGGGCACTGAGGCTCTGCTCGTGCTTTGGTTTCTTTTGTACTTCTAGCCTCCAGAACTGAGAGATAATAAAGGTCTATTGTTTGAAGCTACGCTGTTTGTAGTAATTTATTACCACAGCCCTAGGAAACTAATACACATCTTTAAGTAGTTGATGCATTTTTAAGAGAAAAACTATATAAAATTATGATACATTATTTAACATAACTTCTCTAGAAAGTACAACAATTTCTTAACGGGTTCAAGTATCCTTGCAAGTTGTAGATCTAGTATGGAGATCTGTACACCAGCCAAATCTGGCAATGCCTAAAAGATGTAATTATCACACAAAATGTAATGATGGGCTCATGTCATCCTGAGAGAAAAGTGAGAAAATCACTTTTCTCAGGGTCTGGTATTTGCAGGAGTCAAAAATTATAGCAAAAGAGATTCACTGAGTACAATTATCTAAGTGCGTAATCTTGCAATTTCTTTTCAAATATTTTACCTAGATCTAAGGAAGATGTTTTTAAAGGCCGTTCTCTAAGGGTCTCCTGAAATGAACAAGGCTGAGATCGTAGATGCGTGATGGACAGTCAGTGCTGAGAATATTCTAAGCCAAATTGAACATCTGAAGTGTGGACAAAAATCACAAGGGTAAAATAAAGACAAATAACTATGAAATTTACTACCAATCTTTCCTAAAAGGAATCCTAGAAGGGAAATTTCAGAGAGAAGGGAAATTATGCTAGAGAGCAAATCTGAGATACAGAGATGAATAGAAAGCAAAAATGTTAGAAAATGGGTGAGTAAATCTAAGAATTTATGGACTCACTAAAGCAATCATAATAATTTCTAATTTGTGATAAAAAATAGGCAATACAGAACCAAGATATTGGACAAAATTAATAACAATGAGAGAAAAGGTGAAAGGAGTTAATGTTATCTGTTATTTCTAGGGAGGTTAATTTTAATAATTTTAATTAAATAGGCATGTTAAACCACCTATGGTAACCAGTTAAAAACTAACAAGGAGAGTATAAGCTTCATACTAATAGAATAAAAAATGAAATGTGAAAACTAAACAAATAAACAACAAACCCTCAATATTTCAAATTAGAAAGAAGAAATGGGGTAAAAAGGGGGAAAAACAGAATAAATCACAAGAAAAACGTGAAAATATATCAACATATCAGTAATCATAATAGCTCAAAATTACTACAAGTTTACCTTTCTCATAAATATGGATTAAATGCACATTTTCAAAAATGGCCATAAGTAGTGATACATTTTTTCAGGATGTGAGCATCTGGGGACTTATTAAACTTCTCCAGAGGACGTATCTTTCACTTGAGCCTGAAATTAAGATGTGGAAGGCTTTGGACAAAAGGCTTGGATTGACTGATGTTCTGGGTAGATTCATATTTTACATCCATTTTCTTCCTTTCTTTAAGTCTTTGTTTCCTTTAGGCTCCGTCTTCCTTCTTTTCCCCTGATAGCACTATTGTCTATTGTCAATAATACGTTTCAAATTTAAGACACCTAACAGATTCTGAGAAAACAGATATACCCTAAGGGTTCGTATCAAAGGTAGTCAGGTTTTAATGCATAAGTATGATAATTATTGAGTGTTCCAACAGTTTCCTTTGCATTTGGAAAGGAGAAAACCTGACAGACACAGGAACAAAAATTTTCTCCCGTACTTGTTTTACTGCGAGGTTAACACAGCTTTAAAACAGAATTTTTGTTCCAGTGGAACATTTCCCAGGTATATGAGCATGAAGAGTCACCATGTCTTCTACGTAGACATTTCAGAGTGTAAAGCAGAATAGAGAGCTCATTGCCTGTGGGTTCACATAAGGAACAAAAGTTGCCTGATGTAAAATAAGAAATAATATTTTTTTCTGCAATTCAGACTCTGGTCTTTGCTTTAAAATGAAAATGGAGAAGCTAAAGTTCTGGAGGAGAATGATCTCAGTTCACCATGGTGGGAAGTCATTAGAGACTTACATATAAAGATCTGAGAAATGTCTTTCAAAAATATCAAATATAGTTGTTTCAGAAAACAGAAAAAGAAATAAAAGATTCTGGATCCTACTTTAACATTTTGAGCAATACAGGCATTAGAAGGATGCTTAGGGGCCGTGCAAGTCAATGATGAACGCCTGCTACCTAAGACTTGGGTGACTCACCTTGCCTCTCCTGGTGGCCTGCTGAATGACAAGTTTTTGGAACTAATTATTTGTTTCCACTAGCAAATGATGCCTAGATACTAACATCATAGTATAAATTTTTATAATTAATATTGTAATAAATATAATGAGTTTGTTATAAACATATTCCATGTTTTCCATAAAACTCAAAAAAGCCGTCTTAACTTTTTTGAATGAAAATAGCCACCAAAGACTTATTTTCTTTTCCTCAAACTACCCTTTGCAAAATAGGTACTCATTAAACATCAAATTCACCTCTCTTGTATAAAAATGCCTGCAGGTGAAAATATATTCAAACAACTTGAATGAAGGAATTAAGATTTTAAGTTGCTTCTCTTAAAATACAGAGGCTATTATATGGGTCATACATTAAAAATTTTTCTCCACTGATATTTTAACTTTCTCTGAGGAATCTCCTTGCTCTTTCTGCCACTGTGGTAGAGCCCAAGACACATGGAACCTTGAATGGCACTGTTGGGTGTGGGGCCTGCCCTCCATCCCCCTCCTACTCATATAGGTAGAGGAAGCAGAATGTTACCAAGTTGATGGGAATAATGTAGGAAAAAAAGAAAAAAAATTAAAAAGAGTTAGCAGTGTAATTGAGACAAACCCCATTTTACAAAATTTATGCTAGATAAAATGCAGCTCCTTGAGAACAGAGTTCTTTTGACATATCGATGGAGGAAAATAGATAGACAGATAGATAGATAGATAGATAGATAGATAGATAGATAGATAGATAGATAGACAGACAGAAAACAGGTAGGAGTTGTATGTTATTTTAAAGTGCTACCACCTGGAATAACCCTTAGTTTCTTTATACAGCCTGCTTTATAAAATCTTAGTGTCCTTTAAAAATATCCGTGGAAACAAGGTTATCTTAAAGGAAAGACTATTTTATAATGATTATATATTCTACGTATTAGGGCCTGAATTTATTAAACCTAATACATCTTAACAGCAAATAATGTTAAAATTAAGTTTATTTAAATATAATTCTAAATCCCACAGATAGTTAAAACTGTCTTTCTGTGATTCTTTTTAGAGAGGTGATGTCAGATGAAGGAGAAAGTGATTAAAAATTCTTGTTCCTCAGAAATTAATTTATGACTATTATCATGAAAACCTACACAGTTTTCTTTAAATACTGCATTCTCCCAACCAGGAGATAAGCATAAATGCTCTTTAAAAGAAAAAGGCAGGTTTTTGGGGTGATATCAGTGGCAAAATGGAATAGATATTTAATGTTAGAACAAAAAACTCAAGAGTAAGTCACTAATTATTTTCCTATTTTATGAGATAATTCATAGAGAATTTAATACATTATGTAAATGGAAACTCCTGATTTTCCTCAGTAGATGTCTCTTGCTTATATCATGAAAATTTGAGAAAAGTAGATTCATTCTCATGCCCTAAATATACATTCTGGTAGTTGCTATTTTAACAAAGATCCTGATTGTTGACTCAAGCATAAGTGTTTTATTGATTATTTTTGGAAAGCTACAAGTAAAAATACGTCAAGTTAACTTAGCAAACAAAAAGAAACTTAATAGTAAGTGATTGAGTCAAGAGTCAAGAACCACAAATTTTCAAAATACGTTGGTTGACAGTGAGAATTTAGCTTTAAGCACCCTTCCATATCTGGAAGTGTGTAATTGATAAAAGACAATTATATGTTTACCTTTTATTTCATTCTTATCATACACAAACAAAAATGACACAACCCCTTTGAAGTGTTAACCAAAATTGAGTCACACTAGATATTAGCAACCAACAATAAACTATTCTTTGAGGGGTTATTATTAAAAGGTTAGACTGAATCACATCATTCTTATAAATCAAATTTAACTCAAATCCAATCATTTGTCACATTTATAAAATTGTGGAATTTATTTTTCAAGTTTTAATTTTCTCTTAGCTTAAACGTACCGAATTTTTGTCAGTTCTAATCCTTGTTTTTACATTTTAGTGTCTGTGATAGATGCATCGTAGCATTTAACATCACCGATGATCAGGTGATTTCTATCGCGGACATGCAAACTCTCCACATCACAGCTTAACTGGCAGTGCATTTTCTTTCTTGGTGGTATATAACATAATAGTGTTATGTGTTATATATACATAATTTTAAGATAACGTAATCTTAGTTTTCATTAAATATTATGTTATTAAGACTTTCCTTACCTCCACTCATTCGCACTGTTTAGAAGGAAACAAAAAAGTATGGTTAATAAAGCATTTCAGTAGCAGAAGCCACAGATTCAATTCTTGCATTAGCATTGATCAGAATTTTTATAAGTAATACTTGCTTATACTTTTTTATCATCATATAGATGAATTTGAATGAAAATTAAATGAGACATATGAAAGTATTTTAACTCTATTAGGTTTTCAAAATACAATAATTTCCTTTTCCTCATGATTTAAGAAAAATATATATGTAGATAATTTTAATAGCGATAAAGTAGCATAGTAAAATAAGACTAATGATAATTACTATAGTGGTTGAGAATTTCCCACTGGTTTGGTTTTCAAGACAAAAATCTTTCCCCTAATTCTTCCAGGCCTCTTGTCAAGGAAGTTGAGTGAGGTATCTGATTTGTGGATGAGAGTCACTGTTCATTGTTCAATTAGTAACAACTTCCTAACAGACATTTCAGCCCCACCTTCTCCTTGGGCCCGCCTAAGGATTACTGGGGAAAAAGCATCAGGTGAGAGAACAGGTGTAATGGTGCTGAAATAGCTCTGCCAAAATAGATGCCTCCAGCCACTATGGTTTATGTCGGTGAGTTAGTACGGCCCTTCTCTGCAGTACCATGAAACTAAACAAGGCTTAGGAGAACGTTTTCTCCTAGCTCTGCTCATTTCAGGTTTGATTTCCGTTGGCATAAGGAACTTCAGGTGAGTCCTTCATCTTCAGGAAATGTGCTTTTGCTTAGGCTTTCTGAGCTTTTCTCTATTCTGCTTTCAATCCCTTCTCTGTGGCTTCTGCCCAATCTTAGCTGCTTTTAGCAGCTCTTAAAAATGTTTTGAGATCTGTGGTTTTGACAGGAGTAGAGGTCTGTTTTTCTCATTCTCCTTTTTGCTTTTGTGTTGTTTTCAGCAGAAAAGGCAGTATCTAACCTCTGCAGCCACATTTCTTTCAGAAGTCACCTATTCATATATAAAAATGCCAAGTGCCATGTTCACAGTGAATCTGCCATGGCCATCATCTGAGAGATTTTCTAATTGTTACAATCTGCTCTCAGTCCTCAAAAAATTTAGATTAAGGATGTATATAAAACAATACCAAAGAAATTATGTGCAGGATTCTGTCGTTTGGACCACACATGAAAAAGAATTCAGAAAGGAAGAACTCAGTGTGGCCTAGAGAAGCAAGGAAGTACTCTGAGAGGATGCTGGCATTCAGAGTTTCTTGAATAAAAAAAATTAAAAGGTATAGAAAAGAAGGTTTTACAGGAGGATGATACTACTTTAAAATTGCACATTACAATGAAAACTGGAAAAAGAGTTTTCTTTACTGTAATTATAGAAACAATTATTTACATTGATGCCCTGCTTTAGAAGTTTCAGATCACTTTCCCATATAATATTTGAGCAATCCTATTAGATTCCCTCTGGATTTATGTCCAAAATTGGAGATACACTTTGGGAACAGCATGGTAGTAAATATGGCCGAAAACTAATTTGTATTTAAAAGCAAATGCAGTGTGCCAACGCAGTGTGCCAACACAGTGTTTTGATTATATGCTTAGAAAATTGAGTGAAGACAATGATATATAGAGAGAGATTTTTTTTTTTTTTTTTTTTTTTTTTTTTAGACACAGTCTCCTTCTGTCGCCCAGGCTGGAGTGCAGTTGCACGATTTCAGCTCACTGCAACCTCTGCCTCCCGGGTTAAAGTGATTCTCCTGTCTCAGCCTTCCCAGTAGTTAGGACTACAGGTGTGTGTTTTTTATTTTTTTATTTTTTTTGTATTTTTAGTAGCGACGGGGTTTCACCATGTGAGCCAGGATGGTCTCGAACTCCTGACCTCAGGAAATCCTCCCACCTTGGCCTCCCAAAGTGCTGGGATTATAGACGTGAGCCACCGCGCCCGGCCGAAGACAATGTTCTCATGGGGTGGGAAAGTTTGGTTATAATCGGATTCATGCTGCAACTTCTTCTCATAGCTAGTATTCACTTTCGTGATTAAACATAGTTTTCTTCAATGTAAAAACCTATAGGTGTTATCAGTCCAAATCAAATTACAGTATGACTGATGTTGAAACGAATTCTCTGTCTCTTATGCAAAAATCAGTTGCTCAAACTAAGATGCAGTCCCTTTCCAATGAAGAAAAAGTCAGGCTGTGCATAAAAAGTGAGACCTTGTGAAGGTCACTCTCAATGTTGACTTAAGCCCAGTGGCTTCCTGCTCCATCTCTTCATTTCTTAACCGAACCTTGCTCCGAGCTTGGCTTCCCTTGGTGAGTCTTTGTAAAACATGTCCCTGACTCCACTCTGTGGAATCTAGCCACCTCTAGCAATGGGCAACCCTTACAGCTCTTAGGCTCTGGCTCTGTTACTTGGCTGCGAGTCTTGGCTCCTTTTAGCAAAGCTTTTCATCCAAAAATGGTCAATTAGTGGCAATGTTCTGTACGTAACAGAAGTGCACAAAAGCCATGCCTTGCTGGAAGCTTCTCTGCAGAGTGACCTTATTCTATCACCCTTATGATAGGACCACATTTTTAGGACCACAAATTCTTAATTATGAAGAATTTGAAATCCTCTGATCCAGAGTTTTCACTGGTCATAGAGATTTGGATATGTTGAGAGAAAAATTGAAGAACATTTTTTTTTTGCATTCTTGGTTTCCATTGTCTACTGTTTTATAGACATTTACGCCCTTTTGTATTTTCAATAAGCAACCCTGAGATCCTTCACGGTGGTACACGGTGGTAACTACTATTAGATAGTCACCAATTTAGATTCAGGAGCCTCAAAATAGTTTGTTCCTGAGTAACTTCAGTATACGCCAGTGCTATCTCATTCTCTTCTATTGCCATTATACACCCAAGGCCTACAAAAAAGTGTTTAAAGACGTAAACATTATCACATTTTTAATGTCCAACTGTGCTTTTTAAATGAAAATATTCCAGCTCATGACATGATTGGTTTTCTTAGTGCCAAAGATCTTCACCTAACAGAGGAAGTGTAATATATCACTATTTTCCTGCAGATAGAAAACTGCAGGGATCACTGATACAAATGAATATTTTTTTATCCACAAAATTCATAGAAATTTAATTATGACACAGGAAAACATAAACCCAAGTCAATTCTTTTAAATCAGTTACAATTGTACAAAATTAATTTATCATAAAATCAGAGTTTAAATGTATTGTTTTATTTTAATTTTAGAGAAAATATCGCCAGTGAGTCTTATTTCTACTGGCTTATGTCAGACTGTATGTTTTAGTCTCACAAACAGCATTAGTACAAAAGTGATGGGTTCAATCTGATTTACTTCCTTACAATATGCAAATCATTTGAAATTTAAGCATATGTAAATTTCTCATTACTCTCATTGTGATGTTTGTTTCTTTTTCTAGTTTATTTCATGACATGCTTAACCTTTAACCTTTATAAAGACTTAAAAGTGTGATAAAGGTCAAGTGTAAAATGGATTATTTTGGCTGTTGGGGCTCAAAAACTGAGCCCCGACAATATGGTGCTTTGACGTGCTGAACTAAAGAAGCAGCTTCAAGGTCTCTCTGACCTCCTAATTTTCTCTCTCAATCCCCTTCCTCTCCCAAGCCACAGGATGAGGCTGTTCTCTGAAATTCCCTTATGCACCTAAAACCAGGCCCCCAAAGAGAAACACAATTGCCTTCAATCCCTTCCCTGACGTTTCATTATCCAGAGAAGATTAGAACTCATATCAAAGAGGAGGAGATTGAAAATTGAACACCACACCTAGAGCCCAGAACTTCATCCCAAACTACTGTCTGTTCTCTGGTCCCGT
Source organism: Piliocolobus tephrosceles (assembly GCF_002776525.5). NCBI lineage: Eukaryota > Metazoa > Chordata > Mammalia > Primates > Cercopithecidae > Piliocolobus > Piliocolobus tephrosceles. The sequence continues at coordinate 5,786,156 of NC_045455.1, read as the reverse complement.
TTAATTCCCAGAGAGAATTATTTTATTAACCATGATCTAAACATTGGCTCTGTTTATCTCTCCTAAAGTCGTAAAGTTCTACTCCTACTCTCCCTCATCTTTCCTTCCCTCATGAAAAAGGGTGTATAAGCACCTGGACCTCCTTGCGTTGTTGGACAATCACTGTCTGAGACTCCCCTGTGCTATGCATGTTCACTAATATGTATGGCCATTTCTCCTAAGAATCTGCCTTTTATTGGTTCATTTTCTTCAAGCCTTCAGAGGGAGAAGGGGAAGCTTTCCCTCAGTGTCCCCACAATACCCTCCTTTAATTGCCATCTTCCCGTTGTCATTACATCCTTCAAATATCTGCCTGGTTTTCATGCTGCTAATGTTAGGCTAGTTTTATCAGGGACAAAATATCTGTCCCACATAGGTCATCATCAGTTATGTGGACTTTGAGCTAAAATCAAATTGACACCTATGTACTAAAATATTTAAGTTAGCCAGCATGTGGAACATTCTTTTGTATGAACTCCCAGGAAAGAGCATGGAGATTGATAGACTGGACCAAAAGTGAAAACGGGATCATTATTTAGTTACCAAAATACAAATTATTAAGAAAAAATACAGCATGACTTGTAAGATTTGTTATGAATAGGATTGGCCTAAAATAAAGGGCAGATTTTGATGGAAAATCCTAATCATGAGAAACGATTATTGCATTAAAATGGAGAGACATCATAGGTTTATCTGTGGAAAATCTTGTAAATTTTGTAAGAGAAAAATATTCTGTGAGTGTTAATGCACAATGGGCAATATTTTACTAGAATTATTTTGGAGAAATTATATGAATCAGTAGAATAACAAAAATGAATCCTTTAAGAAAATGTATCTTGGTTAATGCAATTTTCGGACATATGGAAACAAAATAAAAATGACAAAGAGGCAATGACTGTAATTTTGGCAATTTCCCACCCCCAAGCATGATGAATTACAGACTGGATTTCGGGAGCCAGGTGTGCAGGAACCTGGGATTGAGATGGGTGGCTAGGGGCCTGGGCTGTGAGTAGGGGCGTGTGCACTGGGCCAGTATGTTGGCTCTGAAAGCCCTCCACAAGGAACCAAGTCAAGGCTGCATCATCCACGGAGATGTTTCATATCTTGTAGTTCACCATCCTTGCTGGGGAGGAAATTCTAGAGACAGCAGTGTGGGACACTTACTTTTCCTCAACACTGACTTGCCAGGTATAATTCTAAACTTAGTTTTCCAAGTTTCATAAACTTGAACTCACAAAACACAATGTATACACACACACACACACACACACACACACACACACACACACACCTCTCCTAGGGGTTGTGAGTAATAGAAAGAGATTGAGATTTAGATATAGCTTGCTCAGAAAAATGCCTGACACAAAATCAATCCTTTCTTGCTGTTGTTGTTATGAATATTATAATTGACATTAAGACTAATGTGGCAAATTAGAGATTTTAATGTGAAAATTAAACATAGTGGTCTACCTTTGTATTAAATAAAGCATTATGCCATGATGCATTCTCTTATTAGGAGCAGCCATTTTTATGGGGCTATATTTAGAAATCTAAAGCCTTAAAAAAATCCAAGTTTTCACTTATGTTAACAAAATGTGTTTTTTAAATAATACTTTTATTCTCTGTATAATTATATGTAATTTAGTCTTTTTATAAGAGAAAAACAGTTATTTTAGTTTGTTTGTCTCCCCATCAAGATGAAGTAAGAATGGTTGGAGTAAACCTAACATTGTCATGTAAACCAATTGTAACATATGAGTGGCAGTACAGCTAAGTCATTTAGAGCATGAGATTTGGATTTAAACAGAACTAAATTCAGCCTGTTTCCACCCACCGGTGGGTAAACAACGAGTTTGAGTAAGTTACTTACCACCCTTAAGACTCAATTTTCTTATATGTTAAATTGAGATAACAATATTAATATTTACATTATATGGTACTTGTGAAGGGAAAAATGTATTTAAATTGCTTGACACAGTGCAAGGAACATTTTTAAAATTTTGATAAATGATATTTATTGTGCTAGTATTGTTTCCCTTCCCTTTCCCCTTCTAGTAAGCCAGAGTGTGCGTATTTTTTTTCCCTTGAGAAAATTGCTCAGAAATGAAATAGCAAAGAGCCTGAGGTCTATAAGCCTGAGAATGAAGGAAGAGGCATTGGTCTTTCTTGACAGCTCCGGGCAGGTCTAATGAGAAGCCAGGGGTGAGAACAACCACTTTCTGGCATTGCCATTAGGTGAATATATCCCATAGTATTAACTTTTTTCTAGGTCTTCACACAAGACTCTGATTCTTATGTGAGAGAACCTTTTTTTGTTAGTATGAATAATGTCTAATCTCCATGCTAAGATTAGAATTCCACTGACCGTGTTAGGGGACAGAGGAATCATTTCCCAAAGAAAGGAAAGCTTGTCAGACCAAAATCCAGATGGGCACTACAGTACCCAATACTAAATAGGGTGGAGCATTTTGGGCTTCTGTAAGTGAATTTCAGAGGATGATGGAAATGTTCTAAATCTTATTTTGTATGATGATTACTCAGATCAAAACTCATCGGTTAGAATGCACTTTATTATTTATTCCATGTAAATCCTAAATAAATCACTTCATTTAAATACCTCAATGACTCAATTAAATCATCTTCAGTAGTTAACATACAATTCATTATTAGTCTTTCAGTAGTCTGCTATATCACAGTCTACCAATCAACATAAGGATAGAATAAATTCAAAAGGAAGAGACACATGCACAGTGGTTTCTCAAGATATCTTTTATCTGTAAATTCAAGTTCAGAAATACAAGATTAAGTATTCTATACACACTTTAATTTATAATTCAAATAATTCATATGCAATATTTAGGTAATAGCTTCTATTTTCTTTTTTCATTTTAAGTAGGTTCTCTGTTGCTAGGTGCTTTCTAAAAGTGATTTGAATAGTAATACAGTAAAAGTGTTATATAGCTCCTCTTCTAAAATTTCAGTCTCATTTACATCATTTTTAAAAATTGTTTCTGAGAACAGTATTGTTATACTTATTCCTCTTTGAGAAAATGAAGTGAGTAACATTTAAGTCATTTAAGATAGACTAGAACTCAAAGAGCTGTGTTCTGATATTACTTGAGGCATGCAACAAACATATTTCTATAAGCACAATGTTCAAGAAATGTATGGATACCATTGTTTCCTGATTTGAATTTTTAAAAAGGAAATTGGAGATGAAGTGCATAGAAAAACCTGCATTTGTCTTGCACATTATCCCATGATTTCCTTTATGCAGAAAATTCCTAGTTTATATATTCTGTAGTAACTCTTAGAAATGCAAATATTTATGTTTGCAGCATTATTTTTGTATTTAAACAATCATTCACATACATACCCATATCTGTAAATATCTATACTATTGTCCACATATTTAATAATCTGTAAACTGAAAATAGTTATGATTGACTAGTTTATATACTCTTATTGAACACACCTTTATTAAGCATCTGCTGTTAGTTAAGCACTGTGTTTGAATATATAAAGAAACCATAACCTCATAAATAATCTTAGTTCAGAAACTCTATTACTTGTTTTGGAAAACAGGTGGAAAAAATTCAAACGCAAAACATAGTACAGGAAATTGTGAGAGAAATTATTGGAAGAGAGCAGCTTGGAAGACAGATAGTGAAGAGATGCGGCATGACTAATGAAAATTGGAGCAGAAGAAAGTCCAAATAATGCAGAAAACTAGCCAGAGGTAAAAGAACACCTGAATCTGTCATTTGGAAGGCATGCTAACATCCCAGAATAATTTTGAAATCTATCTGGTAAAATTTCTGAATTCCAAGAATAAAGAAAACACAGCACACATATTGCAATGGGAAAAATAAAATGAGAGAGTAAAAATGAAATCCAATTATTTATGGAAAATCCCAGTAGCTAGATGGTAGCAGAGCAATGTTACAGATTTTAGGGAGACCAGGACTAGAACCAAGAATTCTGGGCCAGACCAATATAGATTCATGTATTAGTGCAAAATAAAGATACTCTTGGAATTGCAAAGTTCAGAAAGTATTCTGCCTGTGCTGTTCTTGGCCTGTGAACTCAAAAGCCACGCCCTGCCCTTCCCCAGGGTCTATATTCTGCAAACCAAGTTTCCCAGGCTTCCTCTCTAGCTGACTTCTCACTAGATTCCAATAAAAGGAGGCCCTGGCAGGAGAATGGAAAGTAGCAGGAAGGGAGAAACCAGAGGCTTTTTTCCTGCCTGTCATTGCATCAGGTTGCACCCTTGACTGTCACTATCTCTTCTGTGGTTCAACTCCATCGTGGCTCTTGTAAGACCACCTGTTCCCTTATCCCTCCAGCCCTTGTGGAAATGTTGCTTAGAGGAAAAGAGGAAGAGGAGGCAGTGTAACAGAGACTTTATAATGCTTTTGTTGCAAACCTGACTCTTTGCCAAAGAATCAGCAGCGGTGTTCTCAGATATGTGGAATGAAGCAGCAGCTGTACTGATAAAGGATTTGGCTTTCCGGGCCGAGGGATGAGAGTAATAAAGCAGAGTTCCGTCCGTCTCTGCAAACTTATTAAATGAACATAGAATTCTTGCCAAAGTAACAAGGCTCGTGTGAGTCATTGACTGTGTGTGGGTACCAGCAGTCCTTCATGTTCATATCCGGTAGCTCAAGAGTTCTTTCAGTTGTGCACCTTTGCCTGAAATGGTGGTGGTTAATCAGTGCCAATCAAAGAAAAAAACTGACCCCTGCCCATTAAGATAAAGTTCAAATGGTTTCCAAAGATTTGGTACAAGTACAGCAAATTTATAGCAAAATATCCACAAAACCACATTTACACATTTGGAAATTCAAAAATATTTTCCAGATCACAGAAAAGCTGGTTATACTTCCAGCCTAGTCCAAAAGACTGTAACCATAACAAAACATGCAAAACTTTCTTGTGTACAAGTGATCACAATCAAAATTCTTTTCAGTGGTATGCCCATATAGCTCTCTTAACCTACCAATCCCCTCTTAGGTTAATACTATGAATTACTTCCTGATTTATTTTACATATTAGGAAGAAGGATAGCAAAGAAGGAATCAGAGTATTTGGTGACTGAATGCATATAAGAAGTAAAAAGTGCAAGATTTTACTTTTAAAGCTTTTTAATCCGTTAAAATTATTTTAAGTTCTTAGACCTGTATGGCTAAAGAAATGTCATAGCATTGCTAGTGTGAGAAACAGACTTACCCATCGAAACCCAGAGAATGGACTCAGAGATCCAGAAGAGCAAAAGTGAGACTTTTAATAATGGCTTGCAAGGTGGGGTGTTTGATGAGCAGGCACACCCAGCACAGTTTTAACCAGCAAACTATCCCCTAGTTTGCAGGTCCCTCCCCCAGTTCCTCATAGGCTGAGTACTATGGGGTCACAGTCTTCCAGAACATCGCCTATTGATTGTTGGGTGGGGACTGTAGGTGTTTTTTGTTTGTTTGTTTGTTTGTTTTTTGGCAGGGGGTGGTTATCTTGCTTCATTTTGTTGCAGCCCGCTATGTATTGCAATTGTAGGCTTAGGGGCTCTTCAAGTATTTGACTTATGACCTAAGTACCTGGGCAGGCTGATAAGAACAGACAAAATGAGCTATTTTGCAGGCTAGTAAACTTTCATTTTAGACTAAACTTTTTTGGTTTGGGTGAGAGCACCTAAGTGGTGGGGGAAGGTAGGGGAAAGGGGAGACCAACAAGCAGGCATTCGGCTATCCAAGCGGGGGTCTAGTATATCCTGTTTCTTCTGTAGTTTGCTGACCTAAGCAGATTCAAGGCACTTTCTCTTGGAAATGGACCGCTGTGTATATTATTTCCTTCAATAGTAACAAAGACAGGGCAGCTAACTTTCAAGAAAACTAATGTATTGCTGTGCAAAAGCCAGAAATGTCCCTTGCCTCTGAACAATAACACTCATGCTCAGAAAAAGGCTCCAGATTTAGGATGTGGAAGTGGGATTTATTTGCATAAAAGGCTGGTTGGAGTCATGGGGATGTGATAGTTCAAGGAAAAATGCAGCACAGATTTCAGGACAATCTGGGGAGAAGTCAAGTGAGAAAACTCACCTAAGCAATCAGTTTCCCTGTGTGCAAAGTGTAATGTGTACTAAAGAACGTATTATAATCAGAAAGCTGTATTTTACCAAACCTTTCTGTGCTTACCCACAAAACACTCACACATTTAGAAAAGATTAGAAAATATTTTCGTATGAAAAACTGAAAAGATAAAAACTCATAAAATACAAAGCTAGTAAAGTCAGTTGGTAAAAATGCTCTACATTAAAGTGAGAAATACTGGAATGGAAAAAAGACAATTTTCCTCATACTCATCATGATCCTTTTCAGTGGTTGAAAAGTATTCAGGTGAAAAATTCATGTACACACTCAAACAAATATAATTTCCTTCAACTTTCTGAGACCTTTACAGAACAAACATATAATTTATTTTTTCTGTTTCTCACTTCCCATTTCTTCCTTCAATCACACACACACACACACACACACACTCACAAGTATGAGCACAAAACACTTCTGCTCAATGCCATCAAGTTCTGATGCTTATTTGCTTTGTCTGTTTGCTTGTTTTTTTATAGAAATATTCTTCCCTGAACTGTAACTCCTTGAAGGCATGAGTTATATGTTTCATCTTCCCTATGTCTAGAAAAGTTCCTTGGATATTGAAGGTTCTGTATATAGATGTATGTTATATATGTGTGTATATATTTATGTATGTGTGTATACATCTTACATGTATATACACGTGAATATATTTAACATATACATGTATATGTAACATATATACACATATATACACATAGATGTGACTATATGTGTATAAAAATTGGAACCAATGGATTTAATGACTCAATAGTACTGTATTATTTATGATTGAAAACACTGGATCATTTGGAACATCAAATTTTAAACAACTAAGCTCTAAAAATACAGTGAGAGCACGATACCATTTGTTGCACAGTCATCAAGATTCTAGACCACCATATATCATCTCCTATTAATGCACAGAAAGACATCATCCACCAGGGAAGAAAAATCTGGAAAGAACCCATAGATTGTTCTAACACCAGACTAAAAGCCAGAAGACGTCATGAGATCCTAGCTCTCACACCTTCTAGCTACAGTGACTTCAATTCTCTACACTTAAGTTTTTGTTTTTTATATAAAATAGAAAGTGTGGATATTACGAACCCAGGATCATTTACAAATCTAAAGATTTTTCTATTGCTGGAACATATGTACAATAATTAAAATGGAGTTTTGCACAAAGCCATGATCAATAAATTGTTGTTTGAGTAGGTGACAGAGAAGGACATGTAGACCTGAGTCCCTTCCAATATTGAAAATTCAAGACCATAGTCAGGAAAGCTTAGAGCAAATGTTGGGGGATTTGCTAAAACTCCTGTCCAAATCATTCCCATTGAGAAACACTATCTGTTTTTCCTAATATTTTAAAAAATCAAATAAAGATCTTATTTTTAGACAATATGTAGCACACAAAGAAAGATTCATCTAACCTGGAGTTGCTTACACAAGATTCAAAATACATTCCTTTTTGTCCTTTGCACTGAGTGTAGTACAAGGTAAACTCTCAATGCTACTCAATTACAGTATTTCTTTAACTGAAATAAATTGCATTATGTATTTACAAGGATTAACTGTCAATGTACTAATTAATCTTTATTATTACAAAATCAAAAATCTCATCTTAAATATCTTTGGATGCCATATATGGAAGTTAACTTAAAATGGATTAAAGACTTAAATATAAGACCTGAAATGGAGAAACTACTAGAAGAAAACACAGGGGAAAAACTCCATAACATTGGCACAGCAAAGATTTTTTGAACAAAACCTTAAAAGCATGGAAAACAGAAACAAACTGTAGAAACTAATGGGATTGCATTGAACTAATTAGCACCACAAAGGAAACAATCAGCAGAGCAGAGTGACAACACCTATTTTAGAGGATAGGAGAATATATTTGCAAACTGGATATCTGATAAGGGATTAATATCCAACATTTTAAAGAAACTCAGACAACTTAACAATAAAAACCCCAAATAACCTGATTTGAAAATGGGCAAAAGACCTGAATAGACATTTCTCAAAAAATGACATGTAAATGGCCAACAAATATATGAAAAAATGCTCAGCATCACCAGTCATCAGGAAAATGCAAATCAAAACAACACTGAGATACCACCTCACTCCAATCAGAATGGCTACAGTCAAAATATCAAAAGACAGGTGTTGGCGAGGATGGGAAGGGAATGGAAAAAACCTTACACACTGCTGGTGGGAATGTAAATGAGAACAGTAATGATGGGAGACAATACGGAGGCTGATAAAAAATGTAAAAAAAGAGCTACCATATGATCCAGCAATCCCACTGCTGGGTATATAGCCAAAGGAAATGAAGTCAGTATGTCTGCATTCCTATGTGTACATATGTTAATTGCAGCACTATTCACAATAGCCAGAATATGAAATCAATCTAAATGTCCATCAAGAATGCATAAAGGAAAAGTGTTGTATATACAAAAAAGAACGCTATTTAGCCATTAAAAAAGAATGAAATCCTGTCATTTGTGGCAACATGACTGAACCTGGAGGACATTATGGTAAGTGAAATAAGTCAGGCACAGAAAGACAAATACTACATGATCTCACTCACATGTGGAATCTGAAGAGTTATTCTCATAGAACAGTAGAATGGTGGTTACCTGAGGACGGGGAGAGTTGGCGGGGACAGGAGGATGGTGAGAGATTGGTCAATGAGTACAAAGCTACAGTTAGATGAGAGGAATAAATGCTGGTGCTCCATTACATAATAGAGGACTAGAGTTAGCAATAATGTGTGGATTGTGGTAAATACGCTATATTGTTTCTTTCTTCACTAAGTAAATGCTTTTAAGATCTATGCATGTTGCTATGTATGCGTATCCAACCCATTGTTTCTCACTGCTGCACAATACTTCTTGGTGTATATCCACCAAATTTGACTGTCCTTTCTCACATGGATGGACAACCAATTTGAAATCAACTCACTGTAACACAAATGTCTCTGCAATGAATACTCTTTTTTTGTTTTGTTTTGTTTTGCTTTGTTTTGAGACAGTCTCACTCAGTTGCCCAGGTTGGAGTGCGTTGGCATGATCTCAGCTTACTGCAACCTCTGCCTTCCAGGTTCAAGTGATTCTCCTGCTTCCTCCTCCTGAGTAGCTGGGATTACAGATGTGTGCCACCACACCTGGCTAATTTTTGTATTTTTAGTAGAAACCGGGTTTTGCCATGTTGGCCAGGTTGGTCTCGAACTCCTGACCTCAGGTGATCCATCCGCCTCGGCCTCCCAAAGTGCTGGGATTACAGGTGTGAGCCACAATGAATGTTCTTAAACATGTTCCCTTAGGGACCTATATGAGAATGTCTTTGGAGTATATGGCTAAGAAAGGAATTATTGTGCTATGTGAATAATTTGGCTAAATAACAACAGATTGCTCTTCCACATGGCTATGCCAATTCACACATCCAATAACAAGGCATGAAGTTTTATAAATGCTTACATCCTCACTAACCCTTGGTAATACACAACTTGTTAGTTAATTTTGTCATTCTAAAATTGTAAAAGGGATAATTTCATTTAAGTCTTCATCTCCATGTTTATCAGTTATTGCAAAGATATTTTTATGTTTGTTAATTTTAGCTTTTTTTTTTAACGGAGATTACTCCTTTATATCCTTTCTTTTTTTATATATAAGGGTTGCCTTTGATTTAGTGTTAATTTCCAGCAACTCTTGGCACATCCTAGATATGAGGTGCCAGATTTATACTTGAAAATACTTTCCTTGTATTTGTTGTTCATTTAATCCACGTAATTCTTTATTTGATGCCTCAAGTCTTCCTTATTTTCTGCAGTAGTGCTATTGAAAAGTTCTGCAGATGATTCATGGTATAGCCAGGTTTGATTCATAGCTCAGAACGAATAACCAAGATAGACGTTCAGGAGTTTTGCTGCTCATATCTGAGCTGTTTTGTTCTCATCCTTCCCAAGGCCTGGTTGTCTATAAGAACAGAGCTCAGAAAGAGCTGATGGTAAATGCAGTATGACATTTATGCCAAGAACCCTGTGGCATGCCAAGCTCGCCTTGTAATTGTTTTTCCTGTGACTGAGCCTATAGTGGATATCCGCAATAATGTACAAATATTCCACATTAATTTCTGTCATTTGTCATTATTTGGAAAGGCAGAGGGAAGAAGTTAAAGGTTTGCCTTCCCCATCAAAATAGTAAAACATGGTCTTTGATTAAGAAAAAACTACAGTTCATTTTATATGCTAGCCCAAGTCAGTACAAATTACTGTGACTTATTCCTTTGCTTCTCCTTCTCTATAGGTAAGACTAAAATCTCAGCCTCCTCATCTTGCTCCAGAATCAATTGCGATACCAATGAAATTAGATCCCCAAACAGAACCAGCTACTATGATCTGTTTAATTCCTGCATAAGGGATGGAGATTCATCCTGGCTAGTGCATAGGTTTAGAAAGTCACCATGGTGAAATAAAAACACCCTAGACTTACTCATAGAAAGAAGTTTCTAGGTAAGGCTCTGCTAGTTAACTACATGTTTGTGTACATAATATTCTTAGCACATAGGAGTATGTGCAGAGAAATATTTGTTGCTTGAATGACCGAATTTGCTATATGATCTTGGTTAACTACCTGAGTCCACATTTTACCTAAACAAGGGAATTAGTCCAGATGATATCTAAAGTCTCTTCCAGTTCTGTGATCTCAACATATTGAAAAATTTCTACCAAGTTGTTACCATTTATATAGCATGGAGTAGTATATTCTCAAAGTTTTACAATATATAGTTTCCTTTTATAGGAAATAAAAATTATCTGGTGTTTTAATCTTATAGTGATGTAAATCTGCACAACCCGGTATACACTTCTGACTCTTAACAGCTCAACACACCTATGAAATTGAAAAGATACATAAAATAAGTGGAAAAAACTAGAAAAGTAAGTTAATTTCAAGTCCATAACATTTACTCAACTAGACTATTTTGTTGAAATTAAATTACAAATGGTGGCTTTAATAATAAAGTATATCTGTTTGATCATAGGGAATATTTAGCCCAGCACCTATTTCTATTTTAACATTTTCTCCTACGTTGAATTAAATATGCTATATTTATCGAAAAATGTCTATATGCATTGGTATGTGCTATAAAATATTAATAATTTTAAGGCTTGATTCGGTGAGCTAATTAATGAAACTCTGGCATAGGAAGTTCTCTAATGCCAATTTAAATTAGAAGTCACTTATTCTGTACTGTTGTCTTGTCTACTTACATATAAAGTTTGCTTTACTGAATACTGCATTACATGAGTGTATGGTATAATCGCTGCCACTATCTGGAGCAGAAAACGTCTTTATTGAGAATGAACAGTTGCAAATTAATATCCACAAGCAAAGGAACCAGGTGACATGCCTGCTGTCAATATGAACATGGTAATGTCTGCTGTGGCAAAGGTTGTTTGAGCTTACCTACCCTTACCAGTGAGAGATACATTATGGTTCAATTCCTCCACTACTTTTCTCGAATTATTGCAAAACCTTCATTCCTACAATGTATCACAAATATTTACATTTGGTCTTCACATGGAATGAAGTTAAATGGAAGGGTAATTATTGGAGTAGAAATAGAACCAAGATTCAGTAACAGGCAGCAATGTAGATGACCCACAATATATTTACATTGAATGTTTAATTAAAGACAAAGTCAAAACACTTCATGTAAAACTATGGAAAAACCTGAAGGCCTCTGAGAATGTTTTCTGGGCTGGCAGGGGATTGTAGACCACAGTTTGAGAAATACTGAATTCTGAGCATAATAGGCAATAAAAATATTAAGTCTTTTTATAAGTGAGCACTCAAAATACATTTCTTCTAAGAAACTTAAAATTAGAAAACCAGTGGAAGAAGCATCAAGATTCTAAATAATCCTATTATCTATTGCTAGCTACACTCTGATTTTCTGATGGAAAATATAGCCTGCAGAAGATACAGCTAAATATTCAGCTGGGGATTTTCAAAATTGATGTAGATGAGAAACAGTGTAAATATATAGGAACATCAGACACTGCCTCAGATTCTTGTTTGACTTATTTGCCCACTCAGTTGCTTTGGAATGGGCAGGAAAAAATACCATCTCTCCATTCTGCCTTTCTTCAGTGTGCAATGGTGATTCTAATGAGCACAACACGTTCAACAAGAAGAGAATAAGAAGGAGATACAGAAACCCCAGGGCACTGAAAATGAACTAGCTGGTTGCCCTATTCCCCTGCAAAGAGAGCTGACTATCCCACTAAAATAATAAGGCAGAATATTTTTAAAAGTCATACATTTATGGCATTTTGGAAAAGGTCACTGTTTGTCGGCATGATACTTGAACAATATAAAAGGAAAATTGTTAAGTGTACAATCCTTTCAATTATAAACAGGTAAAAATGTTAATGGGCAAACGATCAGGGCTCAACCAGCAGGCCACCCCCATTGCAGCACGCCCCTGGTCTCTATATGACAACTGAAAAAGTTCCATTTAATACCAAGGAGCTTTTTTTTTTTTTTTTTTTGAGACAGTCTCACCATGTCGCCCAGGCTGGAGTGCAGTGACGTGATCTCGGCTCACTGCAAGCTCCACCTCCCAGGTTCAAGTAATTCTCCTGCCTCAGCCTTCCGAGCAGCTGGGATTACAGGCACCCCCAACTACGCCTGGTTAATTTTTGTATTTTTATTAGAGATGGAGTTTCTCCATGTTGGCCAGGCTGGTCTCGAACTCCTAACCTCAGATGATCTGCCTGCTTCAGCCTCCCAAAGTGCTAGGATTACAGGCGTGAGCCACCATGCCGGCCCCAAGGAGATTTCTAAAATGGCATGCAAAGCTTTGAGACCAGTTCTCTGTAGTTTTCTCAGGGGAAAAAAGTAAAACATTCAAGAAAACTGGATTGTCAGTATCTTAAACTTAGAGTTAGGTCATGATTCTTTTTAAGATACAAACTTAGAATCAAATCATTGATTATTGTAGTTGGGAGGAACCTTAGACGTGGACTAGTCGTATCAATTTATTTCAAAGCTAAGCCTGAATGCAGAGTATAGCTTAGCTGTTAAAGCGTGGAATTTTTCATCCAATAAAATTTGGGTTAGGATTTTAATGCTATGATTAATTGTAGGATGGCCAGGGTTAAAGGGAATAACTTTCCATTGCCTTTATCTATAAAATATGGATGATAGTATCTATCATATGAATGTGCCATGAAGATTAGGCCAGATACTAACATAAAGCATCCTGCATAGGAAAAGTACCTAAAGAATGGCTGTTAGAATTATTACTGCTTGAAGTCATGTGATGAATTACTACTGTGATAGTAGATGCCACAGAAAACATATGCTCTGCATGTTATAATGCTTATTTAACACTAACCTTTACAAACAATTGCAGAAAGACCACACTGGTGTTCTTATCCTAACTTATATCTGTGGTTGCAGTATGTCACTATAAGTTCTCTCAATCTGTTTCTCATAATTAAAATGTCAGAGAAGCCTACATATCCTTTTCAGTACTTTTCTAGTGATACATTTGTCTGAGTTCCTAAGCTGTGTATGACATGCAGCCACTTCATTCCTTTTGTACGAGGTGAGTGGAGAGACTGCACTTGAGTTGACACAGTGCTATAAATACAATGGAAAGAATGAATTCAAGCTTAATTTTTCCATTCCCTACACATTTTCTTTTGCTCTATAGAAGATCAGCCAATAAAAAATACTGTGTAACAATTATGATGAGCTAAGTTGATGGGTCCTGTGGGAGATCCAAATTTGAAGAAGTAAAACATATGCATAAGAAGAAAATGAACTTCATTCAACCCCAGGCATAGCTTATTGCAAATACAGGCTGCTAAATTCATGTTGAGTCTTGCATATGAACAAAAGAGGAGGAGATGAAACATTAAGTGTTTTAAAGATGGATATGACTCACAAAAAAGTAGACATCCAGCGACAGGTAAATACGTCTGTCTTTCTGTGCTGTACTATGCCCATGTACATGAACTATGTAGATGAACTGTACAATTCATTTACAGTCACATTATATTTTCATTTTATAGCCTCAGTCACTGTAGATGTTTATGCACTCCATTATTCAAGGAGATCGAGAAGATATATGTTTGTACACAAATAAAAAATATCCAAGAATAAAGGAAATAAAAAACACAAGTAGAAAGTTGCTTTTTATTAAAAAGTTTTAAATCTTTAAACGTGTTTCATCTTTAAAGTGGTTTATATATTTAGAGAAATTCTCTACCTGAAATGCAGATTCCTTTTGTTTCTGACAATACATGCAAGAAAGATGAGCTGCATGTCTCAAGATCAGGTGCTGAGTATGACTCGGGCCTCCACCACATGCCAGCTTGACACAATCTTATTCAAATCTTATATTGGTTTTACAATTCCATATCTGACCTCTCACCAACTCCCTGCCAAGGATGTAGCATGGTTCAATTAGACTACTTTTTGTTGTTGTTGTTTGTTCCATTCATTTAGTAAATATTATTGAATGTCTACTCGGTTCTAGGCCTGTGAAAGCTCTTTGTGGTAAAATCATGTACAAATGAGCCCCTGACTTCAAATCTTACAAACAACATATCTTGTGTAGGATATAAGGAACACAGAAAATCATGCTGCGATAATTTAGGAACTTCTTAGAAAGTTGAGAAAATGTTCAACCTTATTTCTCCCCATGGTTTCAAAATAAGTTGTAAAATGCAATTTCAGTCGCTGTCCATCAAAATGCTACTCAAGGCTAAACCTGCAATGTACCTATGGAAATGGGAAATATTCAAGAAGAGGTAGGAAATCATAAGTGCCTAGAACTCATTAACTATGTAAACTGTGATACCCAACATACATGAACATATGTGAACCTGACAACCTCTTTCATGAGTTTAAGTTCTTACCTAAAAGACTTGGGTCAATCCTACAGAAGTTGATATAGTTTGGCTCTGTGACCCCACTCATATCTCATCTCAAATTGTAATCCCCGTAATCCCCACATGCCGAGGGAGGGACCAGGTGAGAGGTGAGTGAATCATAGGGGCAGTTTCCCTCATGCTGTTCTCATGATAGTGAGTGAGTTCTCATGAGATCTGATGGTCTTCTAAGTAAGTGTTTGACAGTTCCTCCTTCAGAGGCTCCCTCTTGCCTGCTGCCATGTAAGATGTGCCTGCTTCCCCTTCCACCATGATTATAAATTTTCTGAAGCCTTCCCAGCCATGCAGAACTGTGAGTCAATTAAACCTCTTTTCTTTATAAATTATAGTGTCTTTATAAATTGCAGTTCTTTATGGCAGTGTAGAAAAGACTAATACAGAAGTGAAAATTTGCATTAACCAAACTAATATTAATATTTTAGAGTTATTTTTTAAGAACATAAATTTTAGCATTTCTTTGTTGAATCATCTTATGTGAATACTTCTTAAAACATGATAAGAGATTCATATTCTAGCAGGAAACCTGACCGATATTCTTCATAATCTTACTCCTGCTGTGTTTATCTAATCACTCCCCTGTAATACACCATCACTCAGCCATAGTGACGTCTTTCCTGCTCTCTGGACACATATGCTGTTTCACACAACAGTGCCTGTACATATGCTGCTACCATTTGTCAGAAATGCTCTATCATTTTCATGTACTGGGAAAATCCCTACTCATATTTCAGAACTTCTGCATATCGTTCTAGTCTCTCCTCTGTGCCCTTAAATATTTGCTAAGACCATCTATTAGAGCCTTTAACAATTTATCTTGTAAAACGTTACCTAACCTAACTGGGTCATGAGTTTTCAAAGGACAATGTATTGTTCATTTTCGTGTCAACAGTAACTTTGTTTGAATCAAATGGAATGAAAAAATTTAAAGTCTCTCAACTTCAAAGAACAAATGTAGGTATATTCCAACAGCAGAAGACTTTAAAAGGGAAAATGATTCAAGAATGATGGGAGGCTCTCAAAATGAAATTCTGAAGATAGCCTAGCATATGACCTTACTAAGGAAAAAAAATGCCTCTATTTGAAGAGGCTTATGTAGTTATACAGGCTATTGTTCAATGAGTTAAGATATTAATGAGCAAGTATACAAAATGAAAAAATAACCAGAAGCAGAGAGAAGATGGGAACTCAGGAGTTAGGTGATTCATTCTGGGGCACTAAATTACTCATAAAGATTTGCAATATCCACTAGGCCACAGAAGACGTGTCCTGTGGTGACACTGTCACTATCCAAGGGGGCTGATTAAGTTGATGAGATGGATTATTCAGGCAGGAACAAGATTTTTTGTTTATCGACTCCCAGTGATATGAACTAGGATCCTATTAGGGTCTTCCATAAAGTTCATGCTCCTGCCCACATGGAGAAAGAGATTAGCAAAGGATAGACAGGATGTTACAGCCCCAGCTGAAGGAGTCAGTGGGAGTCCCATTTCCTGTAAGGTACAAGGGTGCAAATCAGGGCCTACAGAGGGGAGTTACCGGGCCAGGAAATTATAGAGTGGGATAATTGAGGATAAGTTGTTACTGGGTACTTGCGGGTACATAGGAGTAAACAGAGGGAAAAATACCCACTAGGAATAAGAGATACCAAGCTTAAAAAGTGAGATCAATTCTCCTCTCATAGCTGGAAGTGGTGACTCTAATATATTGTTGGCTCTTTTAGCTGTGTCTTGTAGCAGGGTGAGGTTATTAAGACAAAAATGGATTATAGCACTGACAATGTAACATGGCTACTATAGGCTATTCAGACCTAATATTCATTAGTAAGGGTATGTTTATAGAAATGTATTATCTAGAGCAAAATATGTGATTGACACTCCCTACTTGTGAAGCCTTAGGTGCATACTTAGAATATCATGTTATGTTCTCAGCATGAACTTTAACGTGGAAAAGG
Source organism: Piliocolobus tephrosceles (assembly GCF_002776525.5). Classification (NCBI taxonomy): domain Eukaryota; kingdom Metazoa; phylum Chordata; class Mammalia; order Primates; family Cercopithecidae; genus Piliocolobus; species Piliocolobus tephrosceles. Next base: position 5,769,073 of record NC_045455.1, on the reverse strand, counting down.
ACACTAGAACATATTGAATGAAATCAATAGCCAAAATTCAATATAACATCAAACTCTGTATATAAGTACATGGTACTTTCTGCCAGAATTGTAACAGAACAATTTAAATGTTGACAAGGAATTAAACCTAGAATTTGTGAAGTTGGAGGAATTAGTACCAATAATTTGAAGTTGGAGAAAGCTTATACTAAACCTAAAGACCTCTGCAGAGGTAGAGCTGCTGAAACAAAAATAGAATGGTTTGCCTTGTGCAAAATATACACTGATATAAATCATGCTCATTGGTCAAATACTTTGTTTAATATATTAATAGATGAGAAAGAAATTGTAATTCTTAACTCAGAGAAATCTATGATTTTTAGGAATCACTTCCACCAGTACAGTTGTTTAAATTGAGCCACATCAACTTTAACAGTTAAATCACTGCAATCACATTTGCCTCATTATTGTCCCTTGCTTTTGGTGACACATTATTTAGTATTGAATATATCTTCTAACATTTAGAAGACAAAAGAGAGTTCCTATTCTTTTTCTTCACACCATGGTGTGTCAAATATTCTGCTGGAGCCTAAAAACATTGAACACTTTTTGAAGAAGTGAAAGATAAAATGGATGTATTTAATGCCATGTTGATACAGGAGTTAAGAAGAGATCACTTAGGCAGACAGTAAGTGTGTAGGGGTCCTCAGTAAGGCTTTTCTCTTTAATGAAAAGCAGCCCCAAATCATCGTCTAACAAAGAGCAGCCTGTAAAGTTGAGCTGAAGACATAGTCAAGCAAGATGGGAGCTTGCACAGTGAATGCCGGCAGGAACTGAGGACTAGACATATTCAAGATGGTGGCTCCATCTTCCCTTCCCTTTGTCAGCTATCTGTACAGTAAGGAGCAGACAAGATGGTGCCAATCAACTGGAAAGCCCATTTGCAAAATAAGATTAGAGCGGGGCCACCAGCCTTCCCCTCACACTATGTAAACGTCATATCTGATTCAACTAATCTGTGAGCCCTACCTGAATTGGACACTGCCTCCTCAAACCAGGCTATAAAATCCAGCCCATTCACTCCAAGCCAGTCTTTTCCTCTTTGAGGCCTCCCTCTCTCTATTGAAAGAGCTGTTTCTCTTCTGCCTATTAAACTTCCACTCCTAAGCTCCTCCCATGTGTCCATCACAAACATCAGGGTATATACCCCAGACAGTATAGTCACTTCAATATAATTAACACTTCTTTTGATCTATGTTTTTATGAAGAAACACTGAAAATGCTGTAAACCAGTAACAACCATCCTGGAAAGCTATAAGAAAAGAAATGTTATGTAATGAATTATAGTAATTTAGAGATGGAAAGATGAAAATAGATCTTGAAGAAAGTTATTAGGAAATTTATCTAGTATTAAGACAGTGTGTAAAAAAATCATCTCTGAATTTCTAAAAGCACTTCTTCTCATTCCATTAGCATTTATCTCAAATTTATTTCTATCATTAGATTTATCCTGAAGTATTATAGTTACCGGAGTACATTTGAAAGAAGTTTATTTTAAGTACTCAATCCATATATGTTCTTTCCATTGTTATTAGTTATTACAGTTTTTGAAGCACTATGTGATGTGTAGTGTGGAAGTCAAAATAAAATGTCAGGTTTCTAACATCAAGAAGCCTACAGCTAATTAGACTAGGGTGTCAGGTGAGTGTATGAAGCTGGGCATCACTTTAGCTCCCCGTGGAACTTGGTCCTGGGCAAAGCACTGGCTTCTTGCTCAGTGGTTTCATCATCTGTCAAGAGGGGCTTGCACTTTGCCTCAGAGCCGTGAAAATGGCATAGCTCAAACATATGTGATGTACTGAGAACTTTCATGACCATCAACAAACATCAGATTCCATCTGTTCTTTTCTGAAAACACAAGAATTGCTTGTTTTGCAACCATTTATATATTCTGTGCCAGTCAATGACATTAATGCATTCTGAGTATCAATTCAGTATTCACAATTACGCTGCAAAGAAAGCCCTCTCATCACCCCATTTTACAGATAAGGATAGTGAGGCCCAGAGGTGTTAAGTATCCTTCTCAGATTCATGTAAGTTGCAGAGCTGGTACTTAAAGTCAGTCAGTTTGACTTCAGAATCTATATTCTTAAACACTAAGGTATACTACTTTGGTTTACAAAGCCACGTGTTTATGAGAAGATATTCTCCCAATGTAGTCTGACTTCTGATTTTTAAGTAAAAATTTTAAGTTGCTGATTTCCTTCATTTTTAGTTTATTGTGAGAGTGATTTGTTGTTGTTTTTGTTGTTGTTGTTTGAGATGGAGTTTCACTCTTGTTGCCCAGGCTGGAGTGCAACGGCGTGATCTCGGCTCAATGCAACCTCCACCTCCTGGGTTCAAGTGATTCTCCCGCCTCAGACTACTGAGTAGCTGAGATTATAGGCACACGTCACCATGCCCAGCTAATTTTTGTATTTTTAGTAGAGACGGGGTTTCACCATGTTGGCCAGGCTGGTCTTGAGCTCCTGACCTCAGGTGATCCTCCTGCCTTGGCTGTCCAAAGTGCTGGGGTTACAGGCGGGAGTCACTGCACTTGGCCGAAAGTGAATTTTTTTTACATTTACATTTCACCATGCTTCCTTTGAAAATTTCTAAATTTTATTTTCCTATAAAACTATCTATTGTTGCTATGCTGTACATATATATTCTCCACTGATTAAAAGTAGTAAATTTTAGCTGTCATAGTCTGCAAATATGTATTTCCATTCAGTTATTCAACAAATACTTATCAAGGGTTTATTATGTGCAAAGTCTTGTGCCAAGCACTTAAGACCTAAGGAAGAGGCATTCCTTTTACCCGCTGAGGGATTAAAGTCCACCTGCAAGCACAGATATTTAAACACAGCGATGTGTTAAAGAGACCCTCTGGATTCATCCTTTGCATCTTCCTTTCCTCAGTTACCATCTGAGTGACATTGACAACATACTTAACATCTATTAGCTTCACTTCCCTTATGTACGAAACAGAGGTGGTGGTGCTGTCTTCCTCGGGGGGGTCACACTGAGGATTCAATGGGGAATCCATGTAAAGTGCTTAATGAGAATGCAAACTGTGGTAAATTTTGCCTATGGACGAGGAGGCAGTGTTTCTAAGCATAAGACACGAGTAAACAAGAAAAGTGCTGAAAGTAAAGGTATAAATAAGCACATGAGAATAAACAGACATGCAGAGTCATTATGATTACCCACACCAGAGGAGGCTTAGTGAAGGAAGTTCGTGAGTGTTGGGGCTTGTATGTTGAGCAGCTTTCATCCCCCAGAAAACCATGTGAGAAAGGGAATTCTGGCTCAAAAAGCAGTGCAATGATGATAAATGGCATGTTCAGGAGCTATCTGAACCATGGGACATTTAAAATGAGAAGAAGACAGGGCTAAACACCAAAGATATTGCAGTTTTAGGTTGAGAAATAGAAACATGTATATTCAAAGCTATGCTTATATTTGTATTAATTCCACACACTGAAGAATTAACCTCTGAGAAATAAAAATTTTTCCATTGGTAATTCTGTGAATAAATTCAAAACTGGCACATTTTTCAATAATCCTTCATAATGCCGATTGTTCTTCAGAAAAGGACAGGACTGATAGAGCGGTAACTTCATGGAGATTCACCAGAAGTCATAACAGACATTATTGAAATGTGTCACTGCCTGTGAGAACAACACCAATGTCACCGCAGTGGTGTAACCCCACATTTGTTCTAATGAGTGCTGGGAGTCAACACGCACCCAAAGGTTCCCACAGCTTATTCTGTGCCAAGGCCATAAACACTCAGAGGACTTGGTGCACTTCCTGACTACTTTTGATCCTAAAAGTAACAATATTAATTGAACCTCCCACAAATATTGGGTATAAGGATTTAAAAAATAATTGTATTATACTCATTTTCAGAAGAGGCTCAGGGATATTAAGTGATTTGTCCAAAGTCACATAGCTAGTAAGTGATGGAATTGGCACTCTAGTTTTGATGTTTTTTCTACTACACCACAATGCTTAAGCAGGTGCATACACACACACACACACAAACACACAAACTCAAAACATGATTGAACAAAAATGAATTAATCAATGCAATAAGCAAAGCTTTGAAAGTCAGTAACCCCCAAGGGTAATTCACTTATAATGCCATAAATTCTTATCCCACTGCTCTCAGTTACTGAATCTATAAAATGTGGTTTATTTTAGCCAAATCGTAGCCCATAATATTGTCTGTGAGTGAGAGATATTTAAATTTTCTACATTTCTTCCGAACATACTCTGAAATATAAGAAAAGTTCAGTGATAATTTAGAAGAATACTAGTTTATAATGCACACAACTTGGTAAGTTCATTTTCTCAGCTTCACTGAGGTATAACTGACCAACAATGAGAGCTCCCAATTTTAATGTGCAATTTGATGAATTTTACAAAGGTTCATAGGCATTAAACCAGCACTGAAATCATAACATTGAACTTTTCCATTACCCCACAGTCCCCGTGATGGTTCATATTGAGTGTCACGATTGGATTGAAGGATGCAAAGTATTGTTCCTGGGTATGTCTGTGAGGGTGTCGCCAAAAGAGATTATCATTTGAGTGAGTAGACTGGGAGAGGCAGACCCACCCTCCATCCGGGTGAGCACCACTCAATCAGTTGCCAGCATAAAGGCAGACTTGGAAAGAGCAGACTTGCTGAGTCTTGTGGCCTCCATCTTTCTCCAGTGCTGGGCGCTTCCTGCCCTTGAACATCAGACTCCAAGTTCTTCAGCTTCTGGACTCTTCGACTTACACCGGTGGTTTGCCAGGGGCTCTCCTGTCTTTGGCCACAGACTGAAGGCTACAATGTCAGTTTCCCCACTTTTGAGGTTTTGAAACTTGGACTGGCTTCCTTGCTCCTCAGCTTACAGATGGCCTATTGTGGGACTTCACCTTGTAATCCCATGAGTCAATTCTCCTACTAAACTTCCCTTCATATATTCATCTATCCTCTTAGTTCCATCCCTTTAGAGAACCCTGGCTAATACAGTCCCTTCTTGTTGCTTTGCAGTCAATCCCTTCACCAACTCCTTGCCCTTTGGGGACCACTGTTTTGCTTTCTCTCTCTGCAGATTTGCCTTTTCTAGAACAACATGTAAATAGAACCATAGAGTGAATAGTCTTTTTTGTCTAGACAATTAATAATATTTGAATGTTTATTAAAATTAGGACCCAAAAAGGGGCAAATTCCCAGGGTCCTATTTAACAGAATCGGTAACTTCACTACTGTACCGCCAACCAAGAAGCAGTTCACCCAGTGATTATATCGTTTTTTGAGTACATTTTCAATGTTTTCTAAAAACATAACCTTAAAAAGTCATTTTCCTATGGCTCTGGAAGTTCATGAGATGAAGGAACACTGAGAATAGAAAACACTGTGGATTTTGGCAAAACCTCATCTAACTGTTGAGATGATACAAGCATTTGTTATACACTTTAATGCAGAAGAAGCCAAAGGTGGTTGATGTGTATGAAGAATAAAGACCATTTTGCTCTTGTTTGAGAAATCAGAGGAACACTGTGTTATATAAATACCTATAAGGTCATCCAATTCTTCCACATACTGACATGTAATTAATTGTTATTTAAAATTTGTTCCATCTGTGCCTCAAAAACCTTTGTTTTACCAAGTATTTGGTTTTATTTGCTATCATGTGTTTCATTTGTGGCTTGAGTTGTCTATTCATAATTGAACCCACATCGATTTTATGACATTCTGCCTTGGGCTGTGAGCACAAACATGAAGGGGGTCCTTAAGGTGGAGGCCAGAGAAACCAGAAAAGGGTATGCTGAGAAAAGGGACTCATGAGAGAACAGATTCAGAAAAAAGGGTGGATTTTCTCTGTGCCTAAGTCCACCCCTCTCCTTAACAAAGGACAACCCAAAATATCTGTATTCACTGCCCTGATCATAAATCTAGAGTTTCTGATTGCAAACTTCAGTTTCCTTTCAGACCCTAGGAATTCGGGGAAAGAAGAGGCTGAGGGAGGGGAAATCACAACTTCAGGATTTACCGGGCTACTCAGTGGACAACAGAGTCGCTAAAATGAAGCTGTTCCTCTAGTGGATCTGAGTTTTATGAGGCCTCTTTGTGTTTGAGACCTTGCCCTTCTTGCTCTTCTGTTTTGGGCATATTTCTTAAACTCTTAGTTAATTTATGCACTCACACTAACCTCTGGGAAGTTTGAACAAGCAATATGTGATTCCCGCCCTACTGGGCCTCCCATGGAAAGAAAACACAAAAATAACTCCAACTCTAGTGCTGGTTTATAAAGATCATGACAGAGACATGTACAATCATACGAATAAGAAGAGTGGGCTCCTCAACATTCTCTGTGTGGACTAAAAGGTCATCCAGGCTAGATACGGCATTTGAACTGAGATTCCGAAGAAAGACATGGCAGGCAGGAGAAATGACCTTATGCGAGCAGAGAGAAAAAGTTTTATCCTGCGTTTAGAGGGGAAAGTGAGTAATTCACTTCACCATTCTAACCTTCCCAAACATTAACAAATTACACTTTCATTATATTCCAAAGCTTAAAGATAGGAGATGGTTAAAAATGATTCCACCCATGCACCTAGAAAAAGAAACAAGTCCTCAACCTATCTAATATTATTACCAACCCCTTTATTATCTCTAGTTAAATGTTCTTTAATTTACATTGACCTCTATTTCCTGAAACCCGGAGAATATTAAGTCCATCAACACACTTGGGAGGCAGCAGAAATCAAGGCGCCTTCTCCATTCTGCTAGCGCTGGCCCTGCTGAGCGACCTCTCTTGGGTGCCCTTTTCCTCAACATTTCCCTCTGCTTCATTTTCATTCACCCTCTCATCCCACATCCCACAGTCTGCTACTGACAACAGTTCCTCTTGCTTTTGTTCCCTAATGAGGTCCAGGTCTGTCTGTCTTTGAGTTTTCTGTTCCATCTACCTAATATTAACATGCTGTGGGAGGTAGGTTCTGACTAAGGACTATTCATGATTAGGCTGAAAATTGCCTTCTGACTTTTTCCCCTAACCATCTTTTTAACATAAAATGTCATTAAAATATAGCTGAACTCTGCCTTGCTCTCTTATAGCTTGGAATGGAAGCTAAGCTCACACATGTCCCCAGATATTTTTAATTTCAAGGATAAATTCTGGTTAAAATCATTGAAAACTAAGTGTAAGATGAACAGAAAAAGACTTATAGCACCTAGAATGGTAATAAGGCAAAACAAGCTTCTTGGGGACATACCATCAGCATCATCCATGGAGATTTATGGAGTACTATCTGCATCTTTACATTGTGGCAAAGATACAGATATAAAATTAGGCTCCTGGACTTGAAGAAATTGCAACCAAAGCTAGAAATAAGATATGATAATATGAACCTTAATCATGAAGTATGTAAAAACAATTAACATCAATGGTGTACATATGAGTCATTGCTTAATTAAAATTGTTGTAGTTCTCTGTAAAAGAAAAAATGTCACTTCAGGCTGACATGAAAATGCATTAAATTATTACACCCTTCCCTAAAATCTACATTATCAAATGCACAACTTGCTTGTTCCTTGAAGTCACTGTCATTTTAGTTTTTCAGTTCCTGTTGTTTTCTCCAGCCATGGTTGTGTAGGGGATGAGAGGGAAGCTAACATTTATTAAGACCTTCCTTTATGTCTGGTATTGTGTTCACAGTAACCAGATGTCTTTTAAAATTCAAGTTATTTCTTTGTATTTATTTATTTTTTAATTGACAGATAAAATTGCATGCATTTATGTTGTACAAGACATCTTCAACTGTATATACATTGTGGAATAGTTAAATCTAGCTAATTAACAAATGCATTTGTTTACATAGTTATTATTTTTGCAGTGAGAAGACAATATCCACAGGATGGGGAGATGTCAGTTAAGCGATATATAATTGAAGTTAGACAGGAGGAATAAGTTAAAGAGATCTATTCTACAGCATGGTGACTAGGGTTAATGATGATATGTCATATTATTAAAAAATAAAACTCAAGTTAAATTGACTTCAAACCCATCTCAATTCCTAAAAAGTTCTATTCACAATCCCACTAGAAATTGACAAATGCCACTTGAATTATATGGAGAACTAAATAAAGCATTTTAAAATGTTTGATTATGACATAAGGTAGCTATTCCATTTCAATTCCCATTGTTTATTCCAGTGAAAATAAAGCTAACAAGCAAACAAAACTAGTCAAAGCAAGCTAAACTGACAAACTATCCAGCAAAGTAAACCCTAAACGAGCAAATCAAACCATGTCAAAAGTTGTAAAAAAAAAAAAAAAAAAAAAAAAAGAGGGGAAGAGGGGAAGGGAGATATATGTATGACAATTTTTTATCTCTGTCTATTCCTACACGTTATTAGGGCCTTTCACTCAGAGATCTGTAAAGTTGAGTGGACATTAATTTAGTGAAACAAAATTCTAGTAATACAAACCATTTAAAATTTCCATGAATTTTACTGTAATGAGATTTTTGCTACTTTTTTGAAGCTATGCTTTTTTAGTTAGAACAAGTAAATATCTAACATTTGAATATTAGAGAAATTACAGTTTTTATTTGAAAATTGTCATACAATGTACAAACACCTACATACACTCTTATACAGATAAGGATTTGCATGCAGAGTCACAGTCCCCTAAAATAATGACTTTTTAAACAGCAGGATTCGGCTACCGTTCAAAACCTCCTGACTGAATTTAATTATTTATGTAAATATATTCTAATAAAATGTTGATAATATTTCAATGCATAATAAAACATACATACATATATATCCTATCAAATTTCCTTTTTGTGTCCTCATTTTGCAAAATCTCTAATTACATGGTTATGATGAAAATTTTCACGTAATTTGCATTTTATTGACAGTGATGCCAACTTGATAATTTTTCTTGAGTCTTTTTTTTTACTATTATTATACTTTAAGTTCTAGGGTACATGTGCATAACGTGCAGGTTTGTTACATATGTATACTTGTGCCATGATGGTGTGCTGCACCCATCAACTCGTCAGCACCCATCAACTCCTCATTTACATCAGGTATAACTCCCAATGCAATCCCTTCCCCCTCCCCCCTCCCCGTGATAGGCCCCAGTGTATGATGTTCCCCTTCCCGAGTCCAAGTGATCTCATTGCTCAGTTCCCACCTGTTCCTTCCCCTCTTCCCCTCTTTTTTTTTTTTTTTTACAACTTTTGACATGGTTTGATTTGCTCGTTTAGGGTTTACTTTGCTGGATAGTTTGTCAGTTTAGCTTGCTTTGACTAGTTTTGTTTGCTTGTTAGCTTTATTTTCACTGGAATAAACAATGGGAATTGAAATGGAATAGCTACCTTATGTCATAATCAATCTCACATGTGATATACATAATCTCACATGTGAGAACATGTGGTGTTTGGTTTTCTGTTCTTGCGATAGTTTGCTGAGAATGATGGTTTCCAGCTGCACCTATGTCCCTACAAAGGACACAAACTCATCCTTTTTTATGGCTGCATAGTATTCCATGGTGTATATGTGCCACATTTTCTTAATCCAGTCTGTCACTGATGGACATTTGGGTTGATTCCAAGTCTTTGCTATTGTGAATAGTGCCGCAATAAACATACGTGTGCATGTGTCTTTGTAGTAGCATGATTTATAATCCTTTGGGTATATACCCAGTAATGGGATGGCTGGGTCATATGGTACTTCTAGTTCTAGATCCTTGAGGAATCGCCATACTGTTTTCCATAATGGTTGAACTAGTTTACAATCCCACCAACAGTGTAAAAGTGTTCCTATTTCTCCACATCCTCTCCAGCACCTGTTGTTTCCTGACTTTTTAATGACTGCCATTCTAACTGGTGTGAGATGGTATCTTATTGTGGTTTTGATTTGCATTTCTCTGATGGTCAGTGATGATGAGCATTTTTTCATGTGTCTGTTGGCTGTATGAATGTCTTCTTTTGAGAAATGTCTGTTCATATCCTTTGCCCACTTGTTGATGGGGTTGTTTGTTTTTTTCTTGTAAAATTGTTTGAGTTCTTTGTAGGTTCTGGATATTAGCCCTTTGTCTGATGAGTAGATTGCAAAAATTTTCTCCCATTCTGTAGGTTGCCTGTTCACTCTGATGGTAGTTTCTTTTGCTGTGCAGAAGCTCTTTAGTTTAATTAGATCCCATTTGTCAATTTTGGCTTTTGTTGCCGTTGCTTTTGGTGTTTTAGACATGAAGTCCTTGCCCATGCCTATGTCCTGAATGGTATTACCTAGGTTTTCTTCTAGGGTTTTTATGGTTGTAGGTCTAACATTTAAGTCTCTAATCCATCTTGAATTAATTTTCATATAAGGAGTAAGGAAAGGATCCAGTTTCAGCTTTCTACTTATGGCTAGCCAATTTTCCCAGCACCATTTATTAAATAGGGAATCCTTTCCCCATTTCTTGTTTTTCTCAGGTTTATCAAAGATCAGATGGCTGTAGATGTGTGGTATTATTTCTGAGGACTCTGTTCTGTTCCATTGGTCTATATCTCTGTTTTGGTACCAGTACCATGCTGTTTTGGTTACTGTAGCCTTGTAGTATAGTTTGAAGTCAGGTATCATGATGCCTCCAGCTTTGCTCTTTTGACTTAGGATTGTCTTGGAAATGCAGGCTCTTTTTTGGTTCCATATGAACTTTAAAGCAGTTTTTTCCAATTCTGTGAAGAAATTCATTGGTAGCTTGACGGGGATGGCATTGAATCTATAAATTACCTTGAGCAGTATGGCCATTTTCACAATATTGATTCTTCCTATCCATGAGCATGGTATGTTCTTCCATTTGTTTTTGTCCTCTTTTATTTCACTGAGCAGTGGTTTGTAGTTCTTTTATATTTTCTTAATTTTAATTGGTAGAATGCTTATTCTGTTGAAATAATAGCAACTTGAATTTTCAATCCCTTAAAGCAACGCTAGATTTGTAACTGTCTTATAAATTTTGTTTTATGCTCATTGACCTTCTTCTCCAAGGTCCTCCATTCTGGTCACAAATGGTCTCTGCTTTTGTATTCTAAACCAGGAATGGCAGGGTCATGTTTTGCATCCTATGCATCCTGCCGAGGGCTCTGTCTACTGTCTCTGTGAGCAACGCCCTTTCATTCTAAACCATCGAAGTTCTCTTAGATGACTGTGTGGTCCAAGGGGTCGGGGTCTTTTTGGCAATGTCTGGAACAGCTAATGGGACATTTTAAAGCCTTTTTGATAGGAAAAATAATCTCATGGTCACAGAAAAGCCAAAAGTGGGCCAGCTATTTGCAGGACAACATTACCACTCCTTGTGTCATGGCAGTAACTCTGGGGTAAGTCAGAGTCAGAATGCTGTTCACACCTAGCACTGTGTAGGTCACACACATGCAGTGCACTGGGCTTGTCACTGCTAATAACCATTGTGGCAACACAATTGTTGTTAATATATGAATATTCCACGATTGTTCTCTTTACTTGTCCACCACCGAGGGCCTGCCTGGCCTTGCCGGCTGAGTGTGTTTCTTTCCTTACACTCCCTGGTCAGAGCTCTGCCAATTGGGTTTTGCATTGAAGGAAGAAAGGTGGGTTTGGGAAAGAACTTCAGAGATTTTGAATTGAGAAACAGCAGAAAAGTAGCAGAAGGAGAGAAAAACAAGTAAGAAAATAAGAAGGAGTTTTAGAAATATTGCTTGAGCCATATAACCATCCGTGGTTTTTGGAAACTATTTTGAAATTACTCTTTGGTGCTGTATGGTTCTCCTTTGTTCATATTTGAGGCTAAGCCATAAATTTAAACATATAGTTCAACAGAAAAACATGGGTAATAGTAATAAAAAGGGTTTACATATATGCTGTGCTAGGAAATCTTTTAAATGTTTTGGAAAAGAGGAGTGAATTTAAATCTTATGGCAACCTCGAGGGTAAGTTTTACTTTATTCCCACTCACAGATTCAGAAACAGGCTCTGGAACTTATTTTCCTTAAGGTCACTCAATAAATACACATCCTTGCAAGCCTCAACACCAGTTGGTCTGACCCCAGACTTGAGGCTCCTGAAAAATACACCCACACTGCCTGGTGATCTCTGATATTCAGCCAGATTCCATATTGCTTTCTCACTCTGGAAGAAAATGCCAACTAATGTAACCAGATTCTTTTGGGTTTTCTGTCAAATGAAGAATAAACCTTTGTGAAAATTAATTCATCCAAAAGGATGATTGGTTCCCTTGAATACATTGTATTTTTATTCTAGGAATAGACTGTTTTCTGTTTTTACATCAAAACCCACTATTTTAAGCTGAAATGTTGTCACCTTAAAAAAAATGATATGTTGGAGTCTTAACCCTCAGTACTTCAAAATGTGACCTTATTTGGAAATAAGGTATTTATTGAGGTGATCAAATTAAGATGAGGTCAGTAGGGTGGGCCCTAGTACAATATTATATAAAAAGGGGAAATCTGGACACAGACACACATTCAGGGAGATGACCTAAAGACATTGAGGAAGAAGATGGCCATCTACAAGCTAAGGAAAGATCCCTTCCTCACAGCCCTTGCCAATACCTTGGTTGTAGATGTCCAGCCTCCAGAACTGTGAGACAATAACTTTCTGTGGTATAAACCACCCAGTTTGTGGTACTTTGTTACAGTAGCCCTAACCAACTAAGATGTCTACCATATTCTCCCCTTTTATTGTCCTCTCTTTCTCTTGTTCAAGACTTCAATACCCTGTCTGCAACTCACACTCTCATGAAAGGAGCAAGATCATCCTAGAATTTTATCCACCCCAAGGCTTTTGATATGCTTGTGTCCCAACCTGGGGTTTTACTATATGAAATAAAGACAGCTCATTATTTGTGTCAAGAAGCAAATTTCAAATGTTGTGATTAGAAATAAAAACATTTTGAACAGAGAGATTAGTAAGCCTAATCAAGTCATACCATCATTTAGCTGCTTGCCTTTCTCACATTCCATATGTAGGCTACATAAATTACTAAATATAAAGAAATCTAGATAAGGTTGTATAGTCAGAGAAATATATTAAAGATGCAGCATTATCTGATTCTCCAGTTTCCTTCGTCTATCACTATGGCAACCAAGAAGGTGTTGGGTTGAGATGGCGCAAGCACACTACCAAAGCATCCTAGATTGTGTCATTTAATGGAAGATAATCATGCTGGTGATTTGCCTTGGTATCGAGCAGACTTTATGTAATCAAGAAATCAACTTGTGTTAGGTTAAGTAACTGATATTGGGAAGTTTTACCCCAGCAAAGCCTAGTTCATCTTCTCTCTCATTGATAGTCTAAATTCGATGAATACAAGTAATTTGCAGCTTCTCTCTTCATCTACAACCATTTTACCTCCTCCTATATCAAACAATTAGGGTTCTGCATCCTCACATATCTATATCCATTTTGTTCCTATTACCTTGTTCTCGGAAAGTCTTCTAAAACTTCATTTACACAGACTCTCTCCCAAGCCTCAGATGTGGCCTCACACGGCCAGCAATGTGTTCCTGAACCCTAAAATCGGCCAAGTGCTGTTCGTCTGATATTCGTGTCACTTGAACAGTTTACCAGCTGAGAAAAAAGCATTCAATATTAAATTATCTCCTCCATTAGACAACAAGCTTTACATGTTGTTTCAGATTTTTGCAATATGTGATTATAATATGTGAAGGGGGAATCTTTGGGCTACCATGTATCTATGTGCATTAAAAAATCCCCCAAATTGTGACTTTTTTTCTTTTACTTTTAATTTGTGTCCTCAGAGCACCTTGCATAGTTCCAGTGGAAAATGAGCACTTTATATATATTAGTAGACTTGACTTGAATAATGAGCTTTGTTATAATAGGGTTGTATTATATAAATAATTAAATTTTTAGTCAAATCCTGGGATAGAGAAAAAGGCTTAATTCACCTTAGAAAGGGCACACAGCCCTTGATAATGACAAGATTAAAGGCCTATTAATATTGCAGGAAAAGTATGACCATTAACACTTATCTATTATGCCTCCTATTGTTAATGCTGTGTCACTTTAGGATTCAATGTGTTAGCTCTATGAAATCCAGTTTTCACTTACTGTATGTTTCTTGGCTTGATGTCTATTGGAAATTAATAAAAACAAATTTGGAGCTTTGGGGTACACAAAAGTGGAAGAAATGGTTTCTTCTCTGAAACAGTATCAACTCATAGAGAAAGAGCGAGGATAAACTAGTGAGTACCCTTAAAATGGACAAAGTGTGCTTGAGGGACAAAACCTGAGACAAAGAATGAAACACAAATTTCACTTATGAGAAACAGTCCAATAGAGAAAAAGTGTCTCTTAAAAAGAGATATCTAAAATAATAATAATCATGAGTAAAATAATACCTGACATCCTAAAAGTAGTAGATATTAAAAGACAAAATCACTAGAGCAGACGTCCTACATGGAAGCATGTGATTCTTGTGTTGTCTAGTATTTCACGTAACAGAATACTATCTGCTTTCTTGTAAGTGAATCAAATAAATTCATGTGCAGAGAATCCAGTATGAGAATATAACTTTATCCAGAATAGAGTGATAATTAGATTATTAACCAGGCACAGGAATTTTTTCACTATGGACATCTCCCTCTCTATAATTTCTGCTCACCTTGTACTTCAAAAACACATCTTTCTTAAAGCTGACAATTAGTAAACTCCATACTTTAATGTACACTTCAAATTAGGTCTCACATAAGCTTGGAAAAATCTGGACACAGGTCCATATTTTGATACTTGCATATATTACAATGGGTTGGTTTGAAATATTACCACAATCAAGAGAAAAGAGCAGTGCCCAGCATGCTTGCTATAAATTGCTAATTTAGTAAAAGCCATTATCATTCTTTCTCAAAGAGTTCTCTGTGTGTGGCCCTGAACTAAGTGCTCTATATGTGTGATCCCAGACAGACTTCTTATATGACTTCTGTAGTAGCCCCATAGTCAGGCCTCCATATGGTTAAAGAGAATCAGCAAATTAGCCAGGCCAGGATAGAACAACTCTTTGAAGAATCACAGAGAGAACTATATGGGAATAAACACTAAACTAACTCAAATCTTAACATATAAATAACCGATGCATATTATATACAATCATGAATAAAATTAACATTTTGGAGTAGTATCTAAACTATATAAATATTTCAGATGCATTATTGCTAATTTAATTTCACTCTAATACTTCAATAAAGTACATTCGCTAAAAATAACTACCCCACGATGTTTTGTCGACCAGTTTTCACAGGCATGACTCCAGTCTTTGTTCAGATAGTCTCTGATCTGTTATGGAAACATAACAGGTCTGTGGAAAAATGGTCTTACACGAAACCAGTCTCTGGTGCCAAAAAGGTTGGGGACAGCTATATTAAAAGCATGAATGTTCACTGCAGCATTGTATATTAGCAATAATTTTTTAAATGTCCATTAAAAGAGTGCCAGTTAACTAATCTATAGCACATCCATAAAGCCATACACTCTGTAACTACCATAAAGAATAAAGTAGATTTTTACCTGCTACTATAGAAATACCTTCCGTATGTTGTTACTGTAAGAATTGTGATTTAGAACAGTGTGCAAGGTAAATTCCTCATGTATTTTTATGCATATGTGTGAATGAATGAATTGAAAATTTCTGGAAAGAAATATGACAAATTATTATCGCTGGGAAATGGCATTGGAGTTTTCAGGCATAGAAAGGAGATTTTAATCTTGTTTATCCTTGATTTAGAAACCACCATGTAAATATTTTGAATTTAAGCCAAAACACAAGCAAGTTAAATTTTTAAAAAATTAACAGTTAAACAAAAGTTATAGTAGGAGAATAGTCAATAACTAAGTTAAGCAAAACAAATACCAAAATGACATATATACATGTTAAGAAAAATAGCACAAGAAGAACAGTTTTTCAGTAAAGAATGATGAGAACTTAGAAGAAGTGGAAAAACATAAAGCCTTCCTGGATCCTCATTTCACATTATACCAAAATAGATTCTAGACAAATTCCAGACACAACTAAGCAAAACACTAACCTATTAATTAAACCAAAAATAATTTGAAGAAAATATAAATGAGTCCATGATAAAATTCTTGGTGATGGATCCAATAACCTTCAAAGTAGTTCAAAAAGAAATGCCAAAGGAAATTGATCTATTTGAGAACAAACTGCTGAGTTTATGTTTGGATATTTCTGATAGAACCCACCAAGCTAATCACAAAGGTAATTTACAATGAGAGTTGCCGGGAATGTCCTCTCTTTGCTTCCTAGCATAGCTAGCTACCTGTCCTTCAAGAAACTGCTATACGCAGGTGGTTGGGGCAGGGCTGAGCCAGCTCAGCTGCAGGGGTGGAATAAAGGAGAGCTGACTGCCTTATAGCAGCCAATGAAGCCCATTTTCTGGTCACGTTGATTGGTTTAGGGAATATCCAGTAACCAAAGGAGAACAATGAGGTATGAGATGTTTGCTGAGGTTTTCTAGGAAAAAGAAGTTTCCTCCATTTTTCAAAGAAGATCCTGAGAGAGAACTCCTCTCTTCTTTTGAACTATGTGATGTAAGAATTGAGGTCTGGGACTGTTAAAGCCATTGTTCTGTGACATCAGGAAGGGCTGGAAGGAAGAGTGGTAGGAGCCGGTGTCACACCCACAGGGCTAGAATGAAACCACTACAGCGTGTAGCAGAGGGAAGAGTCAGAATGCAACATGGCCCCAGATACACCGCTTGAGTTGGGACCTAAAGGGCCACGATACACTGAGTTGGAATGTAAAGGCTCCTCTAATGTCAGACTTTTAGTTACAAAACACATTAAATTAACTTTGTTGTTTAAAACAACTTAAATGTGTTTTCCATAATTTGCAACACAAAACATTTCAAATGATGCATATTTAAATAGATGTATTCTCAAGGCAATGTTTTGGATTTCAAAGAGGGTTTTGTAGTCATCCACAGACAGCCCAAAAAATATGAAACCCCACAGTTATACAACAGGAAGAAATTCTTCACTTTATAAATAATTCACAATGGGACTCCACTGAATATAATCCACCCGAGTGCATTGAAAATGGAAACTGACTTATAAACAATTTATATTTTTCTAATGTGAAAGCAGTAGCCTTCATCTCTTAGGATTTTGCAGTTTGTAAAGCTGTTTTATATGCATTATCTCATTCGACCTAGGAAACCAAAAGAAGCTCACATTGGCCAGGACCCCAGGAGTGTGCTGGTAGAAAGAGCTGACATCCATTTAATCCATCTGACACTGATATTGATTTACTTTGCAGTCTTCCATACTTGTGCCAGTGCCATACTTATCGAATAACTGAACCCCACCATTCACATGTTGCCTCCTGTCTTACAAAGCAAACCCACAACGTGTTTGTTCGATGGTCACTGGTTCAGTAGCCCCACTGGCAATTGAGAAGCTCTTGGGCTCATGGGGAGACAGACGGAGCTTGAAACTGCCCACAGTTACTAAGTATATAACATTTGGAAAAGATATTAAAATACTCTGAGTCTCTGATTTATCATATGAGAGTGGGAATAATACACACCCACCTCACAGATTTTTAAGTACCAAGCAGGATAATTCCCTTCACACTCTTTATTCTTCCTTTGACTGATTTTATCTCTTTCAATTCTTCTTTCATAAAAATATGCAAATATTTCTACTTTTTAAATTTATAAATTTAATGGTTTCATTCCCATGCTTAAAATCTTTCAATGATTCCTTATTCCTCAAGTATGCAGTCTGATCCCCATATCAGGACTTTCACGATTACCCATGATCTGGCCAGGACACCTTCTCACTTGTCACTTGGCCACCTCTTCCGACCAGACTCATGTGCCCCAGGGTGTGGATCCCGCCTAAGACTGCCTTAATGATCCCCTCAGCGTGATCACACTTTAGTCCTGACCCTTTTTTTGGAGGAATTACTTTAGAAAATCTGTAAATTATTTCTCTGTTCTTCTGTGATGTACGTAAACTTTTTTAAATGCCTCTTGCAAATTATTACCATCCAGAGCTGTCTTTTTCAAGGATCTGGGAGCCACCTTTTAGAAACATAAACATCAAGGAAGATGACGGCCCTGTCTCCCAGTGCCTCCCTAGGGTAGGAGCCCAACTTAGGGGGTGCCTTGCTCCAAGTTATAAAACTACCTCCTTTCACCAAGATATGAGAAAGTTTGCTCTTCCTTCGGGTGAAGCTAATTAGCCAACCCAAACAGCCTGTATTCTCTCTCACCAAGTTCTTAAAAATTCTTATGTTCTTCCTCTCAGTGGAGCTAAATTCAGACTGAGTCTGGTCTCTTTCCCCTAAGAGAGTTTTGAATAAAGTCTTCCTTGCCTGTTCACCCTTGTCTGATGCAATTCTTGTTTTGACAATCCCCAGTGCAACATGTGATTATGCTCATGCCTGGCTTAACCCATTTTGTTTTCAACTTGGAACAACTTTCTCTCTCTTATCCATAACAATTTACGCATTCTTACATCAAAGGATTAACATCTTGTTAAGTGTGTTCCTTGCTTGGACTAGGGACATCTCGAAGGCAGGAAATATTTTATTCAAATTTTGGTTCTAGGGATTAACCCAATGTTAGGTACTGAGTGTACTAAGCGTACTCCCCACAAATGCTTGGTGTCTGTCAACCAGAACAAGCAACATTGCATTTAGCTCCCCATTCAACTGAGCGTGAGCAAATAAATTAGAGCAAAAATAAAGAAATAAATAAGCTGTAGGTCAGAAGGAAAATCCCATAAGCAAACCAGGAACAAAATGTTAGCACTGCTGCTCAGCAAAGATGATAAGAAAATTTGAACATTATGCTTTCTTCCAGAAAATAAACTCCCCTGTGCAAGAGAAGTGGTGGCGAAAAACAAGAGGTTATCTCTAAATCTCCAAAAAGGTAGTTCTTTTCAAATAAACTGAAAATATCTCTTTGATATTTCCAGGTAGGTTAAAACTACAACTCTTTTCCTAAATATAGTTTAAATATTAATAAGACAGATGTTGGGGCTGGGCACAGTGTCTCACACCTGTAATCCCAGCATTTGGGGAGGCCAAGGTGGGCATTTGAGCCCAGGAATTTGAGAACAGCCTGGGCAACATGGTGAAACCCTGTCTCTACAAAAAATACAAAAATTAACTGGGCATGGGGGCACAAACCTGTGGTCCCAGCTACTCAGGAGGTTGAGGTGGGAGGATTGTTTGAGCCAGGGAGGTCAAGGCTGCAGTGAGCCATGATTGCACCCCTGTACGTCAGCCTGGGCAACAGAGCAAGATGCTGCCTCAAAAAAAGAGGCAGATGTTGAGACATCACACTTATAAAATCAATAAGATGAAGAAAAAAGAGGAACAAGGGAAAAGAAAGAATACCAAATATATCAGGCACTTAAATTTTCTAGAAACTGTTCTAAACAATCCCAATGTAGTCCTGAAGTGGATGCTTTTTATACCGAGGGAGGAGGAGAAGTAACTTGCCCCAGTTTGGTCAGCTAGTAAGCAACACAGCCAGGATTCAAAACTAGATGGTCTGACTAAAAGCCTGCGATCTTGCACATTACATGATAATGAAACAACACAGTTACTTGCGAATGAATTCAGAAATTGTAATGCAAATGATATTGCTAGTGTTAAAGACCAATTGACCAGCTGGATGTACATTTATATATTGTAATGAGCTTCATAGAAAATAATCACTGATTTTGACCACACACAACCCAAGATTTTGGGTAGAGCATTGTGTAAAACTTTTTCCCCAATATTTGGGAAACATAGATGCTCAAAGTAAAACAAAAGCTGAGCGCATGTAAAATAATCCAAAATTGTCACACTTTATTTTCATGAGCCCTAAAAAAATCTCTCAGAGCAGAATAAAGTAAATATGGATGCCCATTATTTTTCTGCACAAACTACTTGTAATTTGTAGCAAAAGCATTTTCAGATTAAGCAAACCAGAATTTTTTCTTCCAGTTGGATATAAGTACCTAGAATGTTATATTAACAGCAAAGAAAAATCAAATTTTTACAAGAAAAGGGCAGTCTGCTTGGATAGACTCTATCCTGTTTGGAGAATGATAAAATCCTCAGAGGAAATAATTGCATTGCTGCAAGGAGCTCCAGCAACTAAAATTGTGTGGCGCCTTGATATTAAATTACTAAGAGGTCCCGCTGGTCACTGTTTGTTAACTTACGTTGAGCTAGAAAGGAACTGGCAGTCAAAAAGTGTTTACAGAGGAAAATCAAAGATACTCATTTAGAATTTTAATTTAAAAAAAAAAGCAGAAATAGCTTTAAAGGAAAATTCTTAAATTAACTTTAATTTGATTTATTTCATTTATTTTATTTTATTTTACTTTTTAAAAAAGGAAGATGAGAAAGCAGCTTAGATGGGAAATAAATTAATTTTATCCTGTATTGGAGACTTCACATGGATATTAACTATGACCTTTTGAATGCACATGAGCTATCTATTTTGGAATGAGAAGTAGCTAAGAAATTAAAAGCCAAAAGTAATAGTGGGAAAAGATAAGCTGAACCACATCCAAGCACTTAAAAATGTTGGCTTGAGGCATGTACCAGTAAGTCTAAGATCACATAACCAACCTCTTTCTATGACCTGTAATTACTCTTTCTGCACAGAGAGAAGTCTGCTGACTTTTCAGTGAAGTATCCCCTAGATAATACACTTCTTGATAAATATATTGCACTTCTATGACAAGGTGTTAAAAATGTTTTACAATGTCCTTAACATTGGCAAAAAACTTGTGTATTCCGATTTATTGTACTATGCATTTGCTAAATTAAGTCCTTAAGGTTTTGTCTTTATATTAGCTGGTTTTTTCTCTGGAATTTGATACTATCTAATGCTCTCCTTAAAATCTCTGCCTTCCACATTCAAATATATGTATATTCAAATCCCTATGCAACAAATCGGAATGAATGTTTCTCATTCCTGTGACAGAATTATTTTTTCTTGTTCTTATTTTTCTTTCTAGGTTGAGTTGGCAGTCCACCATCCATTCAGAAATCCAAGGATGGAGCCATTGTCCACCACTCAGCTCCATGTGTTCAATCATCCAGGATTGGCGTCACTGTCCACCCTCCATACTCCATCTATTCAGCCATCCAGGATCGGAATCACAGCCCGTCCCCCAGCTCCCATCTGTTCAGTCATCCAGGATTGGAGTTACTGTCCATCCTCTAGCACCTATCTATTCAACCATCCAGGATTGGAATCACTGTCCCTTCTCCATCTTCCATCTATTCAGTCATCCAGGATTGGATTCACTGTCCACCCTCCATCCTCCATCTATTAGGCCATCCAGGAAGGTGTCATTGTGCATCTCCCAACCTCCATCTATTCAGCCAACCAGGATTCATGTGGTCATTGTCCATCCTCCCTCAATCTATTTAGCCATCCGGAACTGGCTCATTGTTCACTCTCCATCCTCCGTCCTCCATCTATTCAGCCATCTGAGATTGGCATAATTGTCCGTCCTCCACCTTTTTATATCTAAAGTTTTCTCCAAGTCTTGCAAATGTTGCTCTCACAACTGTTCTCTCCCTTCTACTTCCATTGCCAAACATGGCCTTGGTTTAGGCTCCCTTCATATATTTTTCAATGGTCTCCCTCACACTAATTTTTTATCACCCATTCATCTATAATATTACTACTTGAATAAATCTAAAATATTCTGATGATGCTACTATTCCATGTAAAAGTCTTCAACAGTTCCCCCATAACTTACATGATGAAATCTGTGTTCTTTGGTAAGAATTTTCAAGGGTTAGTTTTCCCCAATATTTCATCTTCATCTTCTTTCCTCTCCATCTGCATTTTGTGCAATAGTAATTCAGAGCTACTTACCATTTAGCAAACATGCCATGCTTCCTCTTCCTCTCTCCTATGCTTGGCCACGTGCAGGTCCTTCTGATTTGAAAGATAAACATGCATCCCGATAGTTTTTCCATTAGTGTTTTCTGACAAATCTGTGTTTATCCAACCTATATGCCACCTCTTCTGTGAAGGTTTCCTTATCTACCTGCTCCACTACTCCCAAATTAGTCATGTTGGCTTCTCAGCAACTCCAGTAAGTCACGTGCTCTTTCAAGATTACTCTGACTACTCCACGTAAGTATTACATATTTAAATATGTGAGGTCAGAGTTGATGACTTATTGATTCTACTCATCTTGGCTTACCTAGAGAACTGCATGGTGTTTGCTAATGGACACTTAATAAATATTTCTTTTTTTTTTTTTTTTGAGACAGAGTCTCGCTCTGTCGCCCAGGCTGGATGGAGTGCAGTGGCCGGATCTCAGCTCACTGCAAGCTCCGCCTCCC